>NC_057803.1:380509958-380814588 GCF_018294505.1 Triticum aestivum | reverse complement strand
CTCTCTCTCTCTCTCGCATGCGCGCATGCCCGCATTCAACGACGGCACCCTAGCGCTAGCGACCATGCCTTCCTCCACGCCATACCTCCTTCCACCCCTACAACCTGAGACCATGCCCTGGTAGCGATCTGGTTCCTACTAGTTTTGGTCTTTCTTTGATTTGGATTATTGTGCTATTTTCAAGTGCTCTGAAAGTCATATTGTAACTTCCACCCCCATACTTGTTCCTCTTGCTCCAAAACCTCACCAAATAATCATGCCATCTGTAGGACATAACAATATTTTCTTACAAAAATAATTTGTCCAAAAAGTATTTTCTAAATTAGGTTTTCAAAAAACCCCTAAATAGAGGCCTGAACTACAAGTACTTAATTTATGGTGTGAAACATAAGCAAAAATTATATTTGACTCCTATTAGCAATAGGACTCCTAAAAACCACAGAAATATTATTTTAAACATTATTTTGCTATTCTATTTTAAGGCATTTTCTTAAGTTCATAAATGGTCTTTAATAGGTTAAAATTATTTTGATGTTTCTAAAATATATGAGAAACTTTAGGCAAACTCTTTGCACATATAGTGTCCATATACATTAGTTAAATCCCTCGAAAACCATTTTTGGATATATCATGCTTTTGAAATATTGGTCAAATCCCTCAAAAACCATTTCTGGATATATCATGCTTTTGAAATATTTACAAAGTAAATATTCTCCAATAAATCTAAGAAAAATCTATCATGTGACAAATTCCCTATTTGATGATATTGCCAAGCTTCATGTGTTTGAGAGCAAGATAACCTCATCAAAACCCCTTTTGTCCATTTCCATATTTGAACAACTTTGCACTATCAAGTTTATCCGAACTTTCTCAAACTTGGTACACATGCTAAAATGATCCAATAATTCATCTAGAACATGTGGTTCATCAAGGAGAACAAGTTAAGTTGATCAAAGCTTGTCAAAACCATTGTCGGATTGTGGGTTCCGGCAAACCCTTGAGGTTCGAACTCCAAGTGCGCACGAAGATCTCTCCGTAGCTCCCTCTCACAACGATCTCAAGGCCTACCTTACCGAACCCAAGGAACAGGAGATGTGAGAGTTTATACTGGTTCGGGCCACCATTGTGGTGTAATACCCTACTCTACTGTTGTCGCCCGTCCTCCCCGGCCGCGCTTCCGGTCGACGGAGGTACTGCCAGAGTTCGTCATGTGGTAGGAGAACCCGACCGGCACCTGGCTTCAGCTTCCGTGCTCCTTTGCAGGCAAGCTGCTGGCCACGGGTCATGGCGGCCTCTAGCTGCAGGCCAACGACTGCTGCAGCAAGGCTTCGTGGGTCACGGTGGATGTCTCCATCACGGGCAGCATAGCCCTGGCCAGCGGCTGGCCGACATTTGCCCGCGCGCGTGGGCTGAGCAGGCGGTGCACCCTCCACTTCAAGTACGATGGTGCCGCGAGCCTCTTCATGAGGGTGTTCGTGGAAGGTGGTCGCCGCGTCGGGTGCTGACATGAAGACAACGAGGGTGACAAAGTGCTCGGCCTTGGTGACGGCCGTGATGAGGACGAGGGTGGACTCGCCCTAGGCGACGGTCGTGGCTCGTTCGGCAACGGGAGCTCCTCCTCCGGAGAAAGGTCGAGCAGTGGCGGTTATGACCACCCGCCGCATCGTCGGGCTCGCTTCGAGGATGGTGGCGGGTCATCCCATCATAGTGCCCCAGTGAAGCGCGAGGAGGGCTTTGGCTGAGCCGGTGGGGAGGGGGGGATCCTTGTGAGTAGCCATGCCATTGGAGCCGCTTTTGCCTGTACTTTCCTTTCCTCCTACATTACAAGAAACAATTATGTGGCCCTATGAGGGCGTGTAATGAACCATAATTTCCATGCCACTTGTGTTATGTTCGTTGTTCCTGTGTTGTGTTATGGCGTTCGTTATTCATGTAGACATAGAGGGATAACTCCTTGATGCGCCCAGGGTAATTTCCTATATCATGAGGGCACGCCCACTGGCACCTGGTGAGCCCTCCTTGCTACTGGCTTAGGACGTCCGTCGGGTGCCTTATCCTTCCTTGTGTGAGGCCTCATGATCATGGCCTAGCGCACCATGTCACGGTACCCATGGGCCACAGACATAGAGGGGTGCGCCAATCCACGAGCTCAATCGAGGGTGCCTCGCGAAGGTGAGGCACTAGAAAAAAAAGACACATCCGTGACATATTGGGTTGAACGAAAAAAAATCTGTCATACTGTCATACTTATGACACTTCTATAACGATAGTTGTGACAAAACCCGGTGTCATCATCGATGCGGTGGGGTCCTACTTCTATGACAAAAAATCATGATAGAAAATGGGCTTTTCGTCCTGGGTGGGCCAGAGACGCAGCTGCATGACATTCTTTGGGCCGTCCATGACGAAAAAAACCATGGTAGAAGCGAGGGCGAGGAAAATATTGGGGAGTTCCCGGTTACGGTGGGTGGTCGGGGGCCGAGCGATGCGTGTTTCTCTCGTACCTACGGATCGTGTATGTGAGGCGTTGCACTCTAACTGAACCCGAGCGTTGGGCTCTAACTGAACCCGAGCGATTGCACTACAGGCTACGCGTTACTGAACCCGAGCGATCGATCGTTCCCTCGGTGGTAACTGAACCCGAGTGATTCCTTAGCTATTGCTGCTAACTGAAGCTGATCGATGCTGCCTCTGGATGATCAGCGAGCATTGTTGGGGCGTTTGGATGAACAGTTCCCGGTGGGCGGTTGGATGAACAGGACCCCGTTGTAGTAGAGGCCATTGCCGCTGGATGAGGAGTACCCCGATCGATCGAGCCAGTGGATGAACATGACCCCGTGGAGGGCTGGATGAACAGGACCCCGTGGAAGGCTAGATGAACAGGACAACCCCATAGAGGGCTGGATGAACAGTAGCCGGTGGAGGGCTAGATGAACAGTAGCCCATGCAGGGGTGGTTGAACAGGACCCCATGGAGAGAGCTGGTTGAACAGTAGCCGGTGGAGGAGCGCGCGGTGGAGGCTGGATGAACAGGAGCCCGTGGATGAACAATCGCAGGTGGAGGCTGGAGGAGGTCGATGGTGGATGAACATTAGCCCGTCGAGGTTGGAGGAGGTCGACGGTGGAGATGAACAGTATCCCGTGGAGTCCCGTTTTGCGGTACGCCACACCCCTCAGATGAACAGGACCCCATTTCGACCGTAATGCTCCAACACAAGTCCGTTTCCTCCGTTTTGCGGTACGCCACACCCCTCTCGATCAACAGGACCCTGTTTCGACCGTTTTGCGGTACGCCAGACCCCTCCCGATGAACAGGATCCCGTTTTAACCGTGGTCGGTCGAACACAAGGCCGTTTCCTTCGTTCTGCGGTACGCCAGGCCTCATTTCCATCGGTTGTTCCGTCCAAGCCGGTTGGCTCCCGATGAACAACATGCGTTCTGTTGCCTCCCCATGACCACGATGACGATGTAGTTTCCCCGTTCCGACAGCCATATACATGATCCCTGGCCGTACGTATGCGCGAGTAGGCGTTCGGGACCCTGCCAATATGTACGTATGTGGTCGTATTTTCTTTCTTGCACCCTGGATGATGTATGTATGTCTACATGCTATGTGCGCGCCTCTACTACGACACATGCGCGCCTCTACTACGACACGTGCCCTTGCTTACACGGCCACGGTTCATCGCTGCAGCCTGTAGACAGACCAATCGTATGTACATACATGTTCATGACCAGAATGTCAACACTACATACGCTTCGACTAGGTGGGTCCTGACTGTCAGGCACTTCCTTCTGTGTGAAGATGTAGCTGGTGGGTCCTAGCAGTCAGGGGGTGAATAATTTTTTTGCCTATCATATGGACACACTTCGTTGCATGCGAAGATATAGCTGGTGGGTCCCTGCAGTCAGAGGGGAAACATTTTTTCACGAAATACGGTGGCCCATCCGGTGGGTCCCTGCTGTCAGGTGGAGGAATCATTATTTTTTGTGTAATAAGGAGGCGCTTCCTTGCTGCGGCCGTGGACCCAGCTGTCAGCCTTTCCACGTACAGTACTCTTCCGATGGAAGCCGTTCTTTGACCACCTTGACCATGCCGCACCGAGAGCACCAGGGCAGTGACATAGAGCCGTGGAAGATGCGGCAGTAGATGCCCACGCGGAGGGGAGTACGTGGGTTGACTGCTTTGGCTGCGCGGTCAGGCTGTCGTTGCCAGAGAATAACAGGAGGTGTGGGTGAGTATAGAGGGATGGCATGTCCGACGGTGGCAGCACAACTGGACACGGGAGGCAGAAGCAGGCGGCACGGCCGATGCTTGTTTGGGCGGCAGGAGCACGAAGACCAGAGGTTGAAGAATCACTACGGTCATTGGATGGATATCGTATGGTCACTGGAGCTAGAATCGTTCATATTGACTAAGTTGACAAAGCCCTCCATCCCCGTCATCTTAGTAGACCCACAAGTCAGCCTCCCACTATGGTGGGTCCCAGCTAGCAGGGGGAGTATTCATTTTTTGTCCGTAATAACAAGGCACTTCCTTGCATGCAAAGATATAGTTGGTGGGTCCGACCTGTCAGCGGGGGGGGGGGACGTTTTTTCGTGAAATACAGAGGCCCTTTCGGTGGGTCCCAGCTGTAAGGTGGAGGAATCATTATTTTGCGCCCAAGAATAAGGCATTTCCTTGCGTGCGGCCATGGACCCAGCTGTCAGCCTCTCCACGCACAGTCTACTTCTGATGGATGTCGTTCATTGACCACGTTGACCACTCTGCGCCGAGCGCATCCAAGGTGGTGGACGACGGCGAGGCCCCGGACAGCAACGAGCCGGATATGGGAAGACGCAGGAGTAGAGTCGCAGACGGAGAGGTGTAGGAGGGTTAACTAGTTCCGGTGCGGTGTGGTTCGACAGTCGGTGGAGAAGAACTGGAGGTGTGGAGGGGTGGAGAGATGGCCTGGCCAACGGTGCGGTAGCGCTTCAAAGCGAAGCATGCTAAGCAGAGCTGCTAGCAGCAGGAGGCGGGAGCAGGTGGTCCCAGCAATGCTGGAGGAAGAAGACGAGAGACTGAAGATGGATGTCGGTCGTTGGATGTATATCCAACGGCTAACAATGTCAGAATCATTTGTTGACTAAGTTGACAACGACTTGCGTTGGCTTCGACCTATTGGCCCACATTTCAGCCTCCCAAAATGTGGCATGTATTCAACCTACTTTTTTCCAGAATTTACAGTCAATTTGATCTCTTTATTTAGAATTATAGTCCATTTACTGGGCTGGGTGAACAAATAATGTAGCGTCCATGCGGCCATTTGCACTTTCTCGATATACACGATTTTGCTAGGCTGATTCTAATTATAATGTTGGGTTGGGCGCAGCAATGTTATCAAAAAATAAACAGGTGCTGAGCATTTTGTTATAAAAATATTGAAATAATAAGTGATTTATTATTACATTGGTCCTTAAATCTTACCAAGCTTTCGTACACAATCACCAGGATTTTTGTTGCCAAAAAAATCCAGGAATTTATTGTTAAGAAATTATTTTTATAAGTTAATAAGATGTGGAATATTGTTTTCTTACATATGTAAGTATCTGTTAAATATATGATGACAATAAAAATAATATATAATAAAATATAAAATAATTTAAATCTATATAATATAGTTAGAAGGGAAACATAAGTTGGACCAGGCGTTCCTATTCTTATATAGAAAAATAGAACGGACTTCTGCGTTTCATCAAAAAAATACATAAATTGGGTTGCCGATCTTTCAGGAAAAATAAAACCTCGGATGGGAGGTCCATAGGCCGGTCGATACATGACGTCCCTGAAAAAATGCAAACCGGCATGTCGTAGGCTGGGCATGTTAAAAAAGAAATCCTAGACGGGGCAGCCCAAAACCCAACTGATACTTGCTGCCCCAGTGATAATAAATGATACCTGCCAGCTCCCTGGCTTCGTTCTGAATTTATCTCCTATAGTAACTATGTTGAAGAACCTAAAAGAATGTAACGATGTTGACAAACCCATGGGCCCCAACGTCAGTATAGCATTAGGAGGTAGTATTTTTTCGATGAGGCAATTGCTTGCGTACGGCCATAGACCTGGTGGGTCCCGACTGTCCGCCTCTCCACGTAAAGTTCTCTCTGGATTCCTCTTGTTTGGTCAGCATGTTCACAATGACAGACAACGGCGTCGCAGCGAGCGCACAAAGCTGCAGGAGGAGATCAGACCACCTGAGCCAGTGCCGTATTTGTAACGAAAATACTGAACTAGCACAATGGCCAAGTGACACTACCTGACAGGCTACAGCTCTTCCGCCTGGGTTCGATTCCACCTGATGCAGGGAAAATATCTCCAAATTTTTTGCCTCTACCATTATTGACATGTGGATCCCCATTGTCATCTATGCACACCACGTCCAACACTTGCAAAATTTTGTCCCTTGTTTTCTCTGTTTTTCGCAGACTCGACATTGTGTGGGCATTTTGAAAATAGCATACCTTTTTGATTGTGCATCATATGAAGATGTCCTATGCATGAATGTTGATCAGCATGATGTTAACTGGCTGGTAGTTCCATTTTCGATCATGAATAAAACTTCCAACATGATGTTAACCCTGTTTGAAAAGGCCGTGTTAATATAAATGCTCTCCTCTACAAGATGCAGTTTCTTATCTGAAACTGAACTTGCAGTTTCTTATCTGAAACTGAAACTTGCAGTTTCTTCTCTGAGAATCACATTGTCTCCACTTTTATACTCCTATGAAACTACATTTTTAAGTGCTAAAATAGATCTCTAGAATTCATAAAATACTTCATATGCTCAATACTACAAATTTGAAATTCAAAAGACATTCATATCTGAAAGGACTCTCAAAATACACAACACAAAACAGAATTCACAACCTGCAAATACTAACAACCCTAAGCTCCTCCTAACAATTCACAACCTACCCGACTATTGGGCTGGGCAGACAGTCCCCTCCAATTCCTCAGCAGTAGACAGCCACCCCGTGAGACGGTGTGAACTGCGAGGGAGAGGATGGCGGGGAAGTGTCATCGGGCCAACTGCTTTTATCCTCTTGAAGTTGGGTTCGGTCGACGAAGACTCCACCGGCTCGCTTTGGCTCGATCCTTCAATATCGGGTGGATGCTCATCTGGGATCGATACTCCCACCACCGCTCCCTCACGATCAGATTCGGTGAATCTGTTTGCTCCGTGGCCCAGAGGAGCATCTCTATGTACTCCCACGCGACTCCCTTCGGGAGTATCGCCGCCTTTTCGCTCTATTGCAGATATTTGGCCATGGATATCGCCGTCGCCACTAGTTGGTCCTTGTTGTCAAACCAAGACTGCATTTCCAACATCCTAGGTAGCTTCACAGGGTCGCCATCTGCGATCCTCACATATCGGTTGTACTCCTCCATCTATCTACTTCTCCACATCACCTTCACTCGCCGACGGTGGTTTTTGAATGGAAGAGCAGAGGAGCAGCGCAGGTTTTGGATTAGAATGGGAGAGGAGCGATGCTGGTTTTGGATTGGAACAGGAGAGGAGTGGTAGTGGTTTTGAAATGGAAGAGGAGAGGAGTGGCACTGGATTTAGATTGGAACAGGAGAGGAGTAGCGGTGGTTTAAGAGGAGAGGAGCGGCGCTGGTCTTTGAAGTATTTTTTGTTTTGCCTATTTTGGGTCAAAGTTTGACCACGTACTGTATTTCACAAGGAAAATGTGAATGCATGTCACCAAAAATTGTATCGTTTGGTTCGTATCTGAATGTACTTTCAAATTATATTATTTGTGCAATGTATAACATATATTTTATTTTTAAAAATCATGGTCAATTATGACCCAGAATAAAAGGGAGACTAGTTAATGTGGGGTCACTCTCTTAATTGAAGGGTAAATTGATTTTGATTTTGATCCAGTCACAGCGCGCCGGACCTCTCATCCCATCCTAAATTGCTATCGCACGCTCCTCTCCCTCTTCTCCATTCCAAAACCACCTCCTCTCCTCTCCATCATCTCTATTCCAAAACCACCACCTCCTTGGACGAGGATCCCCTGACGTAGCCCATCCTGCCATTGAGACAATGACACATGGGTCCCACCAAGCGCGGGCCAACCTGTCAGCGACCGAAAGGCAGGGAAACCTCTCCTCTCCATCATCTCCATTCCAAAACCACCATCTTGCCTCTCCCTCTTCTCCATTGCAAACCCCCCCTCTCCTCTCCATCATCTCCATTCTAAAACCATCGTCTCGCCTCGCCCTCTTCTCTATAGCAAGACCACAGTCTCTCCTCCCATCTTCCAAAGCTAGCACCGGACCACTTAGAAGGACATCTATGGAGAGGATGCAGCAGCGAATCAGGTAGATCGTCGGTGGCGACTAGGCAAAGTTAGCTAGGTTGAAGGAGATCCTTACTTGGTTTGACAATGAATGGGAGATTTCGAAAGAGCGAGATAGCGGCGATGAGGGCAGCGATGTACTCCTCGGCGGCTGTCACGCTGCAGTCCTTCGAGTTCATCAATATCTCATCTGGGCGACGGAGCAGACAGATTCGCCCGAGGCGGAAGTCAGGCGGAGGTGGTGGGCATACAGGTCAAAGGTCGGGCACCTAGAGGATAATGAATCGATTGAGTACGGTGTGCCGTTCGTGAGGAAGCAGAGCCAGCCGGAGCCACATGAGTATTCGTTCTACCACCGCAAGAGGAGGTCGGATGGCGCGACGTTGCTTCCCCGCCATTCTCCATGGTTCCCTCGTCGCTAGCCTCATATCAACGGCGTCGGTAGGGTTTAAGGTAAGCTTTACAATAACCTAATCTTCCATCTGCTCATGTGAGGGAGTCCTGGATTAGGGGGTCTCCGGACAGCCGGACTATATCCTTTGGCTGGACTGTTGGACTATGAAGATACGAGATTGAAGACTTCGTCCAGTGTCCGGATGGGACTCTATTTGGTGTGGAAAGCAAGCTAGGAAATACGGATATGTATATCTTCTCCTTTGTAACCGACCTTGTGTAACCCTAGACCCCTCCGGTGTCTATATAAACCTGAGGGTTTTAGTCCGTAGGACAACATACAATCATACCATAGGCTAGCTTCTAGGGTTTAGCCTCTTTGATCTCGTGATAGATCTACTCTTGTAATACTCATATCATCAAGAACAATCAAGAAGGACGTAGGGATTTACCTCTATCAAGAGGGCCCGAACCTGGGTAAAACATCGTGTCCCCTGCCTCCTGTTACCATTAGCCTTAGACGCACAGTTCAGAACCCCCTACCCGAGATCCGCCGGTTTTGACACCAACATTGGGGCTTTAATTGAGAGTTCCACCGTGTCAACACCATAAGGCTCGATGGCTCCTCCGATCATCGCTAGCGATACGGTCCAGGGTGAGGCTTTCCTCCCCGGACAGACCTTCATATTCGGCGGCTTTGCACTGCGGGCCAATTCGCTTGGCCATGAGGAGCAGATTGAGAGCTACGCCCCTGGCCATCAGGTCAGATTTGGAAACATGAACTACACGGCCGACATCCGCGGAGACTTGATCTTCGGCGGACTCGAGCCCATGTCGGACGCGTCGTACAGTCTTGACGAGCATGACGTAACTCTGCCGTCGGATAGTATTCGGGAGAGCGCATCTGCAGCTACTCCGTCCATCAATCCAGAGCAAGTCGCGCCATCCGAGAGCGGAGGGATGGACCCCGCCATGGAGGCCGCGCTCTTAGTGGCGATAGAGCCGGATACTGACTTTACCCCTTACGAGAGCCGTGTCGCCAAAACACTGGATTCATCTACAGCCACGGACTCCGAGCCGCTCATATGCGTGCCCGTCGAGTCCGACTGGGCGCCGATCGTGGAGTTCACCTCCGTGGACATCTTTCAGCACTCACCCTTCGGAGATGTGCCAAATTCATTAAGGTCTCTCTCCCTGTGAGGAGAACCTTGGCCGAACTATGTCCGGCTAGAATGGGATGCGGGCGACGAAGAAATTTGCTGCCCACCCACCACCCACTTAGTAGCCGTTGTCGACGACTTAACCGACATGCTCGACTTCAAATCCGAAGACATCGACGGTATGGACGACAATGCAGGAGACGAGCCAGAACCACTGCCCACAGGGCGCTGGACCGCTACTTCATCACATGACGTAAACATGGTGGACACACCCAAGGAAGCCAATGGCGATGAGAAGATGGAGGATGACCCCTCCAAGAAGCAACCCAAGCGCCGACGTCAGCGGCGCCGCTCTAAGCCCCGCCATAGCAAGAACACCGATAATGATAGTCCACCCGACACTGGAAGAGACGACAACTGCACCACCCCAGTGGCAGAAAACGATCAGGATGCAAACTGCAAACACAGTGCGGGTCCGACATCCAAACACGATGATGCCAAATATAAGCCTCATCAATCCCCGTCTAGGGAAGAAAGCAGTCTGGACGAAGATGCACCCATCATCCCGGAAACACACTTGGAGCAAGAGAACCTCCGCAGAAGGCTTACTGCCACAGTGAGAAGCCTGAAGAAACAGAAACAAAGGCTCAATTTCGCACAAGATAAGCTCAACAGCAAGTGGAACAAAGTAACAAAGTATGGTGGAAGTTACCATCCAAAAAGCTATCCAAAGCGCAAGCTATTACTGGAATTCGACGATGAGGCCTTAGAGCCCATACAGCCGAAAAATGATACGGCTAACTGGCCGGATCCACCACCCTGTGAACGCGATAGAGCGGCTAACAAATTCACGCATAAGTCAACACACGATCTACGTGAGAACTTGCGTCAAAAATCCGGCGCGACCAGATCTATCTACGAATCTAGGAAGCGCGCTACGGTACACAAGCAACACCAAATACTACAACCATCCGAACAGCATGGCGCATCCCAATACAGGGGTGCCGCACACCCCTTATGTTTCACTGATGAGGTGCTGGATCATGAATTCCCAGAGGGATTCAAACCGGTGAACATAGATGCGTACGACGGAACCACAGACCCTGGAGTCTAGATAGAGGACTTCATCCTCCACATCCATATGGCTCGTGGAGACGATCTCCATGCCTTTAAATACTTGCCCCTCAAGCTTAAAGGGCCAGCTAGGCACCGGCTGAAAAGCTTCCCCAAAAACTCAATTGGAAGTTGAGAGGAGCTCGAGGACGCTTTCCGGGCCAATTTTTAAGGGACTTATGTCCGGCCTCCGGATGCAGACGATTTAAGTCACATAATCCAACATTCCGGAGAGTCCGCCCAAAAGCTTTGGAATAGGTTCCTCACAAAGAAGAACCAAATAGTCGACTGTCCGGACGCTGAAGCCTTAGCAGCTTTCAAACACAGCGTCCGAGACGAATGGCTCGCCAAACACCTTGGTCAAGAAAAACTGATAAAAATGGCAGCCTTAACAAGCCTCATGACCCGCTTTTGTGCGGGTGAGGACAGCTGGTTGGCCTATAGCAGCACCAGCGACCCAAGCACATCCGAAGTCAGGGATTGCAACGGTAAACCACGTCGCAACAAAAACAAACGTCGAAATAAAGAAGGTAGCCCAGATAACACGGCGGTAAATGCCGGATTCAGGGGCTCTCGACCAGGTCAGTGGAAAAAGCCTTTCAAGGGCAGCAGAGAAGGACAATCTGGCCTAAACAAAATTCTTGACAAACTCTGTCAGATCCACGGCACCCCAGTCAAACCTGCAAACCATACCCACAGAGAATGTTGGGTCTTCAAGCAGGCCGGTAAGCTAAACGCCGAACAAAAAAGGGGATGAAACACCAAGCGAAGACGAGGATGAACGTTGCCAGCAAAGCGCTGGAAGACAGAAAAAGTTCCTACCAGAAGTTAAAACAGTAAACATGATCCAAGTGATAAAGGGAGAAGCAATCATGCACCCCGATGCACACGCGCCATAAAGCCCATCACCCCTAGGCTCAACCCCTGGTTGGCCTGCCCGATCACTTTTGATCGTAGGGATCACAGTACAAATATCCGGCGCGAAGGACTGACGGCCTTGGTGTTAGACCCAATAATAAATGGGTACCATTTCACAAGGGTCCTAATGGACGGCTGCAGTGATCTAAATTTGATATATCAGGATACAGTCCGCAAAATGGGGATAGATCCAACACAGATAAGCCACAGTAATACTACCTTCAAGGGAGTAATACCAGGCCAAGAGGCCCACTACACGAGCTCTCTACTACTAGAGGTGGTATTCGGTTCTCCCGATAACTTCCGAAGTGAAACGTTAACTTTTCACATCGCTCCATTCCGAAGTGATTTTCAAGCACTACTCGGAAGGGCGGCTTTCACTCGTTTTAACGAAATACCGCATTATGATTTTCTCAAGCTCAAGATGCACGGTCCACGAGGCATCATTACAGTTAGCGGAAATACCAACCGTTCTTCATGTACGAAAGAGGACGCGGCGGCTTTAATAGCCGCACACTAGACGGCCTCACCAACTAGAAAAAATGGCAGGTCGCCAAGACCACAGACACAGTTAGACGAGTCCGGTGTTCCATCATACATGCATGAGATTGGTTTTCAAACCCTCATAACACGATACCAGGGGCTTCCCACGTATAATCAGGGCCAACCCAGGTCAACTAGGCTTCTCTGGAATTCTGATAACTCATTCTTCTTTTCGGCACGACAACTTTCACCTAAGTTCTTTCTTTTTGCAGGTTACAATCATGCTACACCCATCCAGGACAAAGGTTTATTTTTAGATTAAGGCCCTGCGTAAACCTTTTTTACTGTCTCTTGTTGCTCACATCCTCTAGATACTCCACACAACTGAGAAGGATGTCGGCGTTATTGGCATGTGGCCACGCCAGGATTTTGCACGTACCCGGACACATGGGGTTTCTTATAAAGGGCATTGTTTAGCCCGATATATGTTATAAAGACCAAACACCTTAGAGAGTGTTCAGCGTCGTGAGTTTGGCCCTATATGCATCATCTCCGAATCATGTCTTTGGTCAAATGTTGGGTTTGCCCGGCTCTCACATTGTGGTACCTTACGTTCCGTTATATCGGCTAAGGTAGCACTAGGAGAACTACTGCGATCGTGCCTTAGTTCATCCGGATGAGCACCTCAGTAGAGAAAGCCGAAAACTGACTGTCATGATATAGCGAGAGACTGGTCAACCACTCGATGACTAATCGAAATCTTTGGGATTCCCCCGCATTAACGAAGGGCCATTTCCCGGTCACGTACGTATGCGCACCGTATTCGGATGAGTGCATAAGTACCAGGGGCTATATAGTAGCCCCACTGTCAAACTCCTATGGCTAAGTGAAAGTGTTAAAGCAATATAGTCTGATTGCCTCGTTCGCTATGCTATCACCTCCTTAACGGACTAAGACGTTGGATCAAGTGTGGATATGCATCTTTTGCGAACACCCCCGCATTATATGCATGGGGGCGGAAGCCGACGACTCCAAACTTTCAGGTTATATACATATATACATAAACGGCCGCACATGAGGCATCATAGTACTTTCTGGAAAAAGTGTAAATACAACCTTGATTAATTCAGAAAAACATTGTTTGTACAATGGGACTACATGTCACTGGAAAATAATATTCTTCGACCACTGAGCCTCTATCAAACGAGCACCTTCAAGGACTTCTTCAAAGTAGTGCTCGGCAACAACTCGGCCTATAGCCGAACCCTGTACTGCAATAGTGGTGACCTCCATCTCTGCCCAGTATGTTTTGACACGGGCAAGGGCCATCCGCGCACCTTCTATGCACGCTGATCTCTTTACAGCATCGACGCGTGGCACAGCTTCAAGGAATTGTCGCACTAAGCTAAAATAGCTTCTTGGCCTTGGCCCTCCTAGCCACAGGTGATCCACAACGGACCTCATGGCAAGTCCGGACAACCTATGGAGCTCGGCCCAACCGGTCAATCGCTCATTCAGCAGTAGCGGACGGACTGGAGCGTGAAACTGTGACCAAAATACCTTTTCAACTTCGGGACATTTCTGATCCTTGAAGTACTCGGCTGCGTCAGCAGCACTTGCAGCCAAATCCATGTACGCGTCCACAGAACTCCATAGCCGGTTCAGAGGAGCATATTTCGGATCTCCGAACTTAGTCTGCAACAAGAAGGGCTTCCCAGAAATGATATCTGCAGCTTGATTCAGCTCCTCCTTCGTCGCTCTAATTTTGGAGCGGGCTTCCTTGGCAGCCACCTGAGCCTTCTCCAGGTCCGTCGCCTTCGCCCGATTTTCTTCTTCAAGAAGACGATAACGGTCCGCAGCATCTTTTAACTCCATGGCCATCTTGGCTATTTTTTATTTTCTCTCACAATGTGCGCCCTGTTCGGCCCTTAACTCCTCGGCCGCCTTTAAAGCGGCCGCATTGCTACTCCTTGCTTGCTCCTTGGCTAGGGCATGCTCCGCCGAAGGGTCTCCACAGTGGCAGCTCCATCTGCAGTCACAACATGTTGACAATACTGGCATCACCAGAAAAATCACTCACCATGTGCCTTGTCAAGCCGCTTGTTGACAAGCACGATGTCGGCATCTGCCGCATCCAGTTGCCGCCTTAGTTCGGAAAAACCATTAGTCTGGCTCACCACCGAAGCTTCAACTACCTACAGATAAAGGCGATCTGGTTATTACCCAGGACTATGATCCACTGTTTGCCGCCGTTCCCAATGACAACCAGAGTCTCAGGGGCTACTATCTGCATGGGCAAACCTAACGTATGCGGTACTGTTAAAGGCATATATTGTTTCACGTACCTCGAAGCCTTTCAGCAGACTCATAAAAGCTCCACGCAAACCGCGTTCAGCGAATGAAATCCTTTCAATTACCGTACCCATTAGTGTACGATGCGCTTCCGAGATGATAGCTTGCCCCAGAAGATCCTTCAGCGCGTCCGACCGCACACTGTACGGACCCTTGCTGTCGCTCCCCACAGGAGCCGAATACTGGGGATGCAGGGCAGCCAAAGGGTTATCCTCTAGCCCTAGTGGATCCGGAGATACCCTTCGTGACGACATATCAAGGTCGCCCGCTTCTTGGGCTGGGCAGTCCGGGGGAGGTGTTTCGCTCGCCATCATCTCCGGAAGAAGATCCCCCGAAGATGAACTCTGTCGAGAAGGGCTGCAATCCGGACTACAATTTATAAGCATCGATTATTGTCTTCGGAAGTAAGATAGGATATCTTCACTATTAAGTACTTTTTGATTACTTACAGCTCGGTAGAGGGCTGATCCCCGCGCGGACATTGTGCGGCCAGAATACCCTCCGAGGCAGGAGCCTCTGGCGGAGATTTCTTCTCCCATTTGGAAACCTTAGTTTCTGGATCTTCAGAGGTAGTCCTCTTCCTTCCCCGGGGAGAAAGAATGTTAGATTCTTCCCCTTGGTTATCCTCCCTCGCGGAGGCGCTCATTCCCCCGATTGGAATAAATAGCGATGGAGGCCCGCTTTCACCCTCTTTATTACCCCCTTCATCTTCCTTTCAGGGCACTAGACAAGGTGCTGGCTCGAGCATCTTTTCCAGCACCAGATTGTCCAACCCCTCAGGAAGGGGAGCCGAACACCGGATCAACTTCACCTTTGTTATCCAGTCCTGGTCAAAGAGCAATTCTTTAGAATGATGTCATGATAAATAAAAGGACAGTGTGTTCAGCCATGGGATTAATTACTTGGGCAGCGGGGCAGTTGCAGCTGAGGCCCACGTCCTCTGTGGTGTTTGGACACTCTATTTGGGGTGCGAAGAACGATTTGTACATCTCCTCGTGCGTCATGCCGAGGAAATGCTAAATAGCGCGCGGTCCTTCTGGGTTGAATTCCCACATACGAAGGGGTCAGTGTTTGCAAGGCTGGACTCGACGAACCAACATAACTTGCATTACCATAAAAAGACTGAAATCTCCCTCGAAGAGAGCTCGGATATGGCTCTGCAGTATTGGCATGTCCTTGGTTGGACACCAGCTCAACCCCCTGCTGATCCATGGCATCAGTTGTGATGGGGGGCGAGCGAAAGGCGGGGGCAGCTACCCATTTGGCACTTCGGGGAGCTATGATGTAAAACCACTCCCGGTGCCACAATCCGAACACCTTTGGAAATGAACCCTTTGGCCATGGAGCGTCAACAATTTTGCTTACTAAAGCACCTCCGCATGCTGCTACTGCCCCTTGACCATCTTCGGCTTCACATCGAATGTCTTGAGCCACAAGCCGAAGTGAGGGGTAATGCGGAGGAAGGCCACACATACAACGATAAATGATGAAATGTGAAGAAGGGAATCCGGGGCCAGATCGTGAAAATCCAGCCCATAATAGAACATAAGACCCCTAACAACGGGATCCAGAGCAAGGCCTACTCCTTAGAGGAAGTGGGAGATGAACACGACGCTCTTGTTGGGTTCGGGAGTAGGGACGACCTGCCCTCGGGCGGGCAGCCTATGCGAAATTTTGGCGGTCAGATATCTGGCCTCCCTCAACTTCTTGATGTCCTCCTCTGTGACAGAGGAAGGCATCCATCGGCCTTGAAGGCTGGATCCGAACATGATTGAAGGTCCGAAGTGCCTGACCTGAGCTTTGGGTGTTAGAACTCGAGGCGGCGGAAGGATTCGATTGAGCGCGGGAGGGAAAAAAGAAAAGGCCCTCTCCCTTTATAAAGGGGGTGAATATCAGGCGTCCCCCTCGTGGCCATTTGAGACTTACCTAAGATCTAGGAGTCATACCAACAGGCACGGTTGGGTTACCCATGTTTGTATTGATGAGAATCCTGTGATAAGGGGAACACGATCTCTGCTTTGACAACACGTGTCAAGAAACCGCCTCGCGTTATGTGCGGGGCTGATTAAAGTAAAACGGTTCAAATAATGACCGGGCTGTGGCATGATGTCATGCTATCCAAACATGTCAGCAGATTGGATTTATGGAAGTATTATTCTCTCTACGGTGGTATGTGGAACTTATTTTACAGGCTCAGACACTATCCTTGCATTCAAACTCTTCCATGGTGTATTCGGAGGAGGAACCCGCCTTTCAATGCCGAAGACAACATTGCACGCCGGACTCATCATCATTGAAGCCTGGTTCAGGGGCTACTAAGGGAGTCCTGGATTAGGGGGTCTCCAGACAGCCGGACTATATCCTTTGGTCGGACTGTTGGACTATGAAGATACGAGATTGAAGACTTCGTCCCGTGTCCGGATGGGACTCTACTTAGCGTGGAAGGCAAGCTAGGCAATACGGATATGTATATCTCCTCCTTTGTAACCGACCTTGTGTAACCCTAGCCCCCTCCGGTGTCTATATAAACCGGAGGGTTTTAGTCCGTAGGAAAACATACAATCATACGATAGGCTAGCTTCTAGGGTTTAGCCTCTTTGATCTTGTGGTAGATCTACTCTTGTAATACTCATATCATCAAGAACAATCAAGAAGGACGTAGGGTTTTACCTCTATCAAGAGGGCCCGAACCTGGGTAAAACATCGTGTCCCTGCCTCCTATTACCATCCTCCTTAGATGCACAGTTCAGGACCCCCCTAACCGAGATCCACCGGTTTTGACATCGACATCATGCTTACAATCAGTGTGACCACTAATAAAAATCATGCTTACAATCAATCTCCGAGTACTACTCCAATCACCCTAAAATAGCTCTGGACCTTTGGGTCAAAGTTGTGACACTGTGTACAAATAAAGAAAAATAGATTGGTGGTTCTTTCAGAAAAGAGTACTCCCTAGAAAACTGCCAATATAAGCTACTAGTCTTTTTTTATGTCTAAGCTACTAGTATTTTGTTAGAGGATTTGCTGTCGAGAAAGATCCGTCCACAGTGAGCGACACACATGCCACTGGTGGTGGTGGATGCCAATGCTTAGATGGAGGAGGGCTGGTGTCGGTAATTTTTACTTGGCACCTCACACTCTGCATATATGCCGGTTCCATCCGTACATTTGTGTAGTTCCACCAAAATGCAGCTGAATAACCCTGTTTTCATAGATAATGAAAAAGCGTGATTACATTATAGTGTAACTAGTTTATGAAACATACAGTAATGAATAGAATAAAATATTCTGATAGTACCATAGTACGCCATGCTGCGAGGGCGAGATGGGCCCCGCGACGCCTCATACGGTACGCCTCGTACTGGAAATCGAGTAATTGACTCAAGCCTCCCCGATACACCTTCTGCCAGTGATGAACATCAGTGTGCATCGGTAGTACAAGGAGGGGCCTTGAGACATTCCAATCTCTATTTTTGTGCATATCAACTAGAATTAGGCACCCCAGTTTGCACAAATGCTTAAACATTAACAATGGGACTAGTTGATGAAACATATACTAACAAAGAGAAGCACTTTCTTTATCTACAATGGAAATGAAATGATAGAGAGGACACTCTCTCTATTTTAACTATATTATTACTTCATTTTACTGGTGGCACTAGGGTCGAGCAGGTGGCAAACGAGGTGTAATGTGTGTCGCTAGGATGGAGACTGGGGGTGCTTAGACTGGGATGTTGAAGATGGCTCTACCTTCCCCCCTGATGTTCCTGTCGTAGCATTTGGGTTGTAATCCAAACTTGGTCGAGCTAGTGCTGTGTCCCCCTACCTGCCTAGCTTATGTGGCAAACTTGTCTCCTGCTAGTACTCAGTCCGGTCTAGTACTAGTTGCATAACTACCCGTTTACATTGAGACGTTGTCGGATAATGGTTATCTATACTAGGGTTTCTTTAATGAAATCCGAGGAAACGCCCTCTTTCGATATATATAAAAAACCTATGGCACTAGCGGTGCCAAAACATTGCCTCAAATTAATAGTGCCACTTGATTAAGGTGCAAAATAATAACATTACTACTTTATCATGGCAGTGCCAAAACAGTAGCACAAGAGCAGACTCAACATGCAGGATCTTTGGCAAACGGTCAGACCAAAAATCCACATACCTCGTGATGGGAACCATATCTGCAGTCAACGCCATCATAGAAGGGATGACACCAGTCACCAACATGGATGATTCAATTCATGGGACCTTTTGGTGCAGTTCACCTAAAATGAAGCAATGTCCCATGAGCTAGCAGCTTCTTCTTCATTTTTTAAGAAAAGGGCTTCAGCCCCGGTTCCATTCCATCAAAAAAGGAAACCCATAGAGCTTCATCTTCATTAGTTGCAATAAAATTGAGCAACATCAAGGTTGGTTGTGAAGCTCCTAGAATGTTCAACTATAATTTGGATATCATTTGTGCTGTTCAACTAAGATCATGCGTGAAATGTATGTCTCTGTTTGCACAAAAAAGGTGGAAAGGAGGGTGACAAACAAGTGATGAAACATACATCAAACAAAAATAAGCATGTTCCTTATCTAAATGGCAATCCTACAAGGACAGTAGCAATTTCTAACGCAGCAGCTTTGTTAGATATTAGTGTGGGCATTAGGATTAACTATAACAACCATTAAATACGACATTACTTTGATGGTGTCAATGCTTCATTTTACCAGCAACATTACATTAATAGCTGCTACAGAGTCGGTATTTGGGCCCCGAAGAGGAGGCGGACCAGGACAGTTGCATTTCTAACGAAAAGAAGCAACTTATCTTAATGGGAAATTTAGCAGGGCATGAAAAAAAGTGCCATTGATTCATATTACTGGAGGCATTACATTGAAAACAACATTGGTTTAACGTGTCCTTACTTTTATCAGTGCGACTGCTACATTTTACAAGTGGCATTACATAAGAGTGGCTCGGGGCAACAAACATCAAAACATGATATCTTTCCTTTTTCAACCAATAGATCGGGTTTATATTGAGTTTGTACTGCATTTCCCTTTATTTCCCTATTAGACCAAGAGACCAGTTGGATAGCCAGTCTCTGCTACTTTTCGCCCCCATTATTTCCTCTTTCGACCAAGTCTTAGATTTAGGTAACAGATCTTCCCCTAGCTCCCACCCCCTTTCTTCCTTGTTTGAACCAAGTACTACTAGATTCGAGTGCATGAACTACTTTTACCACTTAACAGTCAAAATTTAGGTGGCTCTCAAACAGTCGATCGATCCTATGTATGAGGGGGCCTGGGAAATAGTAAAAGATACAAATGCAGCGACGCGAGGAGCTCGGGCAGTAGAGCAAGGCCAGATTCGAAGGAAGTTATACCTGAGGGTCGTCGGGATGTCGATAGGTGGGCGGCGGGAGGTCGGATCTTCCCACACAACGACAGCGAGGAAGAAGGGGCCGGAGGCCCTCCCTAGCCAGCGGTGCTCGGGAGAGAACGACAAGGAACGCTTATCAGGACGCACCGGCAGTGGGTAAGAGCCGTCACCGAGGTCGACCGCATGAATATTGCACCGTCTCACCTTCCCCGGCGGAGAGGATCCAACTGGATCTGTGACCAGTAGTGAGCAGAGAGAGAGAGTGTGGCCACCACTGTCGTGTTTACATCTGGAGAGGACGAGACAATGTGAAGAGAGCAACACTAGCAAGCAAGCGTGGAGGCTCCTACCTATATCGTGAAGTACTAGTTTTCTTTTGTCTACTGGAGCTGGCTTGACCTCGTCAATGACTGTCGAGAAGTCTTCATGCACGTGCCCCGTAGGCGTAGTTGTCGTCATTTTGATCTGAAGCACCGAATTATAACTCATAACACGAAAAAATGCAACATGACAAGAAACCATAACCTCACTGCCCAAAGGAGACAACATGTGTGTGAAAACGCAAAATGACCCGCATACCATTCGGAGAGCAGCATGCCAGACCGACCGACCGTCTGGGGTGCCACACGAACGCGCCGGGCGTGTTGTATACTACGTGCATGTGTGCCACCATTTTCTTGAGGCTTTGCTCCATGGCGCATTCCATGTACAAAATATTAGTATATTGTACTATTTAAAAGTCGAGGGCGGGGCTTTTCCCGCGCGGTAGGTGGGGCAGATCCTCCTAGTCGGTTCAACAGAGACGCGAGAAGATGAGGGAGTAGGTTGCTGCAAACTTAGGGCTGTGTGATTTGACAGCGAGTTATTGCTGGACAGGTGGGGCCCCGTGATTTGACTTCCATTTTATCATTTTAATTGGGGCGCTATGACCGGCGTGAGTCTCCCAATTCATGACCACCTCCATGGTATACCGGTGCCTCTCCCAATGCTCCACCATGTAGAGGCTGGCTCTTGCATGAGAGCCCACTCCTCCACTTTTTCCTTGCCTCTTTCCTCCACATATGCAAAAATTCCATGTAAGCGGGCTTATAGCCCACTATTGTACTTGCTCGTACAGGTGCTAAGACTGCCACACAGGCATAAAGTCTGATGGGCAAGTTAATTACTCCCTCCGTCTAGGTGTGCAAGTCATCTTACGAAAACCAAATAATCCCAAAACACTTAGGTGCGGTGCATAGAGCGTTTCTTGTTTCTTGACATATCAACCAATAATAGATGTGGGGTGTGCATGCTTTTAATGACTTGAGAGTACCATTTCATTGGAAAAGGTCACTCCTTGGGAAATGCAATAAATACTACGAAGAAAGAGATAGAGAGAAGTAAAAAAACACTCTTATAGCTGACCTTGTTGTATAAGTGATGACTATGTATGACATGCCAACATCAAATAGCCTAATGCACCATGTTAATTAAATATCCATGGGCACGACTGCACGAGCGAGGCAACGGTCATGGTAGGCGCGACCATGATACGGGCTGCTGGCAGCCCTTGGATCTGAGATCAAACAGTCGCATGCTAAATTGTTATAAATTTGCAGCCCTCCAGGATAGGATATTCACCCATAGGTCTAGAATCACGCCATGCAACCGTTCGATCTCAGATCCAAGGGCTCTCGGAAGCCTGTATCACGGGAGAATGGAAAGCTTCGTATCACCTGTAATTTTCCCGACGATTGACATGACATCGAAAGCCATTTAATTGTGCATCGAGTAGACATGACATCTAATTGGGCCCCCATAGTACTGTGCATGAATCCATTTATCCACCAGGCAAGCCACTACCCTACTATTCGCACGGCCCACTCAGCATTTTTACAAAAACCGTTGGTAGTTCTTGCTCATACTCGTCCCCGGACGTCCTTTAACATTACGGCAGTTCTCTCCTAGTCGTCCCGTCCTTTCACATTATGGCAGTTCCACTAATACTAACCCTCCTCCAAAATCCATGACGTCCAAAATCTCCATGATCGGCGTTGAGTACAAGGTTAAAACATCACTAGCGATGAGTGAGGGAGTCCTGGACTAAGGGGTCCTCGGGTGTCCAACCTATTGGATATGGGCCGGACTAATGGGCCGTAAATATACAAAGGCCAAAGACTCTGCCCGTGTTCGGATAAGATTCTCGTTGGCATGGAAGGCAAGCTTGGCGATCAACTATGAAGATTCCTTTCTCTGTAACTGACCTTGTGTAACCCTAGATCCCTCATGTGTCTATATAAACAGGAGGGCTAGGTCCGTAGATAGATCCTCATAATCATAGCCAGACTACACTTTTAGGGTTTAGCCATTACGATCTCGTGGTAGATCAACTCTTGTAATACTCATATTCATCAAGATCAATCAAGCAGGAAGTAGGGTATTACCTCCATAGAGAGGGCCCAAACCTGGGTAAACATTGTGTCCCCCATCTCCTATTACCATCGATCCTAGATGCACAGTTCGGGACCCCCTACCCGAGATCCATCGGTTTTGACAACGACAATGATTTTGACGTCATATACACCCATTCTTCCACAACGGGTAAAGGATGCCTTGCTCGCTTCAAACCCATGTTCTAAAACTCAAATGATGAGTGGTTCGCTGGGCTAGATGTTGAGTACACCATAGTCCTAGGAATCAAGAAGAATCTAAAGGAGGGAGAGAAGAAGAAGCCCACCGTGATCCAGGTTTGCGTGCATAACTTATGCTTGGTCTACCACATATGCCATGTGACCTTGAGTGCGAGGAATTTAAGAAGTTCCTCAAGGGCTGCCGAGTCAAATTTGTTACTTTAGACTTTAGGAACGACAAGGAAATCCTGGGTCTGATAAGCCTCGTTGTAGGCAACCCCTTCAACCTCTAGAAGGAAGGGCTGGTGCCATCCCGTGATCAGCCTTCAATGCTGACCCTGGCAGGTTCATCCTTCGTATGGTACACTAAAGAAACCTCCGTTCAAGTTTCATCATGCATGGGAGTGGAATGTACTAGATATAGAACACATCCACTATGCAACGGATGGCTACCTTTGTTTCAATATCTACAAGGGTTGGATGAAGAGGAAGAGCCAAGTGTCTGGTTCAAGAAAAGAAGTATCACCCTAGAGGAAGAGGGATAAGGACGAGGTCGAGCACGTGGATGAGGAGTCTGAGTAAGGTGGCAGTGTCGATGCTCAGGGTGGTTCTAATGTAGTGTCTACCGGATTAGTTCCTTAGTTTAATTTCATGTGTGCTTAGTTTTATTTGAGGAGTGTGTTGTGCTGAGCCCCTAGCAGAACTATGTTATGTTCCTTCTTTTTACTTTAACTATTCAGTACGTACTACATACTAGTATTACTTACAGTTCATCTTTTAGTTGGTATAGTACTACCGCTCATTTCTTCACATTATATACATACAATATATATGGCCAAAATCGTAGAGCCAACAGTTTAGTTGTCAAAGAATTTCCGGGTGCTTAGTTTTATTTGAGGGATGTGTTGTGCTAGACACCATTATTGTGACTCAAATCTCTTTGGCCATTTTGTAATGACATAAATACTGATGGACCAACATGCCAACTTTCCCTCCATCTCACTACAGTAAAATAAAGTGTGGGCCTACTTGATCCCGATAGCGTTCTTGTTTTCCTGTAAAATTATTCGCTTGGTTAGTCCTAACAAGTGGGGCCACACTTATCATTGGGAGAATCGGCTTATTTTTGTCATATAACATGGTCAACGGGTTTGACGTGAAAATAACAATGTCTAATGGCATTTTTGAGCAAACATCTAACTTAACGATGGCATTTTTGAGATATCTAATTGCATTTTTGTGCAGGCATCTCACGGATCGATGGAATTTTTGAGTAGTTCTAACTTCTAATGGAAAAACTGAGTAGTGATACACAACTGGTGGCATAAATAATAAGAACCCAAGAATTAAATATGTATGCTAACTTCTTTAATATAATTTAGCACCCCATTTAAGCATGTACTAACTTTTTTTAATAGTACTATATGCATAATTTGGCAACGAGCGCTCTCTATATGTACCAACTTTTTTTATTTAATTTCATCTTTTTAGTTTTGCTCCATGGCGCAATCCATCGATACTACTACTATACAGAAGTATACATTTTATAAAAGGCTAGAGGGCGGGTGTCGGTGTCAAAACCGGCGGATCTCGGGTAGGGGGTCCCGAACTGTGCGTCTAGGCCGGATGGTAACAGGAGGCAAGGGACACGAAGTTTTACCTAGGTTCGGGCCCTCTTGATGGAGGTAAAACCCTACGTCCTGTTTGATTAATATTGATGATATGGGTAGTACAAGAGTAGATCTACCACGAGATTGGAGAGGCTAAACCCTAGAAGCTAGCCTATGGTATGATTGTTGTTCTGTATGTTGTCCTATGGACCAAAACCCTCTGGTTTATATAGACACCGGAGAGGGTTAGGGTTACACAAAGTCGGTTACAATGGTAGGAGATCTACATATCCGTATCGCCAAGCTTGCCTTCCACGCCAAGGAAAGTCCCTTCCGGACACGGGACGAAGTCTTCAATCTTGTATCTTCATAATCCAGGAGTCCGGGTGAAGGTATAGTCCGGCCATCCAGACACCCCCCTAATCCAGGACTCCCTCAGTAGCCCCCGAACCAGGCTTCAATGACGATGAGTCCGGCGCGCAGATTGTCTTCGGCATTGCAAGGCGGGTTCTCCTCCAAATTCGGTGTACCTGTTGAATAAAGTCCGGTTTCTTGTAAATGTTGTGCTCCTTGGCTTCTACGCCCAATAATGGTCGTCTCCCACGTGTCAAATGAATATGAAAAGTCTGAGTGTTTTTATATCCACACCCCTAGCCGTGTAAATGAGCCGCCCATTTAAGGGGACGAGGATTTAGATCCAAACCACACCTTCTCCCCTTCGCGAGTGTTCATTAGAGCGCATCCGACAAAGGTCCATTCCACTATGGCCAGCCGTCGCAACTCCTCCTTTCACCCTTCCATCCCTCAGCCTGAATATTGGGAGAGATGCTCCATCCCGCATAGTGAGCTAGTGACGCTCCAGACCAAGGGATTTCTCCCCCGGGCCTATATGGTCCCGGTTCGAGCCGGTCTTGCCATCTATAGTGGCGGAGAGCCAGCGGAGAGTGCCCCTAATCCCTCCAAAGGAGAGCGGGTATGCCTTGTCCCTTATTTAATAAGAGGGCTCAGATTTCCAATCCATCCGTTTCTCCGGGGGCTCCTGGAGTTCTATGGCCTCCAGCTACACAATCTTACGCCTGCCTCAGTATTGCATATCGCGGGCTTCGTAGCCCTCTGCGAGCTGTTTTTGGGTGTTGAGGCTCATTTCGGGTTGTGGAAAGAGCTATTCTGCCTTGTGCCCCGTTCTCAGAAGGGGTCAATATATCAAGTGGGCAGAGCCGAAATGTGGCGCATCGCCAGGACCGGATATCTATCCGGAACCCCAAAGAAGGCGTCCGAGGACTGGCCTTCGGAATGGTTTTACATAGAGGACGTCCCGCTGCCGGATCCTATCTGGATCGGCCTCCCTGAGTTCGACAATGCTCCACTAAAGAAGCGCCTAAGTTGGCGTCCACGGAGCCCTCAGAGGAAAGTGACAAGGACGTCCTTTACCTGATGGCCCGGATAAGATTGTTAGCTCATTCCGGACTGACCATGATCGGGGTCATGGCCGCATGCATCATGCGAGGGGTGCAGCCGCTACAGTATAGAGGCCACCCCATGTGGGACTTCAACGGGGAGGACGACGCCACCCGCTACGGCCGTAAGGGACCGGATTCGGCTGCGGCTCTAACAAAGACCTTGTCCGCTTTGTAAAAGGGAGAAGAGGTGGAATTTCTCCGCGTCAACCCACGGGGTGGATTTTCTATGTACAATCCCCCAAGCTGGGTAAGTGGTCACATTTACGTGCCCATCCGTTTTATATTCCCATTGTTAAATATTCCGTCTAACGACTTCAACGCAGGAACTGCGCCAGGCTGTTAAAGAAATAAAAAGCCCTCCTCAACAACCCGAGGACCCAGGACAGTCCCTCGACCCGGCCTCTCAAGAGGATCCGGACTTATCTGTGGAGCTGATTGATGGAGTGTTCCATCAATTGAGCAAGGACAACGCCTTGGTGGCCATTACGGCCGATTACCCAGGGCTAATCCCGGCCTCCCAGGTAACTGAGATCGAAGTCCCAGTACCCCGAATAGGGGTCCGCCCTCTCGTGTTTTCAGTTTCCTAATTACAACCGAGCTTTGCAGGGGAGGTTTTTGAGATGGGAGGCCGAACCTGCGGCAACAAGTCAACGAGGGGCCGTAGGGCCCCGTGGGCAGAAAAGAGGTGCAGTCCGGACCGAGGCGTCAGCGCAAAGGTATGGCGTGCCCCCTTATCCCAGGTGTTATACCTTCAAGGCATATTAACACTCGTTCTCTCTTCAGGACAAAGAGACCTTGCCGGACTATATCCGGAGAGGCTGCCAATCGCGCCTCCACTAGCCAGGCTCCAAAGCCTGGTCCGGAGGCGGAGGCGAACACAAGGCGTGCACCGGACGCTCCTCCGACGGAGGATGTGGACAGGTTGTCTGCCACCAACTCTGAGGTGGAGAGTGCCCTGAACCACAGGCGTCGCCGGACAATTCTTCGCGACGCTTGTTTCTCCCAAGAGGCATTAGATGCCTTCAATTCGGGAGATGCGTACCTCCGTGCCTCTGAAAATGGTCTAGCCAGAGCCACGGAGCAATATGTAAAAGACATACGGGTAAGAAAATTTTGGTAATTATATATATATACCAGTAGCCCCCGAGACTTGAAATAGTTAGAATAACTGATTTAAGAATCATTTGTTATGCAGGTTCTTACAGAAAAGAATTCCCTACTGTCCCAGGAGCTGGAAGAGTGCAAAGCCCAACTTGAGGCTGCACTAGCCGCGGCAGGGGAGCCCAAGGAGACCCCTCTGGTAATATACACTTCGAAAGATAAGTATTTTGCGAAGCACGACATGGGTGTGAATCTGACAAATGAAATTGAAGATGGCGCCGGATTGAATCTGGAAAGGCAACAACTCCTACGCCAGCTGAAGGCTGGTGAGAAGGTGCTGAAAAAGGTGAGGCAGTAGAAGAACGATCTCCAAGATGCCAACACCAAGATGGGCGTCGACCTGAAAGATGTTCGTGCCCAGCTGTCAGACTCCGTTAAGGAGAATCAGCGGCTTCGGCGCGGCATATTTTGTAAGTGCTTGAACAAGCCTTTCAAAAAAAGTTCGGCGGGGAAGTCGACTAACAGAGTAATGTCTGTAGGTGTGCTAACAGGTCGTCCTGCAGAGGAGATGCCCGGTTCTACGGGTGACCTTCTTCCCGAGCTCTCGCAATTGCTCGAGCGTGTTCGGCAGGTGACGCAAGGCATCGCCCAGGCCTTGTGGCCATCCATCTCCATGCCCGAAGGTCTTGGAGAGCCTGCGGAGAAGCTAAAGGGAGCACGGCGGTGCTTCTGATTGTGGAAGATATCGGCCTGCCGTCAAGGCGCTAGGGAGGCCTGGGCCATGGTGAAGACGCGATACACAAAGGCTGACCCCAACCACATGGCCGAGGTCGGTCTTGTGGGGCCCGATGGGAAGGAGATCCCTGTAAGCTTAATATACGGCCAAGTAGAATTGGCCACAAAGTATTCCCAGCAGGACTATAAATTAGACAGCCTGTTAGATGGTATTGAAGAGGAATACAATCAGTCAGAATGACTATGTAATTTAATTGACATTTATAATGCCTTCTAGTCGGATTGTAGATCGTTTGTCATGGCCGACCTTTTCGCTTCAGCCTCGGGACCTGACGGTCCGGAGTGTGTCCGAATTCCCATGCGATTATATAAGAACCGGGGAATGCATGGAGACCAGGTGTAGGGGTCATTAGTGTGTGAACAGACAAGTGCCCGACTAGTTATGTTATATTTCATGGTTAGTAAGAAACATCTTCCAGGGAGAATAGTTCCGTTAGGGGTTCCTTTCCCTAGGAGGCATGCCCTAAAGTGCATGCTCATTCTGCGAAAAAGACGCGGGAAAAAGCATCTGGGGGTGCATAAATAAATAAGTGAAAAGATCATCTTTTAGGTCACCGACCGAATATTCCCTTAAGAATGCTAGCTTTCGGCTTCACCCAGTCTGAGGTACACATCCGGCTGATCCGGCAGTAACAATCGTAGAGGTGCTCCCTTTACCGCCTAGCCGAATAATCGGGAACGTAGGGGTAAGCACAGGAGCCAGGAAACCCAGCTTGGCCAAAACTTAAGTCATATCGATGCATATAATGGTGAAATAAAAGGTACATGCGGAAGTGTAACACATGTGTTGGGCTTGAAGCCCGTATAAATAAGCTTCTGTTAAAAGAAGCCCCCAGGTTTAATGATTGCGAATAGCACGTCATTTGATGAGCCTTTAAAGGTTATAAGAGAAAGGAACGCGAGAAGGAGATAAATGTAAGACAGACAGTATATAAAAAATGGACAGAGGAAGGAGACGAACAAAGAGTCCAGCGCTAGGCATAGAATCTTCGGAGACGGGCTGCGTTCCATGGGTTCGGCTCGAGTCGGTTATCCAATGCATCTCGCGGGCGGTACGCTCCACCAGTCAGGACTTGGTCAATTATGAAGGGACCTTCCCACTTGGGCTTGAGTTTGTCCTTTTTCTTGTCCGGCAGGCATAGAACTAATTCGCCAACGTTGTAATTTTTGGCCCGTACTTCTCTACTTTGGTATCTTCGACCCTGCTGTTGATAGAATGCGGAATGGGCTTTTGCCACGTCATGTTCCTCCTCCAATGCGTCCAAACTGTCCTGCCGATCGAGCTCGGCTTCTCTTTCTTCGTACATGCGCACTCGAGGTGAGTCATGAATTATGTCGCAAGGCAAAACTGCCTCTACGCCGTACACCATAAAGAATGGTGTGTATCCGGCGGTGCGATTCGGCATGGTCCGCAGCCCCCAGAGTACGGAGTAGAGCTCCTCTACCCAGTGCGTGTTAGATTCCTTGAGGGACCGCACTAATCTGGGTTTGATGCCGCTCATGATAAGACCATGTGCACATTCGACCTGGCCGTTAGTTTGTGGGTGATAGATGGAAGCATAATCGAGCTTGATGCCCATGTTTTTGCACCAGAGTTTTACCTCGTCGGCCGTAAAGTTCGTGTCGTTATCAGTGATGATGTTGTGGGGGACGCCGTAACAGTGTACAACCCCGGATATAAAGTCTATCACTGGTCCAGATTCAGCCATCTTAACAGGCTTGGCTTCTATCCATTTGGTGAACTTATCCACCATGACCAGTAAGTATTTTTGCTTGTGGGTTCCGCCTTTAACGGGTCCAACCATGTCAAGCCCCCAGACCGCGAAGGGCCAAGTGATGGGGATGGTTTGGAGGGTGGTGGGTGGCATATGGCTTTGGTTTGCAAAGAGCTGGCAACCGACGCATTGTTGGACTAAGTCCTGGGCGTCTGCCCGGGCCGTCGGCCAATAAAAGCCTGTACGGAAGGCCTTGCTTACAATGGACCGAGCTGCAGCGAGCTGCAGCGTGATGACCGCCGAGTCTCGCATGAATTTCAGCCAGGAGGTTCCGCCCTTACTCTTCGGAGATGCACCTTTGAAGGACTCTGGTAGTGCTTTTCTTATAAAGCTCTCCCTCATGGACTTTGTAGGCTTTGGATCGCCGCACTATGCAGCGTGCCTCATTTTGGTCCTCGGGGAGTTCCTGCCTAGTAAGGTAGGCGAGGAATGGTTCTGTCCACGGGGCGATGACGGCCATTATTACGTGGGCTGAAGGTGTTATTTCATTGGCAGAGCCTCCGATTGTGTCAGAATGTTCGGTGTCGGGCAGTGCGGTTGGGTCAGGGTTGTTATTGTTCGGCTCCCCTTCCCATACTACGGAAGGCTTGAATAGCCTTTCCAAGAAGATGTTGGGGGGACTACATCGCGTTTTGCGCCGATGCGTGCCAGGACATCTGCCGCATGATTATTTTCCCGGGCTATATCGTGAAATTCAAGCCCTTCGAACCGAGCTGACATTTTTAGGACGACGTTGCGGTAAGCTGCCATTTTTGGATCCTTGGCATCGAAGTCTCCATTTATTTGGGATATTGCGAGGTTCAAGTCCCCGCGCACCTCTAGGCATTGAATGCCCATGGATACTGCCATCCAGAGACCATGTAAAATGGCCTCATATTCGGCTACATTGTTGGAGTCTGTGTACATAATCTGGAGTACGTATTGAACTGTGTCTCCTGTGGGGGATGTAAAAACGATGCCAGCCCCTAGTCTGGCCACCATCTTGGAGCCGTCGAAATGCATGATCCAATTTGAATATGTGTCGTACTCTTTAGGGAGTTGGGCCTCCATCCATTCTGCGACGAAGTCGGCCAAAACTTGCGACTTGATGGCTCACCGTGGCTTATAAGTTATGTCTAACGGGAGGAGCTCAATGGCCCATTTTGCAATCTGGCCCGTTGCGTCATGGTTGTTTATAATATCGTTAAGTGGTACATCCGAGCCTACTGTTATTGAACACTCTTGAAAGTAGTGTCGTAGCTTCCGGGATGCCATGAATACCGCGTACGCAATCTTTTGATAATGTGGGTACCGTGATTTGCACGGAGTGAGGACAGTGGACACATAATAGACCGACTTTTGAAGGGGGAATTTGTGTCCGTCCGTTTCTCGTTCGACGACGAGCACTGGGCTTACAACCTAATGTGTTGCTGCAATGTACAATAGCATTGGTTCGCCAATGTTTGGCGCGGCCAGGATTGGGTTTGTTGCCAATATGGCTTTTATTTCGTCGAGTCCAGTCGTGGGTGCATCCGTCCATTTGAAGTGTTCGGTGCGCCGAAGGAGGCGGTAAAGGGGTAGGCCCTTTTCTCCCAAGCGGGAGATAAAGCGGCTTAGAGCCGCCGCGCATCCGGTTAACTTTTGTATTTGTTTGAGGTCCTTTGGGATATCCAATTGTGACAGAGCTCAGATCTTGGCTGGATTTGCTTCAATTCCTCTATCGGATACAATGAAGCCCAAGAGCTTTCCGGCTGGAACGCCGAAAACGCATTTTTCCGGGTTGAGCTTGATGTCGTATGTTCGGAGGCTATAAAATGTGAGCCTCAAGTCGTCTACTAGAGATTCAACATGTCTTGTTTTGACGAACACATCATCTAAATATGCCTCCACTATTTTGCCGATCTGGTTTGCCAGACATGTCTGAATCATGTGCTGATATGTTGCGCCGGCGTTTTTGAGCCCAAAGGGCATTGTGTTGAAGCAGAATGGGCCGTATGGTGTGATAAATGCCGTTGCGGCTTGGTCTGATTCTGCCATCTTGATTTGATGGTAGCCGGAATATGCCTCGAGGAAACACAACGAATCGTGTCCCGCGGTAGCATCGATAATTTGATCGATGCGGGGGAGGGGGAAGGTATCCATTGGGCAAGCCTTGTTAAGGTCTTTAAAATCAACGCACAGGCGCTAGGATTTGTCCTTCTTTGTTACCATGACCAGGTTTGCTAGCCAGTCCGGATGTTTTATATCTCTGATGAATCTGGCCTCCAATAGCTTTGCTAGCTCCTCTCCCATGGCCTGTCTCTTAGGTTCGGAAAAACGCCGAAGAGCTTGTTTCACAGGTTTGAATCCTTTTAGGATATCTAAGCTGTGCTCGGCCTGCGTGGGATTCCTGGCATGTCTGAAGGGTGCCAGGCAAAAATGTCCCAGTTCTCTTGTAGGAACTCTCGCAGTGCGGCGTCTACATCAGGGTTTAACTGTGCCCCGATGGAAACTGTTTTATTGGGGTCCATTGGATGGACCTGGAATTTGATTATTTCGTCCGCCGGTTTAAAGGAGGTGGACTTGGATCTTTTGTTGAGTACCACATCATCCCTATTCACCACGGAGCGCAGCGCAGTCAGTTCCTCAGCTGCTAGGGCTTCGGATAGTGCCTCGAGGGCCAGTGCGGCTGTCTTGTTTTCGGCGTGGAGTGCTATGTCCGGATCACTAGCGAGAGTGATGATCCCGTTAGGGCCGGACATCTTGAGCTTCATGTACCCATAATGGGGTATTGCTTGGAAGATTGTAAACGCTTCCCATCCTAGCAGAGCGAATTATCCAGCGTGCCGAACACCACATCTAGTGTGATTTTTCCTGTATAGCACGCTTCCCGACTGGGGATTATTCCTCTAAAGGTTGTGCTGCTTCGCTCAATGCGGTTCCAGTCTATTTACATTTTTTGAAGGGTTTCCTCATAAATGAGGTTCAATTTGTTGCCGCCGTCCATGAGTACCTTGGTAAGACGAAAGCAGTCCACTATTGGACTAAGGACCAATGCGGCTGGTGCTCGGGCTGTTCGGAATTTAGGTTCATCACTGGCGTTAAAGGTAATAGTCGTGTCACTCCATGGGTTTTTTGTTGCTACTTGGTAGACTTCGGCAAGGCTGCAGAGTGTCCTTTTTCGCATATTATTTGATGCGAAAGTCTTGAAGACTGTTAATACCGTATTGGTGTCTCTGGGGTGGCTTTCTGTGGCATCCGGAATTAGGAGATCTTCGCCAATTTTGGCCACCTGCCGGAGTATCCAACATGCTCTAAGGCTGTGAGTTGGTGTGGCATCCTCTATACTGTGAATTTTACAGGGTCCATTAAGCCATCCATCCAGTATGGTTCCATGTCCTGTAGAGGGTCTTTGCTTTTTGGTGTTTGACCCGGGTGACTGGCGATGATGCACCCTTTTATTTCGGACTGGGTTTGTATTCAGGGCCGGATCGTCCCATAATTTTATTTCGGTTTTCCAGGCGCTTTCCATCGCACAGTACTTTCATACAATGGACGCCAAGTCAGCGAAGCGTGTAATATCATGGCGACTTATGGCGTTGAGGATTCCCTTGTCCGTGCAATGATTGCAGAAGATTGAGATTGTGTCTTCCTCGCGGCAGTCCCTTATCCTGTTCCTAACCAGGAGGAATCTGGCCCAGTAATGATGTACTGTTTCTTCAGGCTCTTGCCTGATTTGGGATAGCGCTTATGTTCGGGTGGGTGGGTGGAATTAAATCCGAAGCCTCACCCAATCTGAGGCTCAGAGGCCGAGGAATTTCCGAACTCGAAAATTTGGATTCCTAGATGTTGTCCATTGAATCCAGCCCGTCGCCTGACTCTAAGTTCACGTCTTGAGTGATATCCTCCCCTCCGCGGGTATCCGGCTTGGAGGGATCGGGAATCCGGACGTAGCTAGTCCTTAAGATAGATGAAGGGCTGCCGCACTGTCCCTCTACCACGGCAACGTTATGGGTGACTTGGGGAGAGTTAATATCTCTCAGATCGGGTTTAGTCCCAATCTGGTCGTAATCCGTAGTGACTCATAGGGCGGCGATGCGATCCAAGAGCTCGTTTATGGTGGAGAGCTCCATTGGATCTAACTTCTCGGCGAGTTCCGAGCTGACATGAAGATTGTTTTCGATGGCTCGAGAGGTCATCGTCGGCGCAGAAGCCGAACAGGCGGTCATAAGAAAACCACCTAGCCGGAGGGTTTGGCCGACAGCCCAAAGCTCCCTTAGCAACGGTGCCATCTTTAAAGACGGGGCGAGGCATCCTTCCTGATGGCGACGACACAGAGGAACTCTCAATGAAAGCACCAATGTCGGTGTAAAAACCGGCGGATCTCGGGTAACGGGTCCCGAACTGTGCGTCTAGGCCGGATGGTAACAGGAGGCAAGGGCGAAGTTTTACCTAGGTTCGGGCCCTCTTGATGGAGGTAAAACCCTACGTCCTGCTTGATTAATATTGATGATATGGGTAGTACAAGAGTAGATCTACCACGAGATCAGAGAGGCTAAACCCTAGAAGCTAGCCTATGGTATGATTGTTGTTCTGTATGTTGTCCTACGGACTAAAACCCTCCGATTTATATTGACACTGGGGAGGGTTAGGGTTACAAAGTCGGTTACACTGGTAGGAGATCTACATATCCGTATCGCCAAGCTTGCCTTCCACGCCGAGGAAAGTCCATTCCGGACATGGGACGAAGTCTTCAATCTTGTATCTTGATAATCCAGGAGTCCGGCTGAAGGTATAGTCCGGCCATCCGGACACCCCCTAATCCAGGACTCCCTCAGCGGGGCAGTCTAGCTTGGTCGGTTTGAAGAGAGGCGAGGGCCTTTGTGATTTGACGGCTCATTCTTGCTTGAAGGCGAGGCCTTGTGATTTGATTGCTTGTATAAATGTGCCGACGACCTGAGGAGGAGCAAAGAACCATGCGGTATGCTCAAGTTTTCCACTGGAGTAGTACGACGTAGGAGCACGAAACACGGCAGCCCAATGCCATATGGTGATAAAAAATGATTTAATTTTGTAGTCTTCTCATCATTATCATTGTTCTATTCATGCCTCGCAGAGAACGTGACACGTGCGGCGAAACACCCGAAGCAAAAGAAGAAACACGTGAGTAAAAGAAGAAGGAAGATTATCACCCCCCCAAAAAAGAAGGAAGACGCACACTCAAGTCTGGGGCGCTGCTCCCTACTACATGAAGGGTTGCTGGCCGCGGAGTCGAAACTGCTTCTTCATCGCCTCCACGACCTTCATCTCCTTGCGTGTCTCCTCCGCCATCTTCTTCATTCTGTCCATGATGCGGGATTTCTCGATGCGAGCCTTCGTCATCTGTTCCACGGCCGCATTACATACCTTGACTTCAGCCAGGTGCTCGATGCAGAGCTTTGCCAACTCCTCCTTCTGTTCCATGACGAGGGCCTGCAGCATCTTCATCGAGGAACTACTATTCTCATGCAGCTTCTTCCAGCCGGCGTTCTCCTCGTTCAGCAGGTCGAGCTCGTGGCAGAGCTTCGCCTTGTCATCTTGAAGTTGCAGGATTTCGCTGGTCGCTTTCTTCCCTGAGGCAATGCTCTTCTTCAGCAGCATCACCATGCCGGCACTCAACTCCCCTTGCTCATTGAGCTCAGCAGGAATGTCATCGGGGTTCTCCTTCAGCAGCTCCTCCAAGCCATGGATGAACTCCTTCTCCTTATTGAGGTGCTTACTGAGCTGATCGGGCATGCCATCGAGGGATAACGACTCCAGCGTCGCTAGCTCGGCATGTTCGCCTCCGCGGCTAGGGCGCTCTTGGGAGCCATCGCCTGCCCATGAGAGATCTTTCGAGGTCTGTGCGGGGCGGCGAGCCCTCTCTTTTTTCCGTAGCCTTGGTTACCTCTCCCTTGTTATGAGTAGTTCTTGACCTAGTGCTCTACATACCGGCCATGGCAAGGACGAACGAAGAAGAAGGACTTATGAGGAGGAAGGTAGAGTAATTTCCGGTTAGGTACTAGATCTGCACTAATACTAAAACCTGCATAGTGGGAACACGTTCAGGTTTGGTACGTACTAGTAGGTGTGAGCAGGCTTGCACTTAATTGTAGCACTAGTACATGGGAATGTGATGGGAACAAGGTAAAGATTAATAGATGGTTTTGGTTTTGAAGCCCCAAACGGCTCCCGATGAGTTTAGTGTAACATAAATTTCAAGTACTCCCTCCATCTCAGTTTACAAGGCTTACACGTGTATCTAGGTAGTCAATGTAACTTATATAAAATAAATTGTTTAACATAAAACATATACCATTAGAAAAAGAATATTTGAAGTTTGTAATGATATATTTTTCATAATGTATGCCTCTTATTAAGTTGGTCAAATTAATGACCTAGGTACACGTGCAAGACTTGTAAACTGAGATAGAGGGAGTACTACACTTCTGAAATGCATGTCAGACCAAGCCGATGTGTGTCCCTTCTGTGTGACGCGGGTCCGACCGATAGTCTGTTGGTACGACCGACCGTGAAGTATTACGCGATGGAGACTTCTGGTTGTGGCTTCGGTTGATTGTCACGACCAAGCATTCTAAAACTAGTGATAAATCACTTACCATCTTTTTCCAAACGACCAAGTATTTTCACGGGAATACAATACATATAGATGGAGTGATTGTCAAGGTTGCAAACCGACATGGCGTTGCAAGTTCACTGCAATTGCAACCGACTAGGTCACTGCATCGCTGGCGGGGAAGGAGGGAAGCTCACCTCGCCTAGGATGCATGCCCAGCGGCGCCGCCGCAAATGGTCCCGGGATTTGGCTTCTCCTACTGCCCATTTGAATAGTTGCACCGGCTACTCATGCCATTGCGCAAGCATGCGCATTCTTTCCTCCGCAGTCGACTCCGTGAATATGATCTCTGCCATTAGCCCTAGCTCGAAATCAACGCGACGCTGCCAGATGCTGACATCCCTCAGCATCTCTACCCTGAGATCGACTTGCGCCTCCGCCTTGTGCTGTGCCAGGCACAGCTCCTTAGAACTTCTCTCCAATAGATGTGACGCTTCCTCGATCCGATTTGCCCTTGCTGCCCACCACCTGAAACGCAGCCCTGGCATGTCCTCCAGCGCCACCGATCTGTGATTCCAGAGCAATGGATCCCCTCTAAAACACATGTGGGTTTCGCCCGCGGGATCCTGGGATCTGAGGGATTATCCATGGTGGGATCCTCCATGGCGGGATCCAGTGGGCGAGGCGGGTTAGCGATCCTAGGTGCTGGGAGAGCCCTATGAGGCTAAGATAAAGATAATACTACTCCACTCCATCCATATTAAATACAAAGGCCACCAACGGTAGCCCTGGCAAAAATTGATAATGCTGCCCACGTCCTGGTTTATTGGCCCCCTTTGTGCCACTTTTTATGACATGCATAAATATTATGTTACTTACAAATATGGTCAAAAATTGGCACAAAATACGAAGGAGACCAATGGAAGTACTAGCAACCCATGATTTAACTACTTTCATGCGCGCAGTGGAGTAGTAATGTCTTTCTTTCGCCCTCACGTCCACTCAATTTGCATGCGCTGTATTAATTGACCATGAATGAATTGAAGGGATATAGACACGTCAAATTATCACATGGGGTGGATCTTCGTACAAAAATGCATCCCCCCGTGTACCCACGTGTGTGTGCGAGGAAATGAGTGCGTGCATGACATGCGTGGACATCTTCTCTTCATGCATGTACCTCCAGTGTGGCTTAGAGAGGACGAGTACATTCTTCTAGAACAAGCAGCACGTCACTGTGATCAATCTACACAAGGAGGTCACGACAACAACTCCACATGTTCCACGTGGCTTCATGAATTGTAATAGAGACATTGTGTAGCGTGCCATTGGAATCCTAATTTACGTGTTCTGCACATACTCGAAGTACTAGTAAGGTACACATGCATTGAACGCATTAGATTTGGCAACCAAATTATGAATAAATACCACACAATAGCATGTAAGCTCTGAGTCATATATGCCTGATGTAGACCTTCGTTTAATTCTTATAGTTCACCTCATCAAAATAAATTAGTTTCTATAAAAAGCTAGGGACTCTTTGATTTGTAGGATTTCCTAAACGCGGGAATAGGTAAAACATGGGATTAGAGTGGAGTGTCATCTTGAATCCTACAGGATTGTACGAGTGTTTGATTGTGCATAGAAAAAAAATGCAGGATGGATTCTTTCAAAGGGGTTTGAGTGGATGGGATGTTTCCTATGAGATCTAGTGCAAATGAATCCTATGAAAAAATTTCTTTGGTTTACAATCCTACGAATCAAACAACCAAGATAGGAAAAATTCCAAAGATTAGAATCCTCCAAAATTACTTTGAGAATCCTTTGAATCAAAGAATCCCTTATTCAATTTTATGATTCGTGGAATTGTGCATTGTAAAGCATAAAGTAAAAACAAATAATGGCAATTCAACTAGAAAAAAGTTTGGGGACTTATGATACAGAAGATTCTAGAACAAAGGGGGGCTAGTAGATGGTGCGAGGGGCCAAGTGGAGGGAGACTATGAAGGAGTGCTCAAGTGTGATATCGATATTTAAAGAGAGGGGGCGAGAACGTGCGTCATTGCGCGCAGTGGTGGAGCCATGAAAAAAAAATGAGTTAGGGGGCCAAGCATTGCTAATCCTTTATGAGGAGGGCCAACTCATGAACTTAAACCATTTGACCAGCAATTGTCTAATGATCACATTCATATTAGCCTTGATATATAGTGATGTTAGGGGGGGCAGCGCCCTTGCTGCCCCCTGTCTTCGCCACTGTGCGTGCGTCTGAGAGATGAAGCGGAAGGCATGGATGATGAGAGGGGGGCATTGGATATATAATTAATGGTATTAGCTATGTAATCCTATATAGAGAGGTATAGATTGATCGACGTGGACATGGGAAAGAGGGTGAGACCTCACTAGATATATACATTGATCGGTTTTGTGCGGGAAACTGTGAAAGACCAAGGTATATATACACACACATAGAGGAACATCGATCGTTGAGAATGCACGTGAGAGATAAACAATGCCTGATACGATGGAGAGTGGGACGTGTGTGTGTGTGTGTATGCATGCATGGGAGACCGACCGGAAGAAAAATATTGCATGTGTGCGGTGGATAATGCCGACTGGTACTATCTGTGCATGCATGCATGGGAGAAAGTTAGTGGTACAATTATAAAAGAGAAGACGACTGTGTGGGCGTAAAAGATTAGGTGAAGTCATAATCAATGTAAAGTTGAATTAAAATATTTGAATAAGAGATCATGATGTTTGAAATCCATGCATGCATGAATATAACTGAGATATGCGCGGTGTGGTTTGGAAACGGGCATGTTGTACTGTATACACATTGAACAAGGTCGGACTGATTTGAATTTAAGATATCGATGGAAGACATCATTCGGCCACATTACATCCGTGCATGGACACACTATTCTAATTGGAGATGATGGGTGCCTTTCACATCACATATCTATATCTGTACCCCTATGTATATTATATTTTATATTTTTTATATAGTGTGCGGATAAATTTAACTTTGAAAGATGGTCGTTGCATGAGGCCAATCCGATGGTGCAGAGATGGCAAATTTGAGCACTATTGGCCATTGGATATCATCTAGATTCCACCAGATTTTGCCACATGTACAATTTAGAAGACTCCATGGTTGAACTTAAGCATAATGCACAAACCTGAAAACACAAGCACTTCTTCTTTGTTCTAGAATCTTCCGTATCAGAATTTCCTAAATGTTTTTCTACATGATTTGCCATTATTTGTTTTTACTTTATGCCTTACAACGCACAATTCCATGAATCTTAAAATAAATTAGCATTCTTATAAAAAGTAGGTGATTTTGAATGAAATGAACTATAAGTATTAAACGAACATCTACATCATGCATATATGACTCAAAGCTTACATGCTATAATGTGGTATTTATTCATAATTTGGTTGCTAGATCTCATACGTGCAATGCACGTGTACCTTACTAGTCTAAATGGTGATTGTGTGTGTGTTGTAATTGTTAAACACATTTTACATAGTATATCGTACATGGTTTAGATTCCGAACATCTAGCTAGAGCATACATGTACTATGATTTGAATTCAACATAAAATGGATACATATTTTTGAACTTGAGATCGTATGTCCATGTAGTTCGTATTTATATAGGAATTTACTTCTCCTATATTCATGTCATGTGTTGTGAAGATAATATTTAGATGCTTGTATAACAAACCCGAGTACAATCCCATTCAAACAGGGAAAATGTACTCAAATTTTGTCCATATGCTAGACAACACACATTGTTTTTTTATTGTTGAGGGAAGTGCAAATTGTTTTGGTACAGTACATGTTATGTTTGTTGTCCCGATTTTTTTAGTTTTTTTGTTGTATTTGGTTGCATTTCTAGTAACATAGTACAACGGAACATGGCACTCTCAAGTGATGAGGTGTGAATTGTATTTTTTGGTACACGTTAAGCTTGTTCTCCCGAAATTTCAAGCCGCGCCTTGTTATGCCGAAATTTCCAGCTAGCATCTCTGTCTATCGTGCTGCGAAACTCCCGCCTCTTCAACCCGCGCCTTGTTTTCTCGAAATATTTAAGATATATCTTTATCTCGTTGTGCTCCGACAGCTACCTCCATGTCAACTCGCGCCTTGCTATTCCAAAATTACAATGCGCGCGAAAACTCCCACCTCCTGTGAAAACCCGACACGCGAAATGCCCGTGATACCCCTGAACCTAAAGAACTGCCTAGCTCAAATTGGTGGGGGTACTTCCGTAACTTACCCCACATTTCGGACAAGCCTGTCCCTAAACCATGGTTCCCCACTCCCATCCCATACATCCACCCATTCATACACCAAGGCCGCAAAAACCCGCGAAGCCCCACACCCTCCTCAGTATGCCATGACGACGTCGTCCATGGCAACACCTCGATGTCCCTCATCCACCATACCGGATGAGGATCCGTCGTCGGTCTCGTTGTCCCGTCGGTTCAGCCAGCACGTTGTCCACCTCCAACGAGCTGCCCCGACGTTCCCCTCGTCTTTCTCGCCACCTCCATTCCCACACCGCCATCTTCACCTGCACCACCAGAAGAGCATCATCATCATCGTTGCCTTGGATGAAGCTGAGGCATAATCGGTGCAACCAGATAGGTTGTACACTGATTGCCGCATTTTCTTCTTGATTCGATCTCATGGTGCGGCCGGCGCTCGGTCCCGAGCCGACACGGCGCGGCTCCATCCACGGCGGCATTGCCAGAAACTTCCTCCATGACGTCGCTCCCTCAAGGGCGATGTCCACATTAGTAGGGGCTGCTGCTGCTTTAGCTCTCACTCGCGCTGCGGCTCTGCTCATGCTCTCGGTCCCCTACTTGGTCTCCTCTTGCTATTTCTCTTGCTCTTCCTCTTGCTCGCACTGCTGCTCTCGCTCTTGCTCTTTCTTGCGATGCTGCTCCGATTTAGCTACACTTCAGTCGTAGTGGGGAGGGGGACTCATTGGAGAGGTACCCCAGTATCTATCTTAGGGTTCAGGGTGGGGGCGGTGGTCGCCGGCGGTGGTGGGGCGGTGGCGTGGGGATCACCGGAGAAAAAGCTCGACACGGGGGGCCTAGAGGGATGGCCGGGGCGGCGGCGTACCGGCGGTGGGGAGTGGTTTCGGGGTGGGCGGGGCGGCACACCGCCGGCCGCGGGCGGCGGGGGACTGCTGTTTGGCCAGTGGTGGCTGGCGGCTCAGGGTAGCCTCACGTGATGCTGCTACATGACCAGCTACCCCGGCTCTCGCATGCCCTACAGCTGCTGCTGCTGCTACTGCTTTTCTGCTACTAGTGCGTTCAGTTTCGACATTTAAGTTTTCGACAATTAAATTCAGTTTCGACATTTAAGTACAGAGTTGAGCGGTTGATGTATTTTACCTCTAGCACTCTCTGGTTATGTATTTTATGTCATCTATTGGAGATGTTATTAGAGTTCCACTCATGTTAACATTGTCTCTCTTGTCCTGCTTCAGCCTCGGCGTCGTACAACTCACCGGAGCTGCTCCAACAATCAAACCCTCCATAACAGCGGAGCGGTAACCCAGGCTCCATCTCCTGACACCTAACATCTTCTTCCCCTCCTCTGATAGCCAAGTCAGGTCGAGCATCCTCATCGACCAACCCAATCACGCTGAGATCGATATGGCTTCGCCAAAGAGGTTGTACACTTGTTGTTTGACTTAATCTCACCATGCTTCTTTGAATCCCGTGATCTTCCAATTCTTATGAATCAAACACCCAAATTGGCAGAAAACTGTGTTTTTAAATTCTCTGTTTTGCACGTGCATTCCTATCCTATTCTTGTCTATTTCCTATCCATGCATTGTCAGAATCCTCAAATTCAAACAATTCCTTACACAATTACTTCTATTTGAGATATGTGTCAGAGAAAACCTTGTGTGGTTTGTCCTGCTCCTGCTGCGCTGTGTTCCACCCCAGCTCAGCTGCTCCAATGATGGAAGGGTTCACCGCAGCAGTGATCCACTCTCCAGAATGTCTTCCGCCGCCTCAGATATTCTTCCCCACCGCCGGCAGCCACCACAACTGCATTAACATCATCAACTAAGCAGATGACCTTGAGGACTACACGGGTCCGCGAGAGAGGTCACACTCTTCAGTGTGTGCTTACGTTATGCATCGCTTAATATGATGACATGCTACTTCATTGTCATGTTCACCTATTAGACTCCGAGCCAGGTCCAAACTAATGCTGAAACTTGAGTTTTTAAATGGTTGTGAGGTACATATTGGGGCAGCAATCAGTACTATATGTCTACTATCTCGTTAATCTTGGGTGTCTACTATGAGTTTCATGTTGGGTGCAAACAAACATTAAAGGAGCCATTATTTGTATTTTTAACTAAAGCTATTATCTGTCTGGCATCATTGGTTTTGGGTCTATCCACAGTTCGCTACCACCACTTTGGATTTGTGCATGCACTTCTTACATAATCTCACTATGTTTTATTCCTATGCATGTCAGTTATTGTACACAATGGAACTGAACATGTAGAGCAAAAGAGACGAGCCTTGCGTGGCAATAAAATTTTATGCAGACGTCGCTCCATGGTGGGTGCAAAGGCATCCCCCCTCCATCCATTTTGGATCGTAATCAAGAGCAAGATAACTGTTCTGAGGGGGATTCAGAAGGAGAAGACCACTCCTATTTGCCCCCTGAATTCTTCGCTCCAACTTGGCATGCTGATGTTGGTAATATCATGCATATGGTGCCTTGCATTGCTTACTGTATACATCAAATTGGTCATCTTCTTAGTTTAGACATGCTTTGTGTCAATGCCATATGTTTAGTTTCTTTATCATATATGTGAATCATGCAATGCCATCTTGTTTGGCCAGGCATCATATATGTGAATTTTGCAATGCCACCCTGGTTAGCCTGTCATCTTATATGTGAATTATATCATGCCATAATTTTTTTATTACATGTTAAATTTGTCAACAATTTTAGTACATTCAATTACTCTTCCTATGCATCAGCCATTCGGCACGGTCATGGAAAAATCTGAAGTGGAAACAAGGTCTCAATAGCAGACAAGGCTATCTGACGAAGCGCATGTCTTGCTGGCTATGGATAGCTCCTTAAAGGAGGATTCAGAGACAGATGACCAGTCCTATCCCCCCCGAGGTGCATGCTCTAACTTGGCAGGGTTATGTTGCTCATAGCATGCGTATGGTATCTTGCATTGCTATGTCATTTGCTTAGTTTAGACATGTTTTGTGTCAATGCCACCTATTTAGTGTCTAATTACCATATATTTGAATTTTGCGATACCATCTTGTTGCAAGACATTATATATGTGAATTATGCAATGCGATCTAATTGCAAGGCATTATATATGTGAATTATGCAATGCCATGCTGTTTAGCCAAGTGTCATATATTTGAATTATATCATGATGTCTTTTTTTGTATTTCACGTTGCATTTGTCGAAAGTGTTTGCATATTCAACTACTCTTCCTGTGCATCAGCCATTTGAATTGGTGATGGACAAATCTAGAGTGAAAACAAGGTCTTTAGAGCAAACAATGCTACGTGCTAAAGCAGATATCTTGATGGTTATAGATATCTCTTCAGAGGAGGATTCAGAGGCAGATGACCATTCCTATTATCCCCTTGAGGTGTATGCTCAAACTTGGCAGAGTTATATTACTCATATCATGCATATGTTGCATTGTAATGCTTAGTTTTTACATCATGTACACAATATTGAATGCCATCTCCTTAGTTTACACATCATATATGTGATTGCCCTCTTCTCACTTGCTTAGTATATAAATCATATATTTGAATTATATCATGCCAAGATGTTTACATAGATAGCATGTATCTGAATTATGGCATGCCAACCCATTTTCCAAATACATAATATAGTTATATCATCTCATCATGTATACATCGTCATCATATTTTGAATTATGTCATTCTATCTGTGAATTATATCATGCCTTCATGTTTCCATCGACGGCATGTTTGTGATTCATGGCATGCCAACCACTTTAATAGACACATCGTATAGTTATATCATGTCATCCTGTTTACATAGTCATCATATTTTTATGTATGTCACTCTATCCTGTTTAGTTAGCCATCATACATGTGAAATTGTGTCATGCTATCCTGTTTAATTAGCCATCATATATGTGAAATTATGTCCTACTATTCTGTTTGGTTAGACAACATAAATGTGAATTAATTCATGCCATGTTTTCTTCCCAACTATCCATTGCACCTGTCTATTAGAATGTCTATACATTCAATTAATTTTCTTGTTTATCAGCCATTTCAATTGGATGGGGTGATGGCAGTATCCGTGGGAGTAAAAACAATGTCTTCAGCAAAGATTGTGCTACTTGTCGATGCAGATAGAACCACGGTTGTACTTGCTAAAGAACCAGCCCCACCACACATAACCCAGACTCACGCAGATTGTACCCCTACCCAGTTGGACAGAGAATGAGCTACACCCCTTCTAACCCCAACCCCAGCAGATAGTAACCCAGTTCCAGTTGACACAACACGATATCCACCACAAAGCACCCGAACACCAGCAGTTAGTAAGGCAATTGCAGTGCCCAAAGCATGAGGACCGCCACTCCGAACCCCAAGTCAACGCTTAAAGCAGAAGAAGAATTGTTCTCTAGTCAGGTTCCGTAGCTATGGTTCATACTACTTTGCTCTTGCATCACTGTATTTACTCATACCAACTAATTTCAAATTTGAAGGATGCAATTGAAACTCCAATGGCGCAACAGGTATGTTTTAAACCTGTTTCTTTAACGTGTTTGCGGTTGTAACTTGCTCTATTTTGATTTCAGTTTCAATTGAATAAACAATTATGTTCTCATGCCATGCACATTACAAGTGTTGTTATTGTTGTATTGTTTCCCACACTTATATTCTGTCTATGCTGATTTGTCTTAAATAGATATGATTCGAACTGTATCTATCCTGATTTGGCAACATAAACTAGAATGATATAGACCAAACAGTGACCATACTACATAGATATATGTTTGTTTCATGTTGTTATCCTGTCCACCTTACTACTGAACTGGTTTATCAAAATGAGTTTCATATACTACATTGTAAACCTGTGATGTGTTTGTTTGCTTCTCTTTTAGAATGCGGATAAAATATTGGAGAAGAGTACCCCGTTATGAAATGGTAAAGGAAGTAATGCAGATAAGGTTCAAGATAGTGAGACATCCATGTTGGTCTCCAAGAAAGCTGATAAAAACTATATTGAAGACACTGAGACAACCCCAAAGTCCTGCCTTGATGTAGTGTTCGAGTTACTGGCTACTACTGCTGGCATCAGCTCTTCAAACTCTCTGCCTGAATCAGTTCAGCTTCTTGAGTCTCAACTTTAAGTTGAAATACATCGATCATATGTTATGTGATAGTAAGGCGAAGGACTGAGGAAGTCCCTGCAGAATTCAGATGCATACTTCCGAGTGCAACAACAAGTGCTAGAGGATTTAAGCACCAAACAAGAGAAAGTTAATAAGCTTGCTAAGCATCTTGCCAGCATTATGGGTACCCATGATATTGTTTCTTGAGATCTTTTGAAGTGGTTTCAGTTGTGGACTTGTTTTGCTGTGGCGTTTATTCGCACGGGTCGCCAACTTCGACAACCAGTGTAATAGATATGCTGCTTTGTTCCCTATATTTGCACCGGTGGCGAACTTTGATGCCCAGTGGATGTAATATGTGTAATAGCTGTGATAGCCTAGTGTAAATTGCTTGCTTATTTATTTCCTTGTTGTCTTGTTTATTTGTTTGCTTATAGTCAGTGTGGCTCTTTTTCTACGGTTTGCTAGTGGCTGCAATAACCTATTTTTTAATACTAGGCCACAATAACCATGGGCTACATATTTACTGTAGTTACCATGGGCCTCGTACGGCTGTAGAAACAATGGGCCTTCTAAGGGCCGTAGAAAAAATGGGCCTTCTATGGGCCGTAGCATCAATAGGCCTTCTACGTGTTGTATGATGGATAGGCCAAACATGGGCCAATAACAGACTGCATTATGGGCCGTAAACGGGCTATATTTGGAATTGTCTGTTCATGGGGCGACAATAATGGGCCGTCGTTAATCGGCCGTATTTGATGACGCTATGAAAATGGCCCAACGGATTAACAGGCTACAAACGGGCTGATTGTAACTGCAGGCTGAATTTGGCCCACAAGCAGAAAAGGCCAATAACGGGCCGTAAGTAACCGAATGATGGAAATGAGGCCAAGAACAAATGGGCTCTAAGAAGGCCGAAAGAAAACATGGGTTGGGAACGGCCCAATGGAATAATGGGCCGTCAATGGGTATAAAGGGGTACACTATTCATTGCGGGCCAGATTCACCATGGGCCGCTAAATGGGCCAAGAGTTACAAATGGCCTCGTATGGGCCGAAAGACATCATGGGCCATACATGGGCTGGAAGTTACAACAGGCTAGAATTATATTGGACGGACTAGATGAAGCTCCTGGGCTTAATTCCGATAGGCTGTAACGGGCCATGAGTTAGCGGGTCGTAAATGGGCTATATACGAATAGGCCGTTAACAGGCTTTCCATGGGCCGGCCCGTTACCTTTTGACTAAGTCAAATGGGCTGGCCTTTTCATGGGTATGGGCCTATGTTTGGTCGTGCCACGTGTCGACGTATCATAGGTGCCTCTTGTCCAATGAATGGACGACATCTGTCCCAACGGTGAGCCAACACGTGTTTCCTACGGCCAATGAGAATTTTGCACGTGGAAAATCCTCATTGGTCCGGGCTGTTAGCGGGTTATCGGATCCAAAACTTAGCCCAATAGCTTAACGGCGACCCATTACGGTGAATGCCACATGTCGGTCACCCTTGACGAAAGCACTTCCATGACGCACGATTTATCATCATGGAAGTGGACACTTCCGTGATGATAATTTTGGTAATGGCATGTGTAACACCCCAGATGTAACTTTCCCAATTTGTACTCCAACTCTTGCCATTTCCGACGTTAAGTTATATTCATTTTCCTCCGGTTCGGGTTTTGTCTCCGTGTGTTGTTGTCGTTGTCATGCATCTCATATCATGTCATCATGTGCATTGCATTTGCATACGTGTTCGTCTCATGCATTCGAGCATTTTCCCCGTTGTCCGTTTTGCATTCCGGCGCTTCGTTCTCCTCCGGTGGTCATTTCTAGATTTATTTCATGTGTGGGGATTAAACATTTCCGGATTGGACCGAGACTTGCCAAGCGGCCTTGGTTTACTACCGGTAGACCGCCTGTCAAGTTTCGTATCATTTGGACTTCGTTTGATACTCCAACGGTTAACCGAGGGACCGAAAAGGCCTCGTGTGTGTTGCAGCCCAACACCCCTCCAATTTGGCCCAAAACCCACCTAACTCTGCTCCATCATCTAGAGCGTTCGATCACGATCGCGTGGCCGAAAACCGCACCTCATTTGGACTCTCCTAGCTCCTCTATGCCTATATAGCCCCTCCGAAATCCGGATCCTCCCCCGTCAAACCCTAAAAATCCTCCGCCGCCGCCGGACGTGTCCGCCGGGCCGGACAAGTCCGCCGCCCCGCCAAGGAGCCCCACGTGGCGCCCCGGCCACTCACCGCCGCCACCCCCGCCGGCCCGCCGGGCCCGCCGGCCCCCCCGCGCCGCCCGGCCCCGCCTCCCTCCCGCGCGCGCCCGCCCGCCCCTCCCCCGGCCCGCCGCCTCAGCCGGCCGCCGCCGCCCCCCGCCGCTCCGCTCCCTCGCCGCCGCCGCCGCCCCGCGCCCGCATCGGCCTCCGCCGCCGCCCTCCGCACCGCCGCCGCCGCCGCCCTCTCCTCGCTCCGGCCCCGCGCCATCGGACATCCGGCGAGCTGCCCGGTAACCTCCGGCGCGCCGCCCGGATCTGGATCCGCTCGCGCGTGAACAGTAAACCCTAATCCGGAGGTTATTTTTCTCTAAGTCCCGAAATTCCAGATCCAAGTGCCTCTGTTCGTAGCCTCCGTAACTTTGCATCCGTAGCTCCGATTCATGCATATAGCATATCAAAATGTTCATCTCAGAGAGTACATCATTTCATTCCATTGCATCATTTTCATTTGAGTTCATCTTGATGCCCGAAATGCTGTTAGAAGAGGGCTACTTGAGATAATTGTCAGATCTGCTGCTCCATTTAGGTTTTTTTGTCATTTTTGCCATGATTAATGTGTGCATGATATGCCCTGATGCTCTACATATGTTTTGTTAAGGGTTTTGTCATCTTTCCAGAGGTGCAACCCATGTATTTTTGTGATGTGTGTGGTGACTTGTGCAAGCTTGCAAAGTGGTGCACTTGTAATTCTGTTTTCAGGGACTTAGCAATTCCACTAAGTCCTTGAGCTGGTTATCTCATGATGCCATATGTTCATGTTGTTTCCTAGTGATCGGTGCCTCTTTTGAGGATGATCAGTAAGGATGTTTTGTTAATATTGTAGTGCTCTATCCATCCATGTCTTTGTTTGCAATTATGGAGCACCCTTGCTTGAGTCAATCGAGCTCTACTTTTGCTACTTTGTGAATCTGGGCAGATTGTCAACTTGTTTGCAATTTTGCCGATGATGTTGTAGTTGATCCGTGCATGCTATGCTATTGTTCTTGCCATGTCTAGCTTGCATTTTGTGCCTTCTTGATGGATGTATGCTTGTCTTGCCATGACTTGCACCGTAGTGAGTGCATCGAGCTCGTAAACATGCCTACTTGAGTTATATTTCAGCATGTGTCAGTTTTCACTAAGTCTGAAAACTGATTATGTTTTTGCTATGTTCACATGCTTGCAATTGTATTTTCTGATCCCTTTTGGCTCAAGGTCACTAAGGGACTTTTGTTAAGCTCTTTGAGTAGCTCCATGCCATGCTTTACTTTGCCATGTTCAGGTCCTGTAGCATGTAGTTTTGTTGCTCCGAAGAGGGCTACCTGATCTGAAATTCCAGACAAGTGTTAATTTCACTAAGTCTGAGATCTGTTTGCCATATGCATTTTTGCCATGCTTGTTTGAACCTGTTAATGGATGAATTGGCCGTAGCTCAGTGCTAGACTTTTGTTAAGCATCTTGTGTGCATCCCTGCCATGTATTTTGTTGTCATGTTTGGGTGCTGTAGCATGTTCATTTCATTGCATTTAGATGCCTACTTGCTGTAAATCGCAGACCGGTGTCATTTTTGAATCGCTTGCCATTTCCAAACCGTAACTCCGATTCCGGCGTTCTTTATATCGTTTTCAAGCGATTTCATCTCATCTTTCCAGTGGCACACTTGGATTTCCAAGTTGAGGCCAGGTTCATGCATTTCCTGTCATATCTTGCATTTTGCATCCCGCATCGCATCCCGCATAGCATATCATCTTTGCATTGTGTTGTTTGAGTTTGCACGTGGTTGATTGTATCCTTGTTGCTTGTTTGTCTTGTTTGGGTAGAGCCGGGAGACGAGTTCGCTAACGAGGAGCCCGTTGAGTTTGCTTTCGAGGATCCAGTCAACTCTGACAACTGTGCAGGCAAGATGATCATACCCTCGAAATCACTACTATCTTTGCTATGCTAGTTTGCTCGCTCTTTTGCTATGCCATGCTACGATGCCTACCACTTGCTTGCAAGCCTCCCAAATTGCCATGTCAAACCTCTAACCCACCATGTCCTAGCAAACCGTTGATTGGCTATGTTACCGCTTTGCTCAGCCCCTCTTATAGCGTTGCTAGTTGCAGGTGAAGATTGGAGGCCGTTCCTTGTTGGAACATTTATTTACTTGTTGGGATATCATTATATTATCTTGTTATCTTAATGCATCTATATACTTGGTAAAGGGTGGAAGGCTCGGCCTCTCGCCTAGTGTTTTGTTCCACTCTTGCCGCCCTAGTTTCCGTCATATCGGTGTTATGTTCCCGGATTTTGCGTTCCTTACGCGGTTGGGTTATAATGGGAACCCCTTGATAGTTCGCCTTGATTAAAGCTTTTCCAGCAATGCCCAACCTTGGTTTTACCATTTGCCACCTAGCCTTTTCTTTCCCTTGGGTTCTGCAGACTCAAGGGTCATCATTATTTTAACCCCCCCCCCGGGCCAGTGCTCCTCTGAGTGTTGGTCCAAACTGTCAGCCGCCGGTGGCTACCAGGGGCAACTCTGGGCTGGCCTACCGGAAGTTTGGACAATCTGAGTGTGCCCTGAGAAAGAGATATGTGCAGCTCCTATCGGGATTTGTCGGCACATTCGGGCGGTGTTGCTGGTCTTGTTTTAACCTGTCGAAGTGTCTTGAATTACCGAGATACCGAGTCTGATCGGAACGTCTTGGGAGGAGGTCTATTCCTTCGTTGACCGTGAGAGCTTGTCATGGGCTAAGTTGGGACTCCCCTGCAGGGATTTGAACTTTCGAAAGCCGTGCCCGCGGTTATGGGCAGATGGGAATTTGTTAATGTCCGGTTGTAGATAACTTGAACCTTAACTTAATTAAAATGAATCAACTGAGTGTGTTACCGTGATGGCCTCTTCTCGGCGGAGTCCGGGAAGTGGACACGGTGTTGGAGTAATGTTTGCGCAGGTTGCTCTCTAGTTTCTCGCTCGCGCTTTGCCTCCTCTTCTCGCTCTCTTTTGCGAATAAGTTAGCCACCATATTTGCTAGTCGCTTGCTGCAGCTCCACTCATATTTTACCTTGCCATACCTATAAGCTTAAATAGTCTTGATCGCGAGGGTGCGAGATTGCTGAGTCCCTGTGGCTCACAGATTACTATTACACCAGATGCAGGGCCTGATGATTCCGCTCCAGGAGACGCGTATGAGCTCAAGTGGGAGTTCGACGAAGACTCTCAACGTTACTATGTTTCCTTTCCCGATGATCAGTAGTGGTGCCCAGTTGGGGGTGATTGGGACCGTGTCGCATGTTGGGTTCTCTTTTATTTTGGCGCCGTAGTCGGGCCATGAGTGTTTGGATGATGTAATGTTATTTATGTACTTGATTGACGTGGCGAGTGTAAGCCAACTATGTTATCTCCCCTTTATTATTATATTACATGGGATGTTGTGAAGATTGCCTAACTTGCGACATATGCCTTCAATGCGATTATGTCTCTAAGTCGTGCCTCGACACGTGGGAGCTATAGTCGCATCGAGGGTGTTACAAGTTGGTATCAGAGCCTTCCCCGACCTTAGGAGCCCCATTGCTTGATCGTTTTTAGCGGCCGAGTTGTGTCTAGAAAAATGTTTTGAGTCATTTAGGAATTATATATCGGAGAGTTTAGGAATTCTTTTTACTTCCCAGTCTCCTCATCGCTCTGGTAAGGCATCCTGACGTAGAGTTTTGACTCTTCTCTTCTCAAATTTCACTAAAAAAATTTAGGATCACGCGGGTATCTTGGAATCGTTCCGATGGTTTTATGATGAGAACATTGTCTTGGTGCCTCCTGTCAGGGGTTTAGTGGAAGTGTCCCGGGGAGTTGAGCTCTGAGGTGTTGTCATCATAATTTTATCGTTGCAGTTCTGGAATACCTGAGTTTAGTACGCCGACATCGAAAATCTCTTTTATGCAGTTCGTTGGTGAGATAACCTCGACGCCACCCAGTACTGGGGCGGGAGTTCGGGAGTATCGCCATAACTTGTATAACGGATGCTTTTCGAAGGTTGAGGTAGATGGTTTCCGAAGGTTTCTTGGTTATGTGTTGAAGGATGGATACAGCTGGATGTAGGATTTGCTAGTTTGGGTGAGATATTATGCTTCCCCTGTATCCCCAACACCTGATTGCATAACCGGAAAGGTTCGGGAGTTTCATAGGTGGGAATTCTAGTAGCTCTAGTTCTTCTTCCACGGATATTGGTTTGAGATTGGGATTTCTTACCGATTATTCGTTCTTGATCCGTACCTTGTTGATTTATTTCTCTACCTTAATTCTACGTGGCTTCTCAATTTATGGATATGTGACCATTTCAAGAGGAATGCATTCGTTCATTTTGTTCGGATGTGAAGACTATATGTTGCAATTTTCATTCCGTTGGATTCAGCTTCAATATTTGTCTATCAATGTGCTAATGGTGGTCAACCTCTTCAGGATGGCTCCTCCAACGCGCACGACTCCGAATCCTGATCCGCCACCACCTCCACCTCCTCCGGAGGCATGGCAAGCTGTGATGGCCGCAACCAATGCAAACACACAGTTGATCATGCAAATTCTTCAAGAGCGCAATCAAGGCAACCAAGGGAATCAAGGCAGCAATCAGAATCACTTTGCTACACTCAACCAGTTCCTTGCTAACGGGCCAAAGACTTTCAGCAATTGTGTTGAGGCAACCGATGCTGACGATTGGCTTGTGGATCTGTGCAAGCATTTCGAGTGCAGTAACGTCAGGCCTGAGGACTTTGTTAAGTTCGCTTCCTTCCAACTCAAAGATCAAGCTGCAGAATGGTTCCAGCAGTACAAGGACTCCAGAGGTGGACGTGTTATCACTTGGGATGATTTCCGTCGAGATTTCCGAGCTCATCATATTCCCCAGAGCGTGGTTGAAAGCAAGCGTGAGGAATTCCGCAATCTGAAGCAAGGCTCTTTGTCTGTCTATGACTACAACAAGTTGTTCCAGAAGCTCGCCCGCTTTGCCAAGCAGGACGTCCCTGATGAGAAGAGCATGATATACCAGTTCAGGGGTGGTCTCAGAGAAGAAATTCAGCTAGCTCTTGTTCTCTTCGAGCCCTTGAGATACGATGAGTTCTACAACATGGCACTGAAGCAAGAGGCTGCTCAGTTGAGGTGTGATGCTTCCAAGAAGCGAGTCAGAGATGTTACTCCTTCTTCCTCTACTCAAGTGGCCAAGCAGCAGAAGTATTGGCTTCCTCCTCCTCCGTTCCGTCAGCCGTATCAGCAGAAGAGCAAAGGTGGCAGTGGTTCTTCCCACCCATCCAACCCTGGCTTTCAGAACAAGACTTCGTCTCTACCTCCAAGATCGAGTGCTCCGTATCACCGTCCGCTTTCAGAGGTCACGTGCAACAAGTGCCAACAGAAGGGTCACTATGCCAACAAGTGTTTCAACCAGAGGCGTCTTCCTCCTCCTCCTCCTGTCAGATCGGCAAGTACAGCTGTGGTCAAGCATAACCCCAAGCATGCCAAGGTCAACTTGATGAATGCAGCTCAGGCAGTGGACTCGTCGGATGTGATCATGGGTAACCTTCCTGTTAACGATGTTCCTGCAAAAGTTCTTTTTGACACGGGCACTTCGCATTGCTTCATCTCGAAACCTTTTGCATCTAAGCATGAGTTGACTTCCCAATTTATGCATAAACCGTTAGCAGTTGTCTCTCCGGGTAAATGTTTGCTTGCTAATCATGAGATTCCGGATATTTCTATCACGTTGGGCGATTACAAGTTTCTTTCTTCTCCTATGGTGCTTGGTAACTCAGATATTGATCTTATTCTCGGAATGGATTGGCTTTCTAAGCACAAGGCTCAGCTTGATTGTGCAGCCAGGCAGATTCAATTGACTCATTCGTCTGAGGATGTAATTGTCTTTGCCGCTTGGGATAATACCATCCGTCTGTTTTCTCTCAATGAGAAGGGTGAACTCGATGCCATCTCTCAAATTCCAGTCGTTTGCGAATATCAAGACGTCTTTCCAGAAGAGCTTCCAGGAATGCCTCCGCACCGGCCAGTTGAATTCGTTATTGATCTTGAGCCTGGCACGGAACCTGTGTGCAAGCGTCCTTACAAGCTCGGACCTAAAGAGTTGAAGGAGCTGAAGAAGCAACTCGATATTCAAGAGAAAATGGGTCTCATTCGGCCTAGTTCTTCTCCGTGGGGTTGTGGTGTTATTTTTGTGAAGAAGAAGGATGGAACGGACCGACTTTGTGTTGATTACCGTCCAGTGAACAAGAAGACCATCAAGAACAAATACCCACTTCCCAACATCAATGAGCTGTTCGAACAACTCAAAGGTGCCCAAGTATTCTCCAAGCTTGATCTCCGTATGGGTTATCATCAGATTCGAATCCGTGAGCAAGATATTCCCAAGACGGCTTTCAGGACAAGCTTTGGTTCATATGAATACACTGTCATGTCTTTTGGCCTCGTCAACGCTCCTCCGACGTTCTCTCGCATGATGAACTTCATCTTCAACGCCTACACCAATGACTTCGTTTTGGTCTATCTCGACGACATTCTGGTTTTCTCCAAGAACAAGGAAGATCATGCCAAGCACTTGCGTTTGGTTCTTGATAAGCTCAGGGAACATCAGTTCTACGCCAAGTTCTCCAAGTGTGAATTTTGGCTCGATGAGGTTCTTTATCTTGGTCATATCATCTCTGCCAAGGGCATTGCCGTGAATCCTGAGAAGGTGTCTGCAATTGTGAATTGGGAACCTCCTCAGAACGTGAAGCAACTCCGCAGCTTTCTCGGTCTCGCAAGCTATTGCCGAAGATTCGTTGAAAACTTTTCTAAGATCGCGAAGCCTCTCTCTAATCTTCTCCAGAAGCACGTCAAGTACGTTTGGTCTCCGGAGTGTGACATTGCTTTCAACACTTTGAAAGAGAAATTGATCACTGCTCCAGTTCTGACTCCGCCTGATGAATCCAAGCCGTACGAGGTCTTTTGTGATGCCTCTCTCCAAGGTCTTGGCGCAGTATTGATGCAAGAGAAGAAAGTTGTTGCTTATACATCTCGCCAGTTGAAGCCTAATGAGAAGAACTACCCCACTCATGATCTCGAGTTGGCGGCAGTTGTGCATGCTCTTTTGACTTGGAGACATCTTCTATTGGGAAGAAAAGTGGACATTTTCACTGATCACAAGAGTCTCAAGTACATCTTCACTCAGCCTAATCTCAACCTCAGGCAAACTCGATGGGTCGAAATGATTCAAGAGTATAATCCGAGTATCGAGTATACTCCAGGCAAGGCCAATGTGATTGCTGACGCATTGAGCAGGAAAGCTTACTGCAACAGTCTGATTCTCAAGCCTTATCAACCCGAGCTTTGTGAAGCTTTCCGCAAACTTAATCTGCAAGTTGTTCCTCAAGGTTTCCTCGCCAACCTTCAAGTCTCTCCTACCTTGGAAGACCAGATTCGCCAAGCCCAGCTTCTTGATGCTATGGTGAAAAAGGTGAAGATTGGGATTGCCAAGAGTCAGTCCAAGTACAAGTGCTACCGCCTTGATGACAAGGACACTCTCTTCTTCGAGGATCGTATTGTTGTACCCAAAGGTGACCTCCGTAAAGTGATCATGAACGAGGCTCACAATTCTCTCCTCTCCATCCACCCTGGGAGCACGAAGATGTATCAGGACCTTAAGCAGGCTTATTGGTGGACTCGAATGAAGCGCGAGATCGCTCAATTCGTGAATGAATGTGATGTCTGCAGAAGAGTGAAGGCAGAACACCAAAGGCCAGCGGGTCTCCTCCAACCTCTTGCCATTCCAGAATGGAAGTTTGACCACATTGAAATGGACTTCGTGACTGGGTTTCCAAAGTCCAAGCGTGGCAATGATGCTATATTCGTTGTCATCGACAAACTCACCAAAGTGGCTCATTTTCTGCCTATCAAAGAGTCGATCACTGCAGCTCAATTGGCGGAACTCTATACCTCTCGTATTGTCTCTCTGCACGGTATTCCACAAGTGATCTCTTCAGACCGTGGCAGCATCTTTACATCGAAGTTTTGGGATTCTTTTCAGAAGGCCATGGGCACCAACATCCGCTTCAGCACAGCTTTCCATCCTCAAACTAGCGGTCAAGTCGAGCGTGTCAACCAGATTCTTGAAGATATGCTCAGGGCTTGTGTGATCTCCTTCGGCATGAAGTGGGAGGATTGTCTTCCTTATGCTGAATTCTCCTACAACAACAGTTTTCAAGCAAGTTCGGGCAAGGCCCCATTTGAAATTCTGTATGGCAGGAAGTGTCGTACCCCTCTCAACTGGTCTGAAACCGGTGAACGTCAGCTTTTGGGTAATGACTTAATCACAGAGGCAGAAGAAATGTGCAAAGTCATTCGTGATAACCTCAAAGCAGCCCAATCCCGCCAGAAGAGCTACTATGATAGTAAGCACCGTGATTTGGCTTTCGAGATCGGAGATCATGTTTACCTCCGCGTCTCTCCTATGAAAGGTACTCGTCGCTTCGGTATCAAAGGGAAGCTTGCCCCTAGATACGTGGGACCTTTCAAGATTGTCAGCAAGAGAGGCGACCTCGCCTATCAACTCGAGCTTCCTTCAAACTTTGCAAATGTTCATGACGTGTTCCATGTCTCTCAGCTTCGAAAGTGCTTCAAGACTCCTGACCGCACCGTCAACTTCGAGGACATTGAGCTCCAAGAAGATCTCTCTTATCGTGAGCACCCAGTTGCTATTCTTGAAGAGACTGAACGCAAGACTCGCAACAAGTCAATCAAATTTCTCAAAGTCAAGTGGTCACACCATTCCGACCGTGAAGCTACCTGGGAACGCGAGGATCACCTCCGTTCTGAGTACCCGGCGTTCTTTCAGTCCTAGATCTCGGGACGAGATCCTTTCGTAGTGGTGGAGTGTTGTAACACCCCGGATGTAACTTTCCCAATTTGTACTCCAACTCTTGCCGTTTCCGGCGTTAAGTTATATTTATTTCCTCGGGTTCGGGTTTTGTCTCCGTGTGTTGTTGTCGTTGTCATGCATCTCATATCATGTCATCATGTGCATTGCATTTGCATACGTGTTCATCTCATGCATTCGAGCATTTTCCCCGTTGTCCGTTTTGCATTCCGGCGCTTCGTTCTCCTCCGGTGGTCATTTCTAGCTTTATTTCGTGTGTGGGGATTAAACATTTCCGCATTGGACCGGGACTTGCCAAGCGGCCTTGGTTTACTACCGGTAGACTGCCTGTCAAGTTTCGTATCATTTGGACTTCGTTTGGTACTCCAACGGTTAACCGAGGGACCAAAAAGGCCTCGTGTGTGTTGCAGCCCAACACCCCTTCAATTTGGCCCAAAACCCACCTAACTCTGCTCCATCATCTAGAGCGTTCGATCACGATCGCGTGGCCAAAAACCGCACCTCATTTGGACTCTCCTAGCCCCTCCTATGCCTATTTATACCCCCTCCCCGAAAAATCCGGATCCCCTCGTCCTCAAACCCTAAAAATCCGTCTTCGTCGCCGCCGGACGTGTCCGGGGGAGCCGGACAACGTCCGCCCACCACCGCCGCCAACCGCCGGCCGCCACCTGTCCGCGCCCCGCGCCCACTTCCCTGCCGGCCCGCCGGGCCCGCCTCCGGCCCACGCGGCCCAAAGGCCTCCGCCGCCCGCGCCCGTCTCCGCCCCGCGACCGGACCCCGCCGGCCGCCGCGCGCCGCCGCCTCGCCGGTCCAGCTCGCCGCGCCACCCCCAGGCCGAGCTCGCCGCGGCGCCCGCCGCCCACGCCGCCGACTCCAACCGCCGCCGCCGCGCCGTGGCCGCCGCCCCCGCCGCCTCTCCGGCTCCCCGCCGGCCGGATCTGGCGAGATCCGGCCCGGGAGCACCTCCCCGCTGTCATCCCGCTCCGGCGAGCTCCATCCCCACCATGAACAGTGCTCACGCCACCGCCTCGGTTTGTGTGCAGATCTGGAAACCCTAGGTCGTTTTTTCTCTAACTCCCGAAATTGCTGATCCAAGTGCCTCTGTTCGTGGCCCCGTAACTTTGCATCTGTAGCTCCAATTCATGCATATAGCATATCAAAATGTTCATCTCAGAGATTACATCATTTAATTCCATTGCATCATTTTCATTTGAGTTCATGTTGATGCCCAAAATGCTGTTAGAAAAGGGCTACTTGAGATATTTGTCAGATCTGCTGCTCCATTTAGGTTTTTGTCATTTTTGCCATGATTAATGTGTGCATGTTATGCCCTGATGCTCTACATATCTTTTGTTAAGGGTTTTGTCATCTTTCCAGAGGTGCAACCCATGTATTTTTGTGATGTGTGTGGTGCACTTGCTAATTCTGTTTTCAGGGACTTAGAAATTCCACTAAGTCCTTGAGCTGTTTATCTCATGATGCCATATGTTCATGTTGTTTCCTATTGATCCGTGCCTCTTTTGAGGATGATCAGTAAGGATGTTTTGTTAACCTTGTAGTTCTCTATCCATCCATGTCTTTGTTTGCAATTATGGAGCATCGTAGCTTGAGTCAATCGAGCTCTACTTTTGCTACTTTGTGAATCTGGGCAGATTGTCAACTTGTTTGCAATTTTGCCGATGTTGTTGTAGTTGATCCGTGCATGCTATGCTATTGTTCTTGCCATGTCTAGATTGCATTTTGTGCCTTCTTGATGGATGTATGCTTGTATTGCCATGACTTGCACCGTAGTGAGTGCATCGAGCTCGTAAACATGCCTACTTGAGTTATATTTCAGCATGTGTCAGTTTTCACTAAGTTTGAAAACTGATTATGTTTTTGCTATGTTCACATGCTTGCAATTGTATTTTCTGATCCCTTTTGGCTCAAGGTCACTAAGGGAGTTTTGTTAAGCTCTTTGAGTAGCTCCATGCCATGCTTTACTTTGCCATGATCAGATCCTGTAGCATGGAGTTTTGTTGCTCCGAAGAGGGCTACCTGATCTGAAATTCCAGACAAGTGTTGATTTCACTAAGTCTGAGATCTGTTTGTCATATGCATTTTTGCCATGTTTGTTTGAACCTGTTAATGGATGAATTGCCCGTAGATCAGAGCTAGACTTTTGTTAATCATCTTGTGTGCATCCCTGCCATGTATTTTATTGTCATGTTTGGGTGTTGTAGCATGCTCATTTCGTTGCATTTAGATGCCTACTTGCTTTAAATCGCAGACCGGTGTCATATTTGAATCGCTTGCCATTTCCAAACCGTAACTCCGATTCCGGCGTTCTTTATATCGTTTTCAAGCGATTTCGTCTCATATTTCTAGTGGCACACTTGGAATTCCAAGTTGAGGCCAGGTTCATGCATTTCCTGTCATATCTTGCATTTTGCATCCCGCATCGCATCACGCATAGCATATCTTCTTTGCATTGTGTTGTTTGAGTTTGCACGTGGTTGATTGTATCCTTGTTGCTTGTTTGTCTTGTTTGGGTAGAGCTGGGAGACGAGTTCGCTAACGAGGAGCCCGTTGAGTTTGCTTTCAAGGATCTAGTCAACTCTGACAACTGTGCATGCAAGATGATCATACCCTCGAAATCACTACTATCTTTGTTATGCTAGTTTGCTCGCTCTTTTGCTATGCCAATGCTACGATGCCTACCACTTGCTTGCAAGCCTCCCAAATTGCCATGTCAAACCTCTAACCCACCATGTCCTAGCAAACCGTTGATTGGCTATGTTACCTCTTTTGCTCAGCCCCTCTTATAGCGTTGCTAGTTGCAGGTGAAGATTGGAGGCCGTTCCTTGTTGGGACATTTATTTACTTGTTGGGATATCATTATATTATCTTGTTTTCTTAATGCATCTATATACTTGGTAAAGGGTGGAAGGCTCAGCCTCTCGCCTAGTATTTTGTTCCACTCTTGCCGCCCTAGTTTCCGTCATATCGGTGTTATGTTCCCGGATTTTTGCGTTCCTTATGCGGTTGGGTTATAATGGGAACCCCTTGATAGTTCGCCTTGATTAAAGCTTTTCCAGCAATGCTCAACCTTGGTTTTACCATTTGCCACCTAGCCTTTTCTTTCCCTTGGGTTCCGCAGACTCAAGGGTCATCATTATTTTACACCCCACCCCCCCCCCCGGGTCAGTGCTCCTCTGAGTGTTGGTCCAAACTGTCAGCCACCGGTGGCTACCAGGGGCAACTCTAGGCTAGCTTGCCAGAAGTTTGGACAATCTAAGTGTGCCCTGAGAAAGAGATATGTGCAGCTCCTATCGGGATTTGTCAGCACATTCGGGCGGTGTTGCTGGTCTTGTTTTAACCTGTCGAAGTGTCTTGAATTACCGAGATACCGAGTCTGATCGGAACATCTTGGGAGGAGGTCTATTCCTTCATTAACCGTGAGAGCTTGTCATGGGCTAAGTTGGGACACCCCTGCAGGGATTTGAACTTCGAAAGCCGTGCCCGTGGTTATGGGTAGATGGGAATTTGTTAATGCCAATTGTAGATAACTTGAACCTTAACTTAATTAAAATGAATCAACCAAGTGTGTTACCGTGATGGCCTCTTCTCGGCGGAGTCCGGGAAGTGGAAACGGTGTTGGAGTAATGTTTGCGTAGGTTGCTCTCTAGTTTATCGCACGCGCTTTGCCTCCTCTTCTCGCTCTCTTTTGTGAATAATTTAGCCACCATATTTTGCTAGTCGCTTGTTGCAGCTCCACTCATATATTTACTTTGCCATACCTATAAGCTTAAATAGTCTTGATCGCGAGGGTGCGAGATTGCTGAGTCCCTATGGCTCACAGATTACTATTACACCAGATGCAGGGCCTGATGATTCCGCTCCAACAGACGTGTATGAGCTCAAGTGGGAGTTCGACGAAGACTCTCAATGTTACTATGTTTCCTTTCCTGATGATCAGTAGTGGTGCCCAGTTGGGGGTGATTTGGACCGTGTCGCTTGTTGGGTTCTCTTTTATTTTGGCGCCGTAGTCAGGCCATGAGTGTTTGGATGATGTAATGTTATTTATGTACTTGATTGACGTGGCGTGTGTAAGCCAACTATGTTATCTCCCCTTTCATTATTATATTACTTGGGATGTTGTGAAGATTGCCTAACTTGCGACATATGCCTTCAATGTGATTATGTCTCTATGTCGTGCCTCGACACGTGGGAGCTATAGTCGCATCGAGGGTGTTACATCATGGAACACTTCTATGAAAGCACAGGTATGGCTATCTTGATTCTGTCATAAAATTGTCATGGATGTACATGCATGACAGAAAATGTGACCTACTGTGGCAAACACGTATCATCACAGAAGTGTCTTTTTTGTAGTGAGGGCTTTGGCGAGGCATCTCTGTGGCTTAGGTTAGCCCAGCGCACGCACACACCTGCCCAGCCAACATGTGAGGCACGCGAGGGAGACCATCGGGCAACTGCCGCCCTCCCTGGCGTGAAACAAAGAACCAAGTGAAGAAGTAGAGAAAAAGGGTTCAACTGAGCAACATAGAAACGCCAGAACTTTAAATTTCATTTAAAAAAGTTGCAAACCAACTACAGAAAGCAAATGAAAAACTGCGTCTGGCACCTAGTCTAGTCTTCTCACTAGTGCGGAGCTAAGTGTTGCCACTAGGAGGTGGGAGGGAGCCCCGGAGGCCCGAGGGCGGCACTCTGGAGACTCCGGGGCGTGTACAGCCCCACTCATTATTACGTGAGAGTGTCACGAGAGGAGACCTTCATAGGCACTGGGCCTTGCTTCATGTGTAGAACTTCCGGAGGTGTTGGATGTTCCAGGATTTCTGGATGGGGGTCCTGTCCTGCGTCTGCAGGCGCGTGACGCCAGGCCTGGAGATGCAGGCAATCCTAAACGGGCCCTCCCACATGGGCGAGAGCTTATGCAGCCCTTCCCTGGAGAGCACCCGCCTCAGGACAAGATCGCCCACCTTGAGCATCCTGACGTGCCTCGTGAAACGCGAGGACCCGCGAGGAGCAATGTTTGACCTCGTGAGGGAGAACTGCTTCGAATTCGTAGACAATGAAGAATGGGGTCTCGCCTGTTGGCTTGGTAGCGGTGGTGCGGATGGACCACATCACGGACTAGAGCTCGTCGTGCCAGCCCCTACAGTAGGCCTTGAGCCTCTTCTTGAAAGTCCTTGTCTTGAGGCCTCTCAGGACCTATGCGTTGGCACGCTCGGCTTAACCATTGCTCCTGGTGTATGCCACTGAGGCGTAGCATATTTGCGTTCCAAGGTTTGCACAATATGCCTTGAAGAGATTCCTAGTGAACTACGAGCCATTGTCGGTGATTATGCGGTTAGGGACCCCAAACCGGCTCACAAGGCCCTTGATGAAATTAACTGCTGAACCAGCTGGGATTGTGCGGATGGCTTCCACCTCTGCCCACTTGGTGAACTTGTCGATGGCGACGTAGAGGTAGCGGTAGCCCCCGGTCGCTCGAGGTAACGAACCCAGGAAATCCAGCCCCCAGACCATGAGCGGCCACATGAGTGGGATAGTCTGGAGGCCCTGGGCTGGTTCGAGATTTGCTTGGCATGGAACTGGCAGGCTTCGCAGGATCTTAGCACCTTGGTTGCACCGTTGAATGTCGTGGGCCAATAGAACCCGCTGCAGAACACCTTGTTAACCAGGGTGCACGACGATGAGTGATGCCCGCAGTCCCCGCTGTTTATGTCACCTAGCAGCTCGCTCCCCTACTTCCTAGATATGCATCGCAAAGAAACATCATTTGGTCATTTTCTGGACTGCTCACCGTCCTGGATGCAATATGTCATAGCCTGCTGGGCCACGGGCTCCGCGTCCTCCTCTTTCTCTAGCAGCATCCCCCGCAGCGGGTACGCCTTGAATTCTTCAGTCTAGCGCCCCTCCTGAGTCTCAAGCGCAAGGAGCAAGTGTGCTCCTGATGTCGGGCCATAGGCGGGAGCTCTTGAGGTTCGTGGTGGGGGGAGCTCCTCCTGAGGCGGCGTAGGCTCTGCAGCCGGAGGGGCCACTAAAGGCTTAAAGGCCCACTGCTCGAAGACATCAGGCTCCTGGGGCTGTCGCCTTGACACATTCTTGGTGATATCATCAGCTTGTTTGTTTGTGCCGCGGGGCACATGCTGCAGTTCTAGGCCCAAGAATTGTTCTCCATTTTGCGTACCTCTGCGAGGTATGCCTCCATGCTCTCATCCTTTGGATCGTACACCTTGTTGGAGAAGTTGACGAGGAGCTGAGAGTCACCCTTGATGGTGAGATGCTTCACTCCCAAGACCGTTGTAGCCTTGAGGCTGGCGATCAACCTTTCATACTCCGCGATGTTGTTGGAGACCTTCCTGCCTCGCTGGAAGAAGAGCTGCACAACATTGTAGAGCTTGTCCAGGGTGGGCAAGATGAGTACGGCTCTGGCCCCTGTGCCCTGGCGTGTGAAAGCGCTGTCGAAGTACATGACCCAGCCATCTAGCGCTTCACTTCCTAGAGAGAGGGGTCTGTTCTCGCCTTCTTCAGATTCCGAAGCGTCGATCTATTCTTCCACGAAGTCGGCGAGGGAAGCTGAGGGAGTCCTGGATTAATGAGTCCTCGAGCGTCCGGGCTATGTGATGTTGGCCGGACTGATGGGCCGTTAATATAAAAGACAGAAGACTTCCTCCCGTGTCCGGATGGTACTCTCCTTTGCGTGGAAGGCAAGCTTGGCGTTCGGATATGAAGATTCCTTCCTCTGTAAAACCGACTATGTACAACCCTAGGCCCCTCTGGTGTCTATATAAATCGGAGGGTTTAGTCCGTAGAGAAGAACACAATCATACAAGCTAGACGTCTAGGGTTTATCCATTACGATCTTGTGGTAGATCAACTCTTGTAATCCTCATATTCATCAAGATCAATCAAGCAGGAAGTAGGGTATTCCCTCCATCAAGAGGGCCCGAACCTAGGTAAACATCGTGTCCCCCATCTCCTATTACCATCAACCTCAGACGCACAGTTCGGGACCCCCTACCCGAGATCCGCCGGTTTTGACACCGACATTGGTGCTTTCATCGAGAGTTTCTTTGTGTCGTCAGTAGAAGGTTCGATGGCTCCATTAGTCATCTACAACAGTGCTGCCCTGGGGGAGGTTTTTCTCCCCAGCCAGGCCTTCATATTCGGCGGCTTCGCACTGTGGTCCAACTCGCTTGGCCATCTAGAGCAGATCGACAGCTACGCCCCAGGTCACCAGATTAGTTTTGGAAATCTGGACTATGTCACTAATATCTGAGAAGACTTGATCTTCCAAGGGTTCACGACCCCAACATCCGCTCTGGCTTTAGATCCGAAGCACATCACCAGGTCCGAAAACGGGATTCTCCAGCCCGCCGGACTCTTTGTGGCCATTGAGCCTAGCATGGGAGAGCCAGAGGAAGTACTATCAATGGCAATCATCATGACGCAGGACACTTCTCTGAACACTGGCCCCGTACCCTCGGAGTCCGCATTATGCGAGGCCAGCCAAGGGATTCTCCTCCCGCCGTACTCCAGGAACTTTCTTTCCCCTGGTTGAACCTCGCCTTTAAGAGAGACTCTGGACCTAATGCGATCACTCGTCATCACAAAGGAGCAACGTCCAAATTACGCCCAGCCCAGACTAGGGGCCGAGGGCGGGAAATTTTACGTCCCACCCACCACCTACTTCATAGCCACTATCGAGGACCTTACCGACAAGCTTGATCGTAACTCCAAAGACATCTACGTTGTAGACATTGATGCCGGAGACGAACAAAGCCAAAACCAGCCGCATACCATACACTGGGCGGGCACCTCCACATTCGACGTATGCATGGTAGATACGCCAAGAGAGGATGGCAGTGAGGGCAGCAAGGATCCAATCAAGGAAAACAACACTGATAAACCACCAAGGAAGTGGCATTAGTGATGCCGCTCAAAATCACACCGTGGCAAGGAAAGCAATACCGGTAATGGAGATAATAACATTCCAGAGAACGCCGAAGACCCAGATGCCCCTGTCGAACCAACACCCAAACATGATAATAGGGAGGAGGGGTAGGGTAACCCTAACGAGCCAGTCGGAGTCAAGGACTCGGAGGACAGCAATTACATGCCACCCTCCGAAGACGACATAAGCCCCGGTGACGAAGATTTCATCGTGCCAGAGGAGCCCCACGAGCAAGATCGCTTTAGGCAACAGCTCATTGCAACCACGAGAAGCCTGAAAAGGAAACAGCAATGGCTTCAAGCCGAACGGGATACGCTCAACGACAGATGGACTAATGTCCTGGTAGCCGAGGAATACGGCCTCACACAACCAAACAAAAGCTACCCGAAGCGTAAGCTGCTACCTCAATTCGATGACAATGCACTAGAGCCCGTACCATCAGCGCGTAACGCGGCTGACCAACCACCACGTGGTCATGACAAAACGGCAACTCAAGCCAAACACCAGCCCATACCACCTCGCCATAAAGATAGAGACACAACAGCTCGGGGATATACATATGACCCGCGATAGGACCTAGAACATAGAGCTGGTCAGACCAGATCGACCTACAGATCACGGGGACGTGCCCCGGTGCGCGATGGCATCTATCTAGCCAGACGTGAAAAGCATAACCACATCCGGGCCGAAAACCGCAGACGGACTGCATCCGAGCTACGTCGCGACTTGGCCCGATATAGTTGCGCCGCACACCCCCTCTGCTTCAATGATCAAGTAATGGAGCACGAATTCCTAGAGGGGTTAAAACCCATGAATATTGAAGCATATGATGGAACAACTGACCCCGCGGTATGGATTGAGGATTTTCTTCTCAATATCAACATGGACTACGGTGATGATCTCCACGCCATTAAATACCTCCCACTAAAATTAAAGGGACCAGCCCGGCACTGGCTAAACAGCCTCCTAGAGAACTCCATTAGTAGCTGGGAAGACGTGGAAGACGCTTTTCATGATAATTTCTGAGGTACATATGTCCGGCCTCCGGACACAGATGACCTCAGTCACATCATCCAACAGCCCAGAGAATCAGCCAGGAAACTCTGGACCAGGTTCTTATTCAAAAAGAACCAAATTGTCGACTGTCCGGATGCCGAAGCACTCGCAACCTTTTAACATAGCGTCTGTGACGAGTGGCTCGCCCGCCACCTCGGCCAAGAAAAGCCAAAGTCCATGGCAGCTCTTACCGCACTAATGACCCGCTTTTGCGCGGGAGAAGATAGCTGGCTTGCTCGTAGAAGCAATAGGGCTTATGGCCACGGCAAGAAGCCTCAAGGAAAAACAGCAACAGCTTAGAGCTGATCAAGATTTGCTAGTCGACAGATGGACTGAAGTCCTTTCGGCCGAAGAGCATAAACTCGAACGCCCTTCCAAGAGCTACCCAAAGCGCAGGTTGCTACCCCGATTAGAGGAGGAAGCACTTAAACGTACATCACCAGCACTTGATACGGCCGACCGGCCACCTCGTGGCCGCGACAGAGAGGCCTCTCGGCCCTCCACTCAAGCCGCACCCCGTACTAAGGCACGGAAAAGTGCGCCAGACCTGCGAGATATGTTGGAGGACAAGGCAAGGGAAACAAGATTGATCTACGGATCGCGTGGGCGCCCCATGACTCGATATGGTAACCGTCATGCCGGCCACAAATCTGGTAGGTCCGAACACAGTAGACAAAGCTCATTGGAGCTACGTCGTGATATAGCCCAGTACAGAGGTGCCGCACACCAACTATGCTTCACAGACGAAGTAATGGATCATCAAATCCCCAAGGGTTTCAAACCTGTAAACATCAAATCATATGATAGCACAACAGATCCTGCAGTATGGATCGAGGATTATCTCCTTCATATCCATATGGCCCACGGCGATGATCTCCACGCCATCAAATACCTCCCACTCAAGCTAAAAGGACCAGCTCGGCATTGGCTTAACAACTTGCCAGCAGGATCAATCGGTTGTTGGGAGGACCTCGAAGCCGCATTCCTCGACAATTTCCATGGCACTTATGTGCGACCACCAGAAACCGATGACCTAAGCCACGTAATTCAGCGGCCAGAGGAATCGGCCAGGCAGTTCTGGACACGGTTCCTAACAAAGAAAACTCAAATAGTTGGCTGTCCGGACACTGAGGCCCTAGCAGCCTTCAAGCACAATATCCGTGACGAGTGGCACCTTGGACAGGAAAAGCCGAAATCTATGGCAGCACTCACGACACTCATGACCCGCTTTTGCGCGGGAGAAGACAGCTGGCTTGTTGGTAGTAACAATATGACCAAGAACCGTGGTAATTCGGATACCAGGGGCAGTAGTGGCAGGTCGCGTCACAATAAGCAGAAGCGCCGCACTAACGGCGACAATGCTGAGGATACGGCAGTTAATGCCGGATTCAGAGGCTATAAATCCGGTCAGCGGAAAAAGCCATTCAAAAGAAATCCTAGGGGCCCGTCCAGTTTGGACCGAATACTCGACCGCTTGTGCCAGATACATGGCACCCCCGAAAAGCCGGCCAATCACACCAACAGGGATTGTTGGGTGTTCAAGTAGGCAGGCAAGTTAAATGCCAAAAATACAGACAAGGGGTTGCATAGCGATGACGACGAAGAGCCCCGACCGCCGAACAACAGTGGACAGAAGGGTTTTCCCCCACAAGTGCGGACGGTGAACATGATATACACAACCCACATCCCCAAGAGGGAGCGGAAGCGCGCGTTAAGGGACGTATACGCGGTAGAGCCAGTCGCCCCAAAGTTCAACCCATGGTCCTCCTGCCCGATCACCTTTGATCGAAGGGACCATCCCACTAGCACCCGTCATGGCGGATTCGCCGCATTGGTTCTAGACCCAATCATTGACGGATTTCATCTCACTAGAGTCCTTTTGGACGGCGGCAGCAGCCTGAACCTGCTTTATCAGGATATAGTGCGGAAAATGGGCATAGATCCCTCGAGGATTAAGCCCACCAAAACGACCTTTAAAGGCGTAATACCAGGTGTAGAGGCCAACTGTACAGGCTCAGTCACACTTGAAGTGGTCTTCGGATCTCCGGATAATTTCTGAAGCGAGGAGTTAATCTTCGACATAGTCCCATTCCGCAGTGGCTATCACGCACTGCTCGGGCGAACCGCATTCGCCAAGTTCAATGCGGTACCGCACTACGCATACCTTAAGCTCAAGATGCCAAGCCCTCGAGGAGTAATTACGGTCAATGGAAACACCGAACGCTCTCTCCGAATGGAGGAGCACACAGCGGCCATTGCTGCGGAGGTACAAAGCAGCCTCCCCAGGCAGTTCTGTAGCCCGGCCATTAAACGTCCGGACACCGTCAAGCGCACCCGGAGTAACCTACAACAAGACCGCCTGGCACGTTCCGAGCAGGCATAGCAATGCGGCCCCAACCCCAGCCCTCGCAAAATTGCGACACCAATACTTCGCGTACATAACTACGCTATAGAAATACCATGGGTACAGGGGGAGGGGCACCATCACGGCATGCCCGAAACACGGCTTAAACTGCACCAGGGGCTGCCGATTTTTTAATTTTCTCTTACTTTCAGGACTCCACTCTTTGGAAGGCCTGTTCAGCAGTTCAATTGCCGCACAGACGATGCAGGAACCAGGGAAGAAGACAAGCCATGCCGCATTACGGAACTCCCAGGTGGTCTCTATCACGAGCAGTATACCTGTTTTTCTTACCATTTCGTAGCCTGCCCCTGAAACGGACATGTTAAATAGTCCAACCTTTTTCTTATCACATTATTTGTATCGTTCTGCTTCGATCGCAGCCCTTTTTAATAAACAATGCATAGCTTCTGTCTATTTTTGCATTACTCTTTTTTACAAATATATGTTCCTTAACGACATGTTGCACCCGTACACTTTGGTACGGCCAAAATACGCCAGGGGCTTTAGTACCCCTCAATATGGTGTGAGAAGTCCGAACACTTTAACAAGTGCAGCACCCCGAACTTATAGCATTATATGCATCGGCTCCGAATCATGTCTTGGGTCAATAGTTGGGTTTGCCCGGCTCCTATGTTTTGGTGCCTTACGTTCCGCTATATCGGCTAAGGTAGCACTAGGAGAACTACTGCGATTGTGCCCCAGTTGAGCTGGGTCGAGCACCTCAGTAGAGAAAGCTAAAACTGACTGTCATGATGAAGCGAGAGCTGGTCGCTGTTCGAGAGGTTTTTCGAGTCCCTAAAGACTTATGCCGCTTAGAGCGAGGAGTCGGCTCTGTCCGGCCAAGGCGTGGATAGCGCCCCGAACTCGGTCTTCCGAATACCAGGGGCTTCGCTGAAATTTAAAATTATAGAATTCTATGGCTAAGTGAGAGTGTTCAAGCATTATAGTCTGATTGCCTTGTTCGTTGTGCTGAGCGCCTCCCTCGAAGGACCCAAACATGGGAAAAAGAGCGCTCAGGTTTATCCCTGAACACCCCAGCACTAGCGGCACGGGGGTAGAAGCCGATGACTCGCCATCTCTCAGAATTGATAAACAGCCGCACAGAAGGTAATATTTTAAATTCCAACAGCATTGCTTAGCGCATATGAACAAGTTTTCAGCGCACAGGACAAAACGAGCGAGTTTTACTCAAAAATTACATCCCTGGAACACTCATCCGCCACAAGGCAGGCACCCTTCAGAACATCCTTATAATAATTCTCGGGCTTCCGATGCTCCTTCCCCGGCGGGGGCCCGTCCTTCACAAACTTCTCAGCATCCAGCTTGCCCCAGTGCACCTTAGCACGGGCAAGGGCCCTACGGGCACCTTCAATGCAGACGGAGCGCTTGATGACTTCGAGCCTTGGACAGGCCCCCACCAGCCGCCGCACCAGCCCGAAATAGCTCCCAGGCAGAGCCTCTCCAGGCCACAGCCGAACTATGAGGCCCTTCATGGCCTGTTCGGCCGCCTTGTGGAGCTCGACCAGTTGCTTCAGCTGGTCGCTCAGGGGCACGGGGTGTCCGGCCTCAGCATACTGAGACCAGAACACCTTCTCCGTCGAGCTGCCCTCCTCGGCTCGATAGAATGCGGCGGCATCGGACACGCTACGGGGAAGATCTGCGAATGCTCCTGGAGAGCTCCGGATTCGGGTAAGTAACAAGTAACTTACATTTACGTGTTTGCTTTGCATAAAGAATGCCTTACCCGCCGCTATCTTTTTCACCTCATCCAACTCCTGGAGGGTCTTCTGGGATTCGGCCTTGGCAGACTTGGCATTTTCAATAGCCACCGCGAGCTCGGACGCTCGCGTCTTTGAGTCAAGCTCCAAACTCTCATGTTTTTCCATGAGTGCCTGGAGCTCCTGCCGCACCTTGCCAACCTCGGCCTCATACTTCTCCCGCTCGGTGCGCTCCGTGGCCGCCCTCTTCTTGGCCTCGAGCAGCGCTTGCTTAAGGGTCGCCACCTCAGACGTGGCCCCTACAATAGCCACGATAATCCTGTCATTTTTTGCAATTGCACCTTTTTATATATATATATATATTTAAACAAGGTATTTCTTACCTTCCTTGTCCTCGAGCTGCTTCTTGGCACGCCCGAGCTCTTGCTCGGACTGCTCGAGGTTCTGCTTTAGCGTGTCCACTTCCGCAGTCAGTACGGCGGACGCCAGCAGAGAAGCCTGCATACGCATATTGACTCCTTTTTGTTAGACTCCTGCGAATTTCATTTTGATCCTCTATTCGGCTTTTCTTCCCGAACGCCAAACAGAGCATCAGGGGCTACTGTCTATGCGGTAATATTATTTACACATTCTTTACTTACCTCAAAGCCTGTTAAAAGGCTAGTACAAGCTTCAGTCAGTCCGCTCTTGGCGGACTGAACCTTCTGGACCACCACACTCATAATGGTGCGGTGCTCCTCGTCGATGGAGGCGCCTTTGAGCACCTCCAACAGATTGTCCGGCGCCTCCGGTTGGACGGGGGTCACCGGCACGGTGGGCTTGCTCCTCTTGGAAGGAGGTCGCCCGCCGGACTCTGGAACCTTTGAAGGTTCCGGAGCGGTGTCCGGCCTAGAGCCGGACTTGGAGCCCTGGGGGGTTCTATCCCCTTCACTCCTGGGGTCCGGGAGGTTGCCTTGCGGCGCCTCCAGGACCACCTCCTCCTAGCTTGGAACCTGTTGGGACAACACTTCGATGTCGTCCGTAGGGCGGGGGGAGGGAGCCGTCGGAAGCGAATTCACATCCGACGAGTCCAGTGAACCGCTCGACGACGCGTCGAGCCGGTCTTTGGGTGGGCTGCATAAACATATTCGACATAAGGGAAAGTTGTGCAATAAAGGAATACTATGAATTACTCTGGTATCCAGATACTTACGATTTAGCCAGGGGCTTGGCCCTGAGCGGCCACTCCTCTCCGTCGTCGTCGGCGTCGGTGGAGTAGTCCGAAGGAAGGGTTTTCCCCTTCTTGGACCCTTTGGCCTCCCCAGTTGGGGCGACCTTCCTTTTCTTCCCTTCCCCCGCTGGAGGGGGAGGGGTCTCTTCTTCCTCCTCCTCGTCTTCATGGGAGGAGTGCATCTTGGAGTCGTCGGATGAGGGATCCGACACCTCCAGGCGTCGGGCACTCTTTCGAGTCCCCGTGTCCTTCTTCTTGGCCTTCTTCTCCGGCACCACATGGGGTGCCAGAACCAGCAGCTTCACCAAACGAGCGTCCGCTGGGCCTTCGGGCAAAGGAGCCGGACAGTTGATCTGTCTGGATGTCTCCTGCCAATCCTGTCAAAGGTAAAAGAGCTTAGATCCCGCATGGAGTCAAACTATGAAAAACTGATACCCTGTAAAAGGTAAAAACAACTTACCGCATAAGCGTGACGCTGCGTACTGAATCTGCGATCCTCGGTAGCGGATGCGGGGGCCTCAGCGCCCTTGAAAAGCACCTTCCAGGCATCTTTGTACGTCGTGTCGAAGAGCCTGCTTAGAGTTCGGCGTCGCGCCGGGTCGAACTCCCACAGGTTGAAAGCCCGTTGTTGACACGGGAGGATCCGACAGATGAGCATAACCTGGACTACGTTGACAAGTTTGAGCTTCTTGTCCACCAGGGTTTGGACGCATGCTTGGAGTCCGGTCATCTCTCCTTTTTTATCCCACGACAGGCCCGTCTCCTTCCAGGAGGTGAGCCGCGTAGGGGGTCCGGACCGGAACTCGGGGGCTGCGACCCATTCAGGGTCGCGCGGCTCGGTGATGTAAAACCACCCCGATTGCCACCCCTTCAGGGTCTCCACAAAGGAGCCCTCGATCCTTAAGACATTGGGCATCTTGCCCACCATGGCGCCTCCGCACTCCGCCTGGTTGCCGCGCACCACCTTCGGCTTGACATTGAAAGTCTTGAGCCATAGGCCTAAATGGGGGCAGATGCGGAGGAAAGCCTCGCACACGACGATAAACGCCGAGATGTTGAGGACAAAGTTCGGGGCCAGATCGTGGAAATCCAGGCCATAGTAGAACATGAGCCCCCGGACAAATGGGTGGAGAGGGAAGCCCAGTCCACGAAGGAAATGGGGGAGGAACACCACCCTCTCATGGGGCCTAGGGGTGGGGATGATCTGCCCCTCTTCAGGAAGCCGGTGCGCAATGTCTTTAGACAACTATCCGGCCTTCCTTAATCTTTTGATGTGTCCCTCCGTGATGGAGGAGACCATCCACTTGCCTCCCGCTCCGGACATGGCTGGAGAAGGTTGAGGTGGGGAGTGCGGACTTGGGCGCTGGAGCTCGGGTGCGCAAGAATGGATAGGCAAAGGAGGAAGAAGGCGTAGGTGAAAAGGTTGATCCTTATCCCCTTATATGGGTGGACGCAACTATGTGTCCCCACCAGCCTGGTAAAACTCGCTTATCCCCAAGCGCTATAATTAATGGCGCGGTTGGGTTACCCATGCCCGTATTGATGAGAATCCCGGAATAAGGGGACATGATCTTTACTTTGACAAGACGTGCCAAGGAAACCGCCTCGCATGATGCGCTGAGGTGGGATAATAAAACGATTCGAATAAAGGCTTGGTCGTGGTGCATCACACTACGGAATACGTCAGCAGATTAGATTTGTGAAAATATTATTCTCTCTATGGCAATATGTGGAAACTTATTTTGCGGAGCCGGACACTATCTTTGTGTTCAAAATCTCCTATGAAGTACTTGGAGGAGGAACCCGCCTTGCAATGCCGAAGACAAACTGCGCGCCGGACTCGTCGTCATTGAAGCCTGGTTCAGGGGCTACTGAGGGAGTCTTGGATTAGGGGGTGTCCGGATGGCCGGACGATACCTTTAGCCGGACTCCTGGACTATGAAGATATAAGATTGAAGACTTCGTCCCATGTCCGGAAGGGACTTTCCTTGGCGTGGAAGGCAAGTTTGGGGATACGGATATGTAGATCTCCTACCATTGTAACCGACTTTGTGTAACCCTAACCCTCTCTGGTGTCTATATAAACCGGAGGGTTTTAGTCCGTAGGACAACATACAGAACAACAATCATACCATAGGCTAGCTTCTAGGGTTTAGCCTCTCCGATCTCGTGGTAGATCTACTCTTGTACTACCCATATCATCAATATTAATCAAGCAGGACGTAGGGTTTTACCTCCGTCAAGAGGGCCCGAACCTGGGTAAAACTTCGTGTCCCTTGCCTCCTGTTACCATTCGGCCTAGACGCACAGTTCGGGACCCCCTACCCGAGATCCACCGGTTTTGACACCGACAGGGAGCATAAGCATGAACTATGAGACGACCATGCCATAGAGCCGGACTCCCCAAAATTCGACCCATGGGCGGCCTACTCGATCACTTTTGATCACAGGGACCACCCAACCAGTATCCTTCATGGAAGTTCGGCAGCTCTGGTGCTCGATCCAATTATCAGCGGATTCCATCTCACGCGAGTCCACATGGACGGCGGCAGTAGCCTCAATTTTCCCTATCAAGACAATGCCCACAAAATGGGCATTGACCCTTCGAGGATCAAGCCCACCACAACTACCTTCAAAGGAGTAATACCTGGCGTAGAAGCTCACACCACAGGCTCAATCTCACTGGAAGTCGTCTTCGGCTCACCAGAAAACTTCTGACATGAGGACTTGATCTTTGATATTGTCCCATTCTGCATTGGCTACCACACACTGCTCGGGCAGACCGCTTTTGCTCGTTTCCATGCGGTCCCAAACTACACCTATCCAAAGCTTATGATGCCCGGACCACGCGGCACCATAACGTTCAACGGATACACGGAACGCTCCCCCCACACCGAGGGGCACACTGCAGCAATCACAACCGAAGTACAAAGTGGCCTCCTCAAGCCGCATATCTCATCGGTCCTTAAACCGTCGGCCTCTGCTACACAGGACCGGTCAATTTTAGAGTTGGATTAGCAGCTCCGCCTCCGCCATTCGCCTCTTATACCTGCGGAGTTTGCACCACACATACATAATTATGAACTCAAAATACCTTGGTCATCGGCTGAGGCACAATACGAACAGGCCTATAAAGCTGTCCGTCCAGGCTTTAGCCTTTCCTCTTTTTACTTACTATTTTCTTATCTTTTTGCCATAGGTGAATCAATACGTGTCCGTCCTATGGACCTGCAAGGACTCTTTATGAGACCGGTTTTCCTACAAATAATCGGGGATTGCTCCCTTTAAGGAAGCCTTTTCGCGGAAACACAGGCAGCGCAGATGTGCCACAGGAGGTCCAAAAGATTTTTTTGTAGACCACAAACCCTATTTAAAATATGTATAGATACTTTTCCTTCAACCCTTGATACCTTGGCACAAAATTGCTAGGGGCTTGATACGGAAACATATGGGTTGCCGAAAAAGTACGAATAGCTCTATAGCATACTTCGGCGTCACGGGTTTGGCATTATATGCATTAGCTCAGAATCATGTCTTTGGTCAATAGTTGGGTTGCTGACTCCTATGCTTGCTACCCTACGTTCCGTCTTATCGGCTAGGGTAGTAAAGGGAGAACTACTACGATTGTGTTTCCGGTTCATCTGGTCAAACACCTCAATAGAGAAAGCTGAAAACTTACTGTCATGATGCGGCGAGAGCTGGTCAACCACTCGGTGACTTACCAGAATCCTTTGCAATTTCTTCCATATTACACGAAGGACCGTATTTTCTCGCCTACATAACGCAACCGTATTTGGGCAACTACGTGCATAGCAGGGGCTACATAGTAGACCCGCCATAAAACTACTATGGCTAAGTGAGAGTGTTAAAGCACAATAGTCTGATTGCCTAGTTCTCCGCACTGACACCTCCATTCCGGACCAAGACGTTGGGTCAAGAGTGATCAGGTGCTATTCCGAACACCCCCGCGTTATACGCGAGGGGGCCGAAGCCGACGACTAGCAAACTTTCAGGTTATAAGAAATGACCGCATAGGAGGAAATAATGGCAAAGGTATATAACACAACTTTAACGTATCATAATATTGTTTTTACAATTCTGGTACATTTATTCAAATATAATATCCTTCGATCACTGAACCTCTATCAAGCGGGCTCCCTCTAGGATGTCCTTCAAATAATGCTCTGGCGTGCGATGGTCCTTGCCTCCAGGCGGACCCTTGGTTGCAACATCGGTGGCATTCATCTTTGCGCAGTACATCTTGACATGGGCGAAGGCCATCCGGGCACCTTCTATGCGCACCGACCGCTTAACGGCGTCAATACGCGGCACTGCATCGACAAGCCGCTGCACCAAACCGAAACAGCTGCTTGAAACGGGTTCGGCTGGCCATAGACGAGCCACGAAGTCCATCATGGCAGCTCCGGACATCTTGTGTAGCTCGGCCGAATGGGCCATCTATTCGTTCAGCAACGCCGGGCGCCTGGCCACATTGAATTGCAACCAGAAAAGCCTCTCCGCAGCATGTCCTTCCTGTGCTTGGAAGAACTGCACCGCGTCAGAAGCACTCTTCGACAGATCTAGGAACGCGTCTGGAGAACTCCACATTTGGTTAAGCAGAGCATACTTTGGGTCATCGAACTTAGTCTATAAAAGAAAGGGCTTACCAGCCGCTATCTCCCCAGCATGTCGAATCTCCTCCTGAGCCACTATATATTTGGATCGCACTTCTTTCGCCTCTAGTAAGGCCTTGACGAGTTTGGCTGCATTCGCTTTATTAACCTCCTCGAGAGAATTGCACCTGCTAGTGGCATCCTCCAGCTCCCGCTCCATGGTAGATATCCTCTCCTGGCACTGGCGCCGAACAGCCTGTTCGGCGTGTAAATCCACAGCTGCCTTCTTGACAGCCGCATCGCTCACTCTAGCCTGCTCCTTGGCCCGGGCAAGTTTAGCTCGAAGGGTCTCAATCGCGGCAGCACTATCTACAGTTATGCATGTCACAATATATGATTCTTAGCCTTTTGCTCATACTAATGTACATGCATAAACAAGCTGCCCCAACACATACCTTGTGCCTCGTCGAGCCGCCTGTTAATAAGAGTGACGTCCTCATCCGCTAACTCAGGTTTCTGGTTTAGATCTGCAACTTCCGTAGCTTGGGCGGTCGCCATCGATGTAATAGCATGTGTTCAAATTAATTAGGTTACTTCCTGAGCATATCTTTTTGATCCTCTGATCGCCTCCCTGTGAAAGCCGATCAAAGTCTCAGGGGCTACTATCTGTGCACGACCGCATTATGCATATAAAAATAGTTAAGCTATTACATTGCATACCTCGAAGCCTTTCAACAGGACCATGAAATCTTCATTCAATCCGCTTCTCACGGACAGAACCCTTTCAACTACCGTACCCATTAAGGTATGATGTTCGTCTGAGATGGACACACTTTGTAATGTGCCCATCAGAGTATCCGGCACCTCCGGATTCCTGGAGGCTGTTGCGGGAGGATGCATTCCCTTCAAAGGGGCACATCGGCTCGACCTAGAGTCGTCTTCGGCTGTAAGATAGATAGTTCGGGGCCTTCATTGCTGGCCGCCGTAGGGGCTGCGCCCACTGGACCCTTGTTGAGTGAAGTACCACCCTCGGGCGTTGTTTTCATTGTCCCCCACGCGGCTTGATGGTCAGGGTAGATTCTCCGAGATGACACCTTGAAGTCATCCGCCCTAAGAGGCGAGGAAGCATGAGAAGGCGTCTCGCTTTCCATCATTCCCGGAGATAAGTCCTATGATGGGGAGGACTGTCGGGGTGGGTTGTGGGCCGAACTGCAAGCATATAGTTTAAATCTTATCCTTGCAACCTAAAAAGAACGGGGCATGTCAAGAGCATCCTCTTTCACTTATGATTCGGCAAGGGGCTTGTCCTCAGAGAGGTACCTTGCGATGACATCGGCTTCGGAACCCGAACCATATGGTAGGGATACCTTCCCTCTCTTGGGTGCTTCCACCTCCACGTCTTCGGATGCAGTCCTTTTTCTCCCATGAGGGGAAGGGGTATCACCTTCTCCATCCCCTTCGTCTTTCGAAGAGGGAGCTTCGGTCTCCCCGGACATAGTGTCCGGCATACCTACAGAGTGGAGGCCGCTTCCGGCCTCTTCGCTCTTCTTCTTGTCCTCTTACGCTGGCACTTGATACGGCGCCGGGACCAGCATCCTCGTCAACACAGGATCTGCCGAGTCTCTGGGAAGTGGAGCTGAACACCTCATTCGTTATGCCTTCTTTATCTAGCCCTGGTCAAAGATAGAACTCTCAATACATCACTGTGGGATAATCGACTAAGTTGCGGTCAGGAATTGGGTGCTTACCGAGGTATCCGGATGGTTGCAGTCGAGACCGATGTCCTTTGATGTGTCCAAGCACTGCTTTCGAGTCTTGAAGAATAGTTTCCACATCCCTTCATTTGTTGTCCCAAGGAACTGCTAAAGGGTCCGTGGTCCTTCTGGATTGAACTCCCACATACGGATAGGCCGTCGCTGGCACGGGAGGATCCAGCGGACTAGCATCACTTGGATCACGTTAATAAGACCAACATCCCTTTCAAGGATACTCCAAGTACCACTTTGCAGCATCCGTACTTCATCAGCTGATCCCCAGTCTAGCCCCTTATTTATCCATGATACGAGCCGCAATGGTGGGCCTGATCGGAACATAGGTGCGGCTGCCCATTTGGTAGCGCGGGGTTCGGTGATATAGAACCACTCTTGTTGCCATGAGTTGGAGGTTTCCGTGAAGGTACCTTTTGGACAGCTAGTATTGGCAAGCTTTCTCACCATATGTAACACCCCGGATGTAACTTTCCCTATTTGTACTCCAACTCTTGCCGTTTCCAACATTAAGTTAATTTATTTCTCAGGTTCGGGTCTTTGTCTCCATGTGTTGTTGTCGTTGTCATGCATCTCATATCATGTCATCATGTGCATTGCATTTACATACGTGTTCATCTCATGCATTCGAGCATTTTCCCCGTTGTCCCTTTTGCATTCCGGCGCTTCGTTCTCCTCCGGTGGTCTTTTCTAGCTTTCTTTCGTGTGTGGGATTAAACATTTCCGGATTGGACCGAGACTTGCCAAGCGGCCTTGGTTTACTACCGGTAGACCGCCTGTCAAGTTTCGTACCATTTGGACTTCGTTTGATACTCCAACGGTTATCCGAGGGACCGAAAAGGCCTTGTGTGTGTTGCAGCCCAACACCCCTCCAATTTGGCCCAAAACCCACCAAACTCTGCTCCATGTCCTAGAGCGTTCGATCACGATCGCGTGGCCGAAAACCGCACCTCATTTGGACTCTCCTAGCTCCCTCTAGGCCTATATATACACCCCCCATTCTAAATTCGCGGATCCTCTCCCCCCTAACCCTAAAAAAATCCCAGATCCGCCGCTCCGGACGTGTCCGGGCAGAGCCGGACAACATGCGCCGCCACCGCCAGCCACTCCACGCTCGCCACCTGTCAGCTCGCCGCCGCCTCCCACCGCCGGCCCGTGAGGCCCGAGCCGGGCCACCGAGGCCCACGCGCGCCCCGCCGCCTGCCTCCTCAGTCCACCGCCTGGCTCCGCACCCCGCCGCCCGCCGCCACCGCGCGCCACCGCGGGCCCCCGCCACCGCCGCCGCAGCGCGAGCCGCCGCCGCCACAGGAGGTCGTCGGCGACGCCCCGACTCCGGCCGGCCTCCTCTCCCCATCTCCGGCAAGCCCCGGCCGGCCCTCCCTCCTCCTCCGGCGAGAGCCCGGCCACCTCGGTTCGTGCGCCGCCCCGATCCAGATCTGTTTTCAGGGTTGACCTAATTTTTTTCTCCAAGTCCCAGAATTTTTACTCCATATGCTCCTGTTCGCGGCTCCCTAACTTTGCATCCGTAGCTCCCATTCATGCATATAGCATATCAAAATGTTCATCTCAGAGAGTATATCATTTCATTCCATTGCATCATTTTCATTAGATCTCATCTTGATGCCCGAAATGATGTTAGAAGAGGGCTACTTGAGTTAATTGTCAGATCTGTTACTCCGTTTAGCACTTTTGTCTTTTTTGCCATGATTAATGTGTGCATGATATGCCTGTGAGTTCTTCATATGTTTTGTTAAGGGTTTTGTCGTCTTTCCAGTGGTGCAACCCATGTATTTTTAGGATGTGTGTGGTGACTGGTGCAAGCTTGCAAAGTGGTGCACTTGCTAATTCTGTTTTCAGGGACAGTATTTTCACAAAGTCTTGGGATTGTTTATCTCATGATGCCATATGTTCATGTTGTTTCCTAGTGATCCGTGCCTCTTTTGAAGATGATCAGTAAGGGAGTTTTGTTAATATTGTAGTGCTCTATCCATCCATGTCTTTTTTTGAAATTATGGAGCACCCTAGCTTGAGTCAATCGAGCTCTACTTTTGCTTCGTTGTCAATCTGGGCAGATCGTCAACTTGTTTGCGATTTTGCCGATGTTATTGTAGTTGATCCGTGCATGCTATGCCATTGTTCTTTCCATGTCTAGCTTGAATTTTTTGCCTTCTTAAGGGATGCATGCTTGTCTTGCCATGACTTGAACCATGGTGAGTGCATCGAGCTCGTAAACATGCCTTCGTGAGTTATGTTTCAGCATGACCTAGTTTTCACTAAGTCTGAAAACTGATTATGTTTTTGCTATGTTCGTTTGCTTGTTAGTATATTTTGTGATCCCTTTTGGCTCAAGGTCACTAAGGGACTTTTGTTAAGCTTGTTGAGTAGCTCCATGCCATGTCTTTCTTTGTCATGTTCAGGTCCTGTAGCATGTTGTTTTGTTGCTCCGAAGAGGGCTATATGATCTGAAATTCCAGACAAGTGTTAATTTCACCAAGTCTGAGATCTGTTTACCATTTGCGTTTTTGCCATGCTTGTTTGAACCTGTTAATGGATGAATTGGCCGTAGCCCAGTGCTAGACTTTTGTTAAGCATCTGGTGTGCATCCCTGCCATGTATTTTGTTGTCATGTTTGGGTGTTGTAGCATGTTCATCTCGTTGCATTTCGATGCCTACTTGCTGTAAATCGCAGACCGGTGTCATTTTTGAAACACTTGCCATTTCCAAACCGTAACTCCGATTCCGGCGTTCTTTATATTGTTTTCAAGCGATTTCATCTCATCTTTCCAGTGGCACCCTTGGAATTCCAAGTTGAGTCCAGCTTCATGCATTTCCTGTCATATCTTGCATTTTGCATCCCGCATCGCATCCCGCATAGCATATCATCTTTGCATCGTGTTGTTTGAGTTTGCACGTGGTTGATTGTGTCCTTGTTGCTTGTTTGTCTTGTTTGGGTAGAGCCGAGAGACGAGTTCGCTAACGAGGAGCCCGTTGAGTTGTCTTTTGAGGATCCAATCAACTCTGACAACTGTGCAGGCAAGATGATCCTACCCTCGAAATCACTACTATCTTTGCTATGCTAGTTGCTCGCTCTTTTGCTGTGCCATTGCTACGATGCCTACCACTTGCTTGCAAGCCTCCCAAATTGCCATGTCAAACCTCTAACCCACCTTTGTCCTAGCAAACCGTTGATTGGCTATGTTACCGCTTTGCTCAGCCCCTCTTATAGCGTTGCTAGTTGCAGGTGAAGATTGGAGGCCGTTCCTTGTTGGAACATTTATTTACTTGTTGGGGATATCATTATATTGCCTTGTTATCTTAATGCATCTATATACTTGGTAAAGGGTGGAAGGCTCGGCCTCTCGGCTAGTGTTTTGTTCCACTCTTGCCGCCCTAGTTTCCGTCATATTGGTGTTATGTTCCCGGTTTTTGCGTTCCTTATGCGGTTGGGTTATAATGGGAACCCCTTGATAGTTCGCCTTGATTAAAGCTTTTCCAGCAATGCCCAACATTGGTCTTACCATTCGCCACCTAGCCTTTTCTTTCCCTTGGGTTCTGTAGACTCAAGGGTCATCTTATTTTAACCCCCCCGGGCCAGTGCTCCTCTGAGAGTTGGTCCAACCGAGCAATGTCCGAGGTAAACAGGGGCAACTCTGGGCTGGCCTACCCGACGTCATGCTCATCTGAGTGTGCCCTAAGAAAGAGATATCTGCAGCTCCTATCGGGATGTGTCGGCACATTCGGGCGGTGTTGCTGGTCTTGTTTTAACCTGTCGAAGTGTCTTGAGTTACCGAGGTACCGAGTCTGATCGGAATGTCTTGGGAGGAGGTCTATTCCTTCGTTGACCATGAGAGCTTGTCCTGGGCTAAGTTGGGACTCCCCTACAGGGATTGAACTTTCGAAAGCTGTGCCCGCGGTTATGGGCAGATGGGAATTTGTTAATGTCCGGTTGTAGACAACTTGAACCTTAATTTAATTAAAATGAATCAACTGAGTGTGTTACCGTGATGGCCTCTTCTCGGCGGAGTTCAGGAAGTGGACACGGTGTTGGAGTAATGTTTGCGCAGGTTGTTCTCTAGCTTCTCGCTCGTGCTTTGCCTCCTCTTCTCGCTCTCTTTTGCGGATAAGTTAGCCACCATATTTGCTAGTCGCTTGCTGCAGCTCCACTCATATTTTACCTTGCCTTACCTACAAGCTTGAATAGTCTTGATCGCGAGGGTGCGAGATTGCTGAGTCCCTGTGGCTCACAGATTACTATTACACCAGATGCAGGGCCTGATGATTCCGCTCCAGGAGACGCGTATGAGCTCAAGTGGGAGTTCGACGAAGACTCTCAACGATACTATGTTTCCTTTCCCGATGATCAGTAGTGGTGCCCAGTTGGGGGTGATTGGGACCGTGTCGCATGTTGGGTTCTCTTTTATTTTGGCGCCGTAGTCGGGCCATGAGTGTTTGGATGATGTAATGTTATTTATGTACTTGATTGACGTGGCGAGTGTAAGCCAACTATATTATCTCCCTTTTTATTATCATATTACATGGGATGTTGTGAAGATTGCCTAACTTGCGACATATGCCTTCAATGCGATTATGTCTCTAAGTCATGCCTCGACACGTGGGAGCTATAGTCGCATCGAGGGGTGTTACACCATAGCATTGCCGCACTCCACTTGCTCTCCATTAGCTAGCTTCGGCTTCACATTGAAGGTCTTGAGCCATAGGCCGAAGTGTGGGGGATGCGGAGAAAGGCTTCGCAAACGACGACGAACGCCGAGACATGAAGAAAAGAGTCCTGAGCTAGATCGTGAAAATCTAGTCCATAATAGAACATGAGGCCGCGAACGAAGGGATGAAGAGCAAACCCTACCGCGGAGGAAGTGGGAGATGAATACCAGCCTCTCGTCGGATTTTGGTGTGGGGATGACCTCCCCGTTAGTAGGGAGCCTGTGGGGGATTTCCGCAGTCGGGTACCTCGCCTTCCGAAGCTTCGCAATATTCTCCTCGGTGATCGAGGAGGCTGCCCACCTACCTTGGGAGATGGATCGAGACATAACTAGAGGGCCCGATAACAATGGAAGAAATCAAGTCATGGGTGCTGGAGCCTGAGGTTGGGAAGGTTGAGGAAGAGGTAGGCGTGGGGGGAGAAAGACGGGTCTGTGCCCCTTTATAAATGCAAAGAATACCGAACACCACCTCATGGGCTTTAAAGCTCCCCTATTCCCAAGGAATCGCCAACAACACGGTTGGATTATCCATGCCCATATTGATTAGGATCCCATGATAAGGGGACATGATCTCTGCTTCAACAAAACGTGCCAATGGAAACCGCACCTCGAAACACCGCTCGGGAGGCTAAAAACTGGTTCGAAATAATGACCGGGCGGAGACGTGACATCTCACTACAAAAGTTGTCAGTAAATGGGACCCATGACATATTATACTCTCTACGGTTGTGGTACTTGTTTTGTAGAGCCGGACACGTTTTCTGTGTTCGAGGACTACTTTGGATTATTCGGAGGAGGAACCGGCCATGCAATGCCGAAGACAATCTACGCGCCGGACACATCGTCATTGAAGCCTGGTTCAGGGGCTACCGAGGGAGTCCTGGATTAAGGGGTCCTCAGGCATCCGAGCTATGTGATGTAGGCCGGACTGATGGGCCGTGAAGATACAAGACAGAAGACTTTTTCCGTGTCCGGATGGGACTCTCCTTTGCGTGGAAGGCAAGCTTGGCATTCGGATATGAAGATTCCTTCCTCTGTAAAACCAATTCTGTACAACCCAGGCCCCTCCGGTGTCTCTATAAACCGGAGGGTTTAGTCCGTAGAGAAGAACACAATCATACACGCAAGACGTCTAGGGTTTAGCCATTACGATCTCGTGGTAGATCAACTCTTGTAATCCTCATATTCATCAAGATCAATCAAGCAGGATGTAGGGTGTTCCCTCCATCAAGAGGGCCCGAACCTAGCTAAACATCGTGTCCCCCATCTCCTATTACCATCAACCTCAGACGCCCAGTTTGGGACCCCCTGCCCAAGATCCGCCGGTTTTGACACCGATAGCAGCCCCCTTGATCGCCTTGGTTGTGCCGAGCTCCAGCTGAAATGCCTGTAGCTCAAAGTTCTACTCAGCGACTCTTCCCGCTGTGTTGGGGCACCGTAGTATCCTCTCTAGTGGGTAGGCTGAGACGACCTTAATTGGGTGGCCTTGCATCACGGGGTATCGTGCCCTTGCATCCTGTAGCACCATGCTAACGAAATAGACCAGTTGCCTCCGGAGGTTGTGGCGCCTCCCAGGGTGGGGGGGACCACAGGAGCTTGGTTATCCATTATGGCCTCTGCAGGCCCAGAAAAGCCAACTTGTGGGGTCCGATCGTCCGCGGGCGTCGTCGTGGCTTTAGCGGCGCCATCTTGGAGACGCACCATCCCGGCCGAAGGTATGGAATTACGCGTTGCATCCTTGTCCTGGCGCTCCTCCCGGACAGCCACCAACGACGCACTAGCTAAGTGGGGTGTGGCGTCCAGGTATAGCACCAGGCACTCGAGGGGTCGAGGCGCGACCATCACTAGAGGGCTGGTCAAATATCTCTTGAGGTCTCGAAACGCCATGTCGGCTTCTGGGGTCCACTCGAATGGGCCCTTCTTCTTCATCATTTTGAAGAATGGCAGGGCGCGTTCTCCCAGCTTGGAGATGAAGCGCCCCAACAAGGTCAAGCAGCCCACGAGCTTCTGCATTTTCTTGAGTTTGTAGCGGGCTCATGTCTTCTATCGCCTTGACCTTTTCCGGGTTGGCCTCGATCCCCCTCTATGATACGAGGAAGCCCAAGAGCTTGCCGGAGGGAACACCAAACACGCACTTCTCCGGTTTGAGACACAGGTCCTAGATGAGGGTCCTTGCCTCTCGAGATTTTACCACGTTGTCGTCGATGTAGGCTTCAGCGTTTCTCCCTAGCTGCAGGCCCAGGGTGATGTGCATCAGTCGCTGGAAGGTTGCCCCATCGTTGCGTAGCCCGACCGGCATGCGCGTGTAGCAGTATACCCCACATGGGGTCAGGAATGCCATCTTCTCCACGTCCTCCAGCGCCATCTTGATCTGGTGGTAACTCGAGAATGCATCCAGGAAACATAGCAGGTCTCACTCGGTGGTGGAGTCGATGATTTGGTCGATGCGCGGGAGTGGGAACGGGTCTTGGGGGCAGTCTTTGTTGAGGTTGGTGAAGTCAACACACATGTGTTCCTTCCCGCCTTTCTTGGGCACAATGACGGGGTCCGCTAGCCATTTCGGATACCGGATCTCGCGAATGACACCCGCCGCTTGTAGTTTGCGAGTTTCCTGGACGATGAAGAACTGCATGGACTGTCGCCTCACCTTCTGCTTCACAAGGCGCACATTGGGGCACACCTTTAAGTAGGGTTCGATTACCCCCCTTGGGATCCCTACCAGCTGCTTGGGCTCCAAAGCGAATACCTCCTTGTTCACGTGCAGGAACTTCATGGATGCCTCCTCTTGGTCCGGGTCGAGGTTAATGCCTATGGTTAAGATGGCTCCCGAGGATCCATCCTCCTCGACCAGTACTTGCTTCGTTTCGGCCCGGTCTTGAGTGAACAACTACTACTTTTTCGCCGGCGCGGCTGTCTTAGCTCCTGGGCAGCTTCCTCGGTCGAGCGCGCTACCGCGGCGGCCCTGAAGGCGAGCTTCAGGGCCATTAGGGCCTCCTTAGTGTCTCTGGCCACGATGAGGATACTGTGGTTCCCCGGCATCTTCATGAGTTTGTATGCAGGGTGAATCGCGGCCATGAACTGAGCCAGGGCAGGGTACCCAAGGATGGTCGTGTACAGGAGATCGATGCGGGCTATGTTGATGTCGATGAGCTCGGTGTGGTAGTTGTCACAGGTGCCAAAGGTGACGGGGAGGCAGATCTGCCCCAGGGGGCTGATGGAACCGTCACAGACTCCGAAGAAAGGCCTGGTGTGGCAGAGCCGGCTATATGGTATGTGAAGCAAAGTGAAAGCTTCCACAGAGAGCACGTTGAGGCCAACCCTGCCGTCGATGAGGGTCTTAGTCATAGCCACATTGCAGATGGTAGGTGTGTAGGGCATCGGGAACACACCCAAGCCCGTGGTTATGGTTGGGTGGTCCTGCAAGCTGAAGGCGAGGTTGGCCTGGGGCGCCGCCCATCACAGGGGAGCCCCCTGTTGCACACGGGCAGCGCCCACCTGGCGGATGAACTTCTTGATGCGGGGATTCGTGGGTGGCGCCTGCGAACCACCAAGGAGGGCTGCTACGGCGTGGGGCGCCTGTGCCGTGAAGCGCGTGATGAAAAGACCACGCAGCTCCTCCCAGGAGGCTACCGAAGATCCTGGCCGGCTGAGCAGCCAGGCGCGTGGCATGCCGGCCAGGGCCAGGGGGAACCAATTGGCCATGACCTGGTCGTCGCCTCCGGCTTCGAGACCGACCTCCTCGTACGCCTACAGGAAGGCCGCTGGGTCTGCCGCGCTGTTGTAGTGGGGCGACATCTCTGGAAAGGGTGAAGGCCCAGACACCCACGGCACATCCGCAGGAGCCCGCCGACCTAATTGGAGGAGTGACATCTGCCATGGGGGCAGGACGAAGCGAGCGGAGAGGCGAAGCTTCGGGGCACCCCTACCTGGCGCCAAATGTCGGATTGTGGGTTCCGGCAAACCCTTGAGGTTCGAACTTTGGGGTGCGCACGAAGATCTCTCCCTTGCTCGCTCTCGCAACGATCTCAAGGCCTAGCTCGCCGAACCCAAGGAACAATAGACGCGAGAGTTTATACTGGTTCGGTCAACCGTTGTGGTGTAATACCCTACTCAAGTGTTGTGTGGTGGATTGCCTCTTGGGCTAGGGATGAACTAGTACAGTGCATGAAGTCTCTTGAGGAGAGGTGTTCTTGAGCTCGATGAGGTGGTGAGATGGCCTTGGTCGAGTGGATCCGATCCAAGAAGAGCCAATCCCTGACTATGTTGGTGGCTAGCCCTATTTATAGAGGCTCTGGTCCTCTTCCCAAATGTTTAGGCGGGAAGGGATCCCACAAAGGCCAATTTCGAAGGAAGAAAACTAGTACAAGTTATCCTGACAAAAGGTGGTCTTCGCCTGCCAAAGTTTCTGGTGGTGACTCCGTCGTGGGATCCGCGGTGACCTCCGTCCTACCATCCTGCTGGTCATGGTCTTGTTGCACCGATATGGAAACCTTTGCCTGGGCCCTCGGGACTCCTCGCCTGCGCCTGCTTCCTTAGCACCAAAGAGGAAACTGGCACCCTGTGCCCGCTGGCGCCTGCCTGGCTTTGATCATCATGGCTCACGTCACGCGGACCTTGCTAGGTGCCCCTTGCATAGATATCTCCGCTCCTCGGGAGCCAGCATAGCGAGGCCGCCCCAGAGGAGGTCTTGGTGTCGTCCGCCTCATGAGACTTGGCCCCTCGCGAGGATCATGAGTGGTTGCTGATGAAGATGGGCCGTACCAGGCCATTGGTGGAGCCACGCCCTGGGCCGCAGGCAGGCAAGTCTGGGTACCCCCATTCCCAGGACACCGACAATCATTTATGTCCATTTCTAGGGTTTGAAATGTTTGAAGTAGAAACTTTCTCCATTTTAGTTTAAATTTTGGGATAACTTGATAAATACCACACGAATTCTGGCGATTTTGAGAAGTGCCATTGCAATTTCTAAACTTAGAAAAAATGTAGTGGCATTTCTCATAAACGGTAGAATTGGAGTGTCATTTATCAAATTAACCCTTAAATTTTTACCAGAAGTCCATTTGGTCCTAATATACATTTTTGTTAGATATCATGGTAAATAGATCAACTTACCAGGCCCAAACACAGCAAAAGCGCCCTATGCTATTTTGCCAAAACCACTGTTTTGACCCCTTCAACTATTCTCTATGAGCTCAAAATTTTACGAGAGCCTCCCCTAGTCACCCTCTACGTCCAGTTACTCCCTCCTAACCAAAGCTCCATGAGTGATGGGTAAAACTCTCTCTTTCTTTCTCTGTTCACCCAATGGCATCACTCCCACCCTCTCCCATTTCTTTATCTACCACCTCCCCTAACTCTTTACCACACTAGAGCATCCAAAGGAGCCCTAGGACACAAGTGGACAAGCCCCTATCCTTTAAAAATGGCAATGCTGGCCATTGGCACACTCTAGAGTGTTCTACGGTGCACAAGGGCACTATAGTGGCCCCTTGCCCGATGCCCCGACCACCTTGGCTCTCCCTCCGGGTGCCTGCCAAGGCCCCTTGGTGTCCTCAACGCGCCAGCATGCCATACCCCTCCTTCCTCTCTCTCCCCCGCTCCAACCTACCCGTGCTTGAAGCCAGCCAGCTACACCAGTGCGCGCACTCACTCGGGACCTGCTAGAGGCACCCTACTCTTTCTTTGATTCCCTTGAGTCCTTAGCCTCGCCTAGGAGGACCGTAGACATGACCCATAGCACTAATCTGGCCTCTAGCATTCCCTTGGCCATGGCCAAGGACGTCGTCCATGGTGCTCCTCGTCCTCGCCATATAGAGCCTCCCCGGGTCTCTCTCTCTCATACCCATTTACCCCCCCCCTCCCTCTCAGCTACCTGCTGGACTGATCCCCTCCTCCTCTAGTGACCTCCTTAGCCCTCCATAGCCGGAGAGCCGTCGTCGGCCTGTAGCTAAATTTGTGACACTCGGACCTCCTCCCCTCCACATCTTGCCTCCAGGAGACTACCATCACCCTATCGGAGGCCCCCACCTCTCCATTTTTCCCTGTCCGCGACCATTTAGCCATGCCCAATATCGGCCAATGGCCCTGCCCGAGGCCATCGACGCCATTGCCCGTACGGTCTTCCCCTGCTTGCGCACACCGCCTGGATGGGTGCGGCGTTCTCCCCCGAGGTTGCAGGTGTGTGTAGTGTCACTAAAAGTGATCGAAGCCGCCGGGGCGAGCGCCGGCGCCACACGGTCGCGCCTCCCATTGCTCCTAGGCCTCAGGCACAAGGTATGGGACGACCGACCTGCCAGCTAGCAGGGTGGCCCGCTAGTTACCGGCAGTGGTGGCTAAGCCGGCCCCCTCTGTCAGGTTAAGTGGAGGCGAGATCCGTGGAAACCTCCACCTCCATCAGGAGGCGCACTCCAGGAGTACGTCTTCGGCGTCACCCCCTTCACCAGCGCAGCTGAGTAGCTTGGCCGGCCCAGTACACTCCGTCGCTAAGTTCCGCCCAGTGCGCGCTGCCACCGCCCAGATCCAGCCCATTTAGGTAAATCCTTTTTCTTTTTCTTTTTCTATAAGTTTGTAAAATCTCCCAAATATTTAAATGGACTCCAAATTTTGTGATTCAAATTATTGGTGGCCACTAAATTCTTGATCTACTTCATGGTGCATCGTGCACATTTGTCCAGAACACTTTCCTTCACACATATTTACTAAATCCTGTTTTCTTATTTATGTGCTAAACTTTATAAATTCATAGAGAGCCTATTTTTTATCCAAATGCCATGATTGAAATTCCTAGGTGCAACTAAGTTCATAACTTTGTTTATGAACATTTTTCCTTATGCTTTCTCCACACCCTAAAATATTGGTCCATTCCTTCATGTATGGACAACTTCGCAAATTCATAGGAAATTCATTTGAACTCGAAATCCAGTAAAACCAACTCCTAGATGCTGATAAAGTCATTCCTTGTTAAATGGGTGTCCTTGCTCATTTTTCAGAATGATGTTTCTATAGACTCCTTACAGATCCATTAAATCCCTTTATTCCATCATATTCTAATTTCCGAAAATCCTCATTGATCCAAATTTCGTCAAACCACTTTGGTCATTTTTCATATGACCAAAGTCATCCTAGAAAAGTCAAATATCTATTTTAGAGAATTTTTATTTTTGCCGTGTTGTGTTGCTTATTGTGATTTCTCTCGACGATAGTTGATGAAGTAGATGGAGTACTTGGCGACGGACCAAAAGATCTGAAGACTTTGCTGAGCCAGGCAAGCAACCCCTTGACCATGTATATGAAACCCTTTTTATGCATGTCATATAGCAATTTAGTATTTTTGCATCAGAATCATTATGAGATGGTAATCACTTTGGTGTGTTTCCTCCGTTACTTCCTGGTAGAAACTTGCATTGTCCATGACCCTACCTTCCTATGACGGTTATTCGGGTGGGAGTAGATAGGATGCTAAATTAGTTGCTATGCAAATGGGACGAGTATATTCATAGTGGTGGAGACAAAATGATTTTTAAGGACTTTTTGAAAACCCCGTTGGGTGCCACTATTTCCCGAGGGAGATGTTGATCTAAGTAACCACTTGTTTACGAAGTGGTGTACCGAGGCAAGTGAGAGTGTTGTTTTCGAAAATGGATGGGTTTAAGTTGTGACCGTTACTCCAAGCTTACATGTGCAACCACACTACCCTTATATGGGAAAGTGCTTTGTTGATTACCTTGGTCGATGCTAGCAGAGAGCCCACATAACTAGGGGCGGGAGAGTATGCATTACTCTCTTGATACGGGGTCGTGCCTGGTAGGGCGACTATGGCTGTTTTTATAGACACCGGGCACACCATTGTGTCCCTTATTGGATGTTACGATCTTGATTGAGTCTCGTGTGATGTACATCATGAGGACATGCGCCAACGAGTGGAATCTTAGTTGGTATTGTAAGGGAAATATAATGTTTGGGTGGATACCTCAAGTACTTGATGTGTCATGAGCCATGAATTGACACGAAGGTTCCCCGAGTCTTGTGGGTAAAATGTGTAACCTCTGCAAAGTGTAAAACTATTGGCTTCATCTATTGTTTAAAAAATCCTGGTGTGTGTGTGGGGGGGGGGGAGAACTACTTGAGTCAAGCCGAATGACTCGACATGTTGATTAAGCTGGAGTTGATCAAACTCTGTTTATGTTGATATCTGTAACATGTTCACATGGATATCAAAATTCTTATTGTACATGCTTTACAAGTTGTTAGCACATGTCATGGCAATCAAAACTAGCTTTCTGCAAAATTACCTACTTAGTTCTATATCATGCATTGTTGTACCTTGTTCGAAAACATGGGTTGCTTGCAAGTACATCCAAACATACTCATTTGCTTATCTCTTGGATATTTAATTGGCCAGGCCTGGAAGAGAAGGTATACCTTGAAGAGTTCTTTTGTGATGAACATGCGAGCTAGGACGCTTTCCCATTCAGAATGCCAATAGTGTTAAGAAAGATGGCATGGGTCCAAGTTATCTACTAAGATTTCCGCTGCGATGTAATACTCAAGACTAGACCATAATTGTCCTATTTGTGCAGGACAGTATGTAATGGATGTAAACTCTTGATGTTCAGTTTGTGGTGTACAGTTAGCATTGATCCTTGGTGCGTATGAGGACATGACTACCTTGGAAACGACCAAAAATATTGCATACATGCATGTTTGTGAGGTGATTTCTAATGCAAACTATGCAATAATTCATTTATGTTATTCAGGAAAAAAAATACTTGACAGACTTTGGTGCCATGTCTAATTGCACATATATGGGACATTTGTACAATCCACATATGAAGATAAGAAAAAAAGAGAAGTATAAGTGTTGTTCAAAATGTCCTCTCACGTCACTTTTTGGCCAAGAGAAGATAGATTCCAGGTCTCTCATGTTCTGGACTCAGATTCGGACTGCACAGACATCCTAACTCAAAACGCCAAAAACTCTTTCATTCGGACTCCGAATTGGATGATTCTTTTTTGTTGGAAGGTATATTTCGTGTACTTTCCAACCCAATTGGAATCACCTTCAAATTCGTCGGGAGCATTGAGATATTGACGAAATAATCTGAGGTTGCAGCTGAATCGAAGTCAAACGACAAGTCCAAAGGTGTTGCATCACCTCCACTTCGTCCCATGGGCCATCAACCTAGGGTTAGTTGTAGGCTGCCTTGGCATGTCCTCCCACCTCCTTGGCCACCACCCCTTGCTCCTATATTAGTAGATCCATCTAGTAGCATTTTCCTTGGGATTTTTGAAACACCCCAGTTGTAAAACTTCCATATTTCGCAATATAACCATCTTGTTCCTCATCAATCTCAAGTGGTTTCCTCCTTGTTGGTTCCATTTTGGGTTTTGCCTTGTTTCATATTGCATTGTATTGTCATTCCTTGTCATATTACATTTGTGCCTCTTGTCATTTTGCATCTGTGCCTCTTGTCATTTTGCATTTGTCATCTCATATTGCATCATGGTCATTGCTAGGCTTTGCTGTGTTGTGCATAGTGGGGTTCTTGATGTGTTTCAAGTGCATCCTCAAATCATGCCATCATCACTACTCCTCTTCATCTTTCCACCTCGCCCTTTTCTTATTTTTGGCAAGAAACATTATTTGGCCTCAAATAATGTTCAACTTTTGCTCAATATTCTGTCACCATGTCCTAAACCTCTCTGCCAAATTTCTTCACTTTTGAAGTTGTTTTGGTCAGGTTCAAAAATGGCCCAAGTTTGATATTTATTCAAACATGTTTTATTTTTCTACCTCTAAAATAGTCCAAACCAATTTTAACAAATAGAACATAATTCAAGTAGCTCTTAGTTATTCTTCCGACAAATAATTGGTATGGGATTGGGAGATCCTTACCATTTATTTGTTCCAGTCATACCTTGTTGTTTCATTCAACAACCTTTGCCTAAGTGGCTTCTCACCCTAATGGTCGTGTAATGTTAACTTCGGAATGCATTCGTTCAATCTCTATTCGGATGCTTATTGTGAAGACTATATGTTGCACATGTCTATCCGTTGATTCAGCTTGTCTATCATTTTTGTGATGGTTCTAACGGATGTCACCTTCTTCAGGATGGCTCCCCCAATGCGTCTGCAACTAGAACATACCGATGGAGAGCAGTCCAACCCTCCACCAGCTCCTCCGCCTCTAGAGGCATGGCAAGCTTTGTATGGAGGCCACCAACGCCAACACTAAGATGCTGATTTAGCTCATGCAAGAGCGGAATCAAGGCCAAGGAAACGAAGGGAATCATGGCTAAGGGCAATTCAACAATCAGCCTCAGTTTGCTACCCTCAACCAGTTTCTTGCAAATCAGCCGAAGTCTTTCAGCGCTTGTGTTGAGGCCATGGACGCTTATGATTGGCTCGTGGACATCAACAAGCATTTTGAATGCAGCAATGTCAGGCCTGAGGATTCTGTTAAGTTTGCTTCTTTTCAGCTCAAGGACCAAGAAGCAGATTGGTATCAGCAGTACAAATACTCTAGAGGGGGTCGAGTGATTACCTAGACTGACTTCTGCCGGGACTTTCGAGCTCATCACATCTGAACAAGTGTTGGCGAGAGCAAGCGTGTGAAATTCCTCAATCTCAAGGAAGCATGTCCGTGTATCAATACAATGTCAAGTTTCAGAATCTTGCTCGCTTCGCAAGGCAAGACGTTCCTGGTGAAAAGAGCATGATCTATCACTTCAGAGGTGGCCCCAGAGAGGATCTGTAGTTAGCTCTCGTTCTTGTTGAGCCTACTCTGTTCGATCAGTTCTATAACGTTGCCCTCAAGCAAGAAGCTACTCAACTCAAGTGTGAAGCTTCCAAAAAGAGGCTCAGGGATGAAGTCCATTAGTCCTCTTCCTCTCAAGTGGTATCAAAGCAACAGAAGTTCTGGCTTCCTCCTCCTCCTCTATTTCGTCAGCCCTACCAGCAGAGGCACTCAGGTGTTCATGGATCTTCCCATCCACCCAACCCAAGCCAACATAACAAGTCTCAGCCTCAAGATCTAACGACAAGTGGTCCTCCTCATCATCATCAACGCCCGCTCTCAGAGGTTACGTGCAACAAGTGTGGTATGAAAGGTCACTATGCAAACAAGTGCTTCAACCAAAGGCGCCTTCCGCCTCCTCCTCCGGTGAACTTGATGAATTCAGCTCAAGCAGAGGATTCTTTAGAAGTGATCATGGGTAATCTCCCAGTTAGTGATATTCCTGCAAAAGTTTTATTCGATTATGGTGCATCACTTTGCTTGGATATTGATTTCATTCTCGGCATGGATTAGCTTTCTAAGCACAAGGCCTTTCTTGATTGTGCTACCAAGGAGATTAAATTGACACATCCTTCTGAAGATGTGACCATCTTTGCTGCTCGTGATGAAACCATTCGGTTGTTCTCTCTCAATGGGAAAGGTGAGATCGATGCTACTTCTCAGATTCCAGTTGTTTGTGAGTATCAAGATGTCTTTCCTGAAGAGCTTCAGGTATGCCTCCTCACCGGCCAGTCAAGTTCGTTATTGATCTTGAGCCCGGTACAGAACCTGTTTGCAAGCACCCATACAAGGTTGGGCCAAAAGAGCTGAAAGAATTGAAGAAATAGCTCAATGAACAAGAATTTCTGGGTCTGATCTGACCAAGTTCATCTCCTTGGGGATGTGGTGTCCTCTTTGTCCAGAAGAAGGATGGCACGGAACGACTTTCTGTCGATTACCGCCCATTGAACAAGAAGGAAGTCAAGAATAAATACCCACTTCACAATATCAATGAGTTATTCGAGCAACTCAAAGGTGCAAAGGTGTTTTCCAAGCTTGACCTCCACATGGGGTATCACCAGATTCGCATTCGTGAAGAAGATATCCCAAAGACAGCATTCAGAATGAGCTTTGGTTCTTATGAATACACTGTCATGTCTTTCGGGCTTGCAAATGCCCCTCCAACATTCTCTCGCATGATGAACTTCATCTTCAACCCCTACACCAATGAATTTGTCCTGGTGTATCACGACGATATCCTAGTTTTCTCCAAGAATAAAAAGGATCATGCCAGAGAGTATCAATTCGCAAAGTTGTCCAAATGTGAGTTTTATCTTGATGACGTTCTTTACCTTGGTCACATCATCTCCGCCAAGGGCATTTCTGTTAATCCGGAGAAGGTTTCTGCAATTGTGAACTAGGAGCCTCCCCAGAACATCAACCAGCTCTACAGTTTCGCTGGGCTTGCAAGCTATTGCAAAAGGTTTGTGGAAAACTTCTCGAAAATTGCTAAGCCTCTTTCCAACCTCCTCCAGAAGCATGTCAAGTACTCCCGGACTCCTGAGTTTGACATTGCCTTCAATACACTCAAAGAGAAACTCGTCACAACTCCTGTCCATAATCCTCCTAATGAGTCCAAGCCCTACCAATTTTCTGTGATGCCTCGTTGCAAGGTATCGGCGGTGTTCTTATGCAAGACAATAAGGCTGTGGCTTATACTTCTCGACAGTTAAAGCCAAATGAAAGGAACTACCCCACTCACGATCTTGAGTTGGCAGCAGTTGTCCATGCATTAATCACTTGGAGACATCTCTTGTTGGGTAGGCAAGTGGACATTTTCATCGATAATAAGAACCTCAAATATATCTTTACTCAGCCCAACCTGAACCTCTGGCAAACTCGTTGGTCGAAATGATTCAAGAGTACAATCCCAGCATTGTATACACTATAGGCAAGGCGAATGTGATTGCAGATGCTTTGAGCAGAAAGGCTTATTGCAACCGCTTTATTCTCAATTCATTCCAACCAGATCTTTGTGAAGCTTTCCACAAGCTCAACCTCCAAGTTGTTCCTCAAGGTTTCCTTGCCAACCTTCAAGTCACTCCAACTTCCGAAGACCAACTTCATGAGACACAACTCCTTGATACCATGGTGAAGAAGGTGAAAGATGGTATTGCCAAGGGCCTTTCCAAATACAAGTGCTATTGCATTGATGACAAGGGCACCTTATTCTTCGAGAACCAGATTGTCGTTCCAAAAGGTGATCTAAGGAAGGTCATAATGAACGAAGTGCACAATTCTCTTCTTTCCATCCACCCAGGCAGTTCGAATATGTCCCATGACCTCAAGCAGTCATATTGGTGGACTCGAATGAAGCGAAACATTGCTCAATTCGTGAATGAATGTGATGTCTGTCGAAGGGTGAAAGCAGAACATCAACGACCAGCTGGTCTCCTCCAACCTCTTGCTATTCGAGAATGGAAGTTTGATCATATCGAGATGGACTTTGTCACTAGCTTTCCCAAGTCTAGGTGAGGGAATGATGCTATCTTCGTTGTCATTGACAAGCTTACAAAAGTGGCTCATTTCCTTCGAGTGAAAGAATCTATCAACGCAACTCAGTTGGCAGAGCTATACACCTCCAGAATTGTCTCGTTGCATGGGATTCCTTAGTTGATCTCCTCAGATCGTGGAAGCATCTTCACTTCCATGTTCTGGGACTCCTTCCAGAAGGCCATGGGCACGAACATTCGTTTCAGCACGGCCTTTCATCCCCAAACAAGTGGCCAAGTTGAAAGAGTCAATCAAATCGTTGAAGACATGCTCATAGCTTGTGTCATCTCTTTCGCTATGAAGTGGGAAGATTGCCTCCCATATTCCGAGTTCCCCTACAACAACAGATACCAAGCAAGTTCGAGCAACGCCCCTTCCGAAATCCTATATGGCGGAAAGTGTCGTACTTCTCTCAACTGGTCTGAGACTAGTGAATGCCAACTTCTTGGTAATGACTTGATCAGAGAGGCTGAAGAAATGTGCAAAGTCATCCGTGAAAATCTCAAAGCCGCGTGATCGCGCCAGAAAAGTTACTATGACAACGAGCACCGTGACATGGCTTTCTTGATGTGTTTCAAGTGCATCCTCAAATAATGCCATCATCATTACTCCTCCTCATCTCTCCACCTCTCCTTTTTCTTATTTTTTGCAAGAAACATTATTTAGCCTCAAATAATATTCAACTTTTCCTCAAAATTCTGTCACCATGTCCTAAACCTCTTTGCCAAATTTCATCTCTTTTGAAGTTATCTTGGTCAGGTTCACAAATGGCCCAAGTTTGAATTTTATTAAAACTTGTTTTATTTTTCTACCTCTAAAATAGTCGAAACTAATTTTATCAAATAGAAAATAATTCTAGGAGCTTGAGAGTATTTTTATATCTCTCAAACCTCTCTCCAATCCCCCTGTGCTTTTTCTCTTTGATTTTCTGCTTGAAGAAAAGAAAGGAAAAAAGAAAAGCCAACAGCAGCTTACCTGGGCCTCGGCCTCCCAGCGCGGCCCAGATAGCTCAGCACCAGCGCACCAGCCAGCTCGTGCGGCCCCCATCTAGCTACATTTTGTCACCCGCGCGTGCACACACAACGTGCTAGCCCCTCGCCACATGGACGTTTCGGACCCTCCTGTCAGCGTTTCCCTCCTCTCTCGCACCCACCTTTTCTTCTTCCTTTTCCCCTCTGCTTTGTTGCCGTGGCACCACCGTGGCCACGACGGCAGCCAGGGCGCACGCGCCTCTATAAAGCCAGCCCCAGCGCCTCTAGGGTTTCCCCCTTCCCCTTTCCACGCTGCCACCACTCCAGGTAGGTGCCCGCATGCCCCTGCTTCCCCGATCCGCCATGGCCGGGACAAGCTCATGCTCCTCACCGGCGTAACACGCGTCGCCGGGTCCCCTACATCGACCACACACTCTAGAACGCCTCCCCGTCGGTCCCCTTCGCCGCTTCTTCCACTACTTCGCCGAGGGATCGCCAAGACCTGCCCCTCACGTCCTCCTCTACTGCCTTCTTCCTCGGACAGGAATCGCGTCGGGTTCAGAGCTCCCTCACGTCGTCTATGGCTCGTCTCCGTCGACCCCATCGTGTGTTAGGGTGAGTTAGCTATACCTGCTCCCCCTTTCCCTTCTCCTGCTGCATATCAGTCGCTGTCGACATCGCTAGGGTCAGGTTCGCATCGCGCTCTCGCTGCTATAACTAATTCTGAAACCTTAGCGTTCTTGCCAATCCGCTGCACCCCGTGCACCCGAGGGCTCTAGCATATCAGCAGCAAACCCTCTATTGCATGTGCACGCTCGCCTCGAACCACCGCACCACGACCGCTCCCACACGCCCGGCCTTGCCTCGCGCCGCCTTGCTTGCTTCCCTGCTCGCCGCGCACGCCATGGCCCCGAGCCGAGAGCATGCTTGGGATCGAGCGTTGCTCTTTCCGTGCCTGTGAACCAGCAACCCCTGCGTAACTCCACACGCCCGCTGCAGCCTCTAGGTACCCATTGTTGCCGTTGTTGCTCACCGGCGCCGTCCGTGTCTTCTCTACTGCGCGGGAAAAGGAGACCCAAGCTCGGCCTTTTGCTAGCTCAAGAGGAGGCGAGCCCCTACTTTACGGGCACAACCAGAGAGGCCCAGTTGCTCGAGCCACACCACACTACCCAGGCGACCCGGGTTCGAATCCCCGCGGGAGCATAAAAACTCCCCCTTTTTTGATTCATTTGTTGTATCGCTGACAAGCTGGCCCCACCTGTCATGCTCACACCCACACCCCAACACGTCGCCCACGGGCATAGCAGTCAGCCTAACCGCTGGGTACTGCCTGGGTACAACTTGCATTTTCCCCGTTTCTGTTTTATTCCAGATTCAGAATATGCCCGTTTTGGCTTATGCTTATGTTTCCATTTTAGGCAGTTTGTTGTTTAGCATATTTGTGGGAATTTTTCAACTGAAACCAAGACATATTTTATATGTTTTTGGGGTAGAAAAATCCCACAAATCCAGTGGTAGCATTATTTTCTGCATTTGAGCAAGTTTGCACACATGTCATTTTACATCATGTTGCTATTTTGTTCAAGTGTATATGTATGCAAACATGCTATGTGGTATTTTGGCACATGTGTAGCTTCCTTTTCGTGTCTACTCCATGCTAGAATTTATTTCATGCCTTCTAGTGCACTGTGATGAGTGCCACAACTTGTAAACATGCTATCATGAATCTGCCTCTGCCATGCCATGTAATTTTAGTCTGAAATCTGTTCATATCACTTGCCATGTTTGCATAGATGCTATCATCATTTTTGTAGATCTCTGGAACAAGTTCAGTAAGGGATTTTTGTTAACTTCTTTTAGTACTAGCATGACATGCTTAAGTTTTCCATGATATGTTCCTGTAGCATAGAGTTTACTAGGCATAGACATTGGAACCTGATGTTGTTTCTATCAAGATCAGTGAAAAACTGCCAAGTCTGTAAACTGTTGTCATTTGTATTTTTGCCATGCTATTTTAGTCATGTTCTAGTGAGTTCTAGCAGTAGCTCAGTGTACATGATTTGTAGAGCTTCACCTGTACTTCACTGCCATGTCTTTTGTTTTCATGTTTTAGTGATGTAGCGTATTTAAACTTTGCATCTAAGTTGCCATGCTACTATTTTCAACATATTGCATTGCATCTTGTTTTGCTTGCCATTTCCAAACCGTGCATCCATATCCTATGATCTTCATATCGATTTCATTCGAAATCTTTCAATCTTTCCCATGGCATGCTTGGGTTACCAAGCATCTGCCCATATCCTTCATGACTCCACTGTTACCTCCTCGTTGCCTGTCTCCTTCGTTTCGATAGATCCGTAACTACATGCAGACCGTTCTTATTATGCGTCCTCCTTAGTCTTGCATGTAGAACATGTTCTTTCCATGAGTGGTTGTTTATTGTATGCTTGTATTTTCTTTGGGTAGTTCCGAGAGACGAGTTTGACTATGAGGACCCTGTCGAGTACGTTCACGAGGAGCAAGCTTTCGACAACCCTGAGAACATTGCAAGCAAGATGATCATTACCCCGGATATCACTTCTATCTTTGCTTTCTAGTTGTACGTTCTATCGCTATGTCGTGCTACCTACCACTTGTTATACATCCTCTCAAATTGCCATGTCAAGCCTTTAAACCACCTTCCTAGCAAACCGTTGTTTGGCTATGTTACCGCTTTTGCTCAGCCCCTCTTATAGAGTTGCTAGTTGTAGGTGAAGTGCAGGTTGTTCCATGTTGGGACATGGATATGTTGGGATATCACAATATCTCTTATTTAATTAATGCATCTATATACTTGGTAAAGGGTAGAAGGCTTGGCCTTTTGCTCAATGATTTGTTCACTCTTTCCGCGTTAGCTTGCGTCATACCGGTGTTATGTTCCTTGATTTTGCGTCCCTAACACAGTGAGGGTTTATGGGACCCTCTTGACAGTTCGCTTTGAATAGAACTCTTCTACCAAGGCCCAACATTGGTTTTACCATTTGCCTAATAACAACCAAAATTTGCATAGGGTGCAATTAACCAGAGGATTCTTAATCAACAACCCGGGCCAATGCTCCTTATGAGTTTTGGTGCAAACTAGAGTTGTGTCCAACTTCCCCCAGGGCAACTCGGGTCTCAGTTGCTGTACAGTATACTCATCCACCATGGCGTGAGACGAGATATGCATGGCTAGTATCAGGGTCTCGGCATGTCGGGAGGTCTTGCTGGTTTTATTTTACAATTGTCGAAATGTCTTGTGCACCGGGTTTCCGAGTCTGATTGGAGGATCCTGAGATGGAGGATTGTCTTCGCGGATCGTGAGCTTGTCATGGGCTAAGTTGGGACACCCATGCATGGCTTAATCTTTCGAGAGACGTGCCTGTAGTTATGTGGAAGACGAGAGTTTTTGATATCCGGTTGTAGTGAATTTGAAACCAAACTCTTTAAAATACACCAACCACGTGTGTAACCTTGATGGTCTCTTTTCGACGAGGTTCGGGAGGAGAACAGGGTGCGGTTATGTTTGAACGTAAGTAGTTCAGGATCACTTCTTAATCACTACTAGAGTACGACCGTTGCATAGTTTCTCATCTTATTCTTGTATCCGTAAGCTAGCCACCATACAATGCTCAGTGCTTGATGCAAATCCACCATATGTCCATACCTTACCTTAAGCTTTGTTAGTCTTGTTACCGTGGGTAATAGGATTGTTGAGTCCCCGTGGCTCACAGTATACTACAAACACAGTTGCAGGTACCACCGAGATTGATGCAGGTGATGCCACCAAGCTCAAGTGGGAGTTCGGCAAAGACCTTGGCCGTTACTATGTTTCCTTTCCAGATGATCAGTAGTGGTGCCCAGTAGGGTCGATCAGGACATAGCTTGGGTGGTTGTCTTTTATTCGTTTGATTTCGTCCGTAGCCGGACTTTGTGTTCACCTTGAATGATTGTATAACTTGATGATATTGTGTGACATTGTGGCAATTGTAAGCCAAAGCTCGTATTCTATCTATTCAGTACATGAGATGAGCAAAGATACAACCACTCTGTGACCATAGGAATATGCGCTTCTGCCCCAAGTCGTGCCTCGACACATATGGAGCATAGTCGCATATTGGGCATTACAATATTTTAGGTAAAGTTAGGCATTGCAAGTTCGTGTACTTCGTTTGTGTCCAACGACCAGACCTAGACTGCTTTCGGATCACCATCTTTATGAATACTTCATCTATATTTGCAATATTCATATTGCATTATCATATTCTTGCTTGTTCTTCGATTGCGTGTAGGAATAGACCTTCGTGGTCAGGCTGATCGTGCTTCCAACATTGTCAGTAACCTCAAGAGATTGGTTTTGCGATTGCTAAGGTGCAATGTCATGCACATTTGTAGTCGAATCATCAAAGTCAGCTCCACCAAATCGGCAGTTATCATCTCATGAAAGATCTGGACACCCTCGCGCCTATCAAGTAGTATTATTTTTCAGGTTGCTTGGTGAGAATTTACAGTTATCCCTAGATTAGATTTATATTCTAACCTACTGTCCAAGAAAAACCACTAAAAGTTAGATCTGTTCATACTTTGTCCAAGCCAATTTGAGACTTTGCAATTTTCTTTTCATTGCATGCATAGTTGAATTATCAGCTGCATCGTCGTGTCGAGTTGCTGGTCTTAGTGTCTAGTTCGTTTAGAGTTTCGAGTTTTGTTCACATTAGTCACACTGCCGCTACAGCATTATCCCTTCCGCTGACCACCACCATGTCCAACAACTTCCACCACGTGCTACCCATCGTTCATTGTCATAATCATAACTGAGGTCATTCACATTGCTTGATCCAATTTGCATCTTATCTAGTTTGTTTTGGAAAGAGGGAGAGAGACAAAAAGACAGAAAAAAGAAAAAAAATGGCCTGAGAAAAAAAAGGAGAGAAAGAAAAAGAACAAAAAGTGTGAGAAAAAAAAGAGAGAAAAAAATTCGGATCTATTTAGACTCAATCTCGTACCTGAATTTCATATTGGAACCTGTTTTGCGTAGTGTTCAGAAAAACATGCATATCTTTTTCATATGAAGTCCGTTTTCGCTCCACAACTACTCAAATTAAAGCTAGCGATGAACCGCATCTAAATAGTTGCATAAGCTTATTCAGTATTTGACAGCTCTAAATTGGCTTCTAAATATGTCTTTTTGCCCTCTGAAGTTCGTGAACATGACATGTTCCAGTTTTAGAATTTTTTGACTCCTCATACCAAGTCAAAATTGAGTGATTCTTCTTGCGTTTGAAAGCTTGAGTCACTGCCATTCTTGAGAAAATTTATCAGAAAATTGGCACAAACTTTGCTAGAGGAAAGTTGGAGAGAAACTCGTTGGTTTCCTTTTTGGCAGCCGTTTCACATCATTATCTTGACTGCTATTGTGATCTTCATTTTTATCTTGTTGTCCAGAGCTACTTCATATCCTTCATTAATGATAGTTGTGCTACACTATGACCTCATTAGTGTTCTAGGCACGCGTCTCTACTTCGTTCTAGCCTAGGACCATCACAGTACCGTCGTTGAGCGTTTATTCAACATTGCATCTCTGAATTGATTATTGCTAATCTTTTGCTACCATATATTTAAGCCTTCCAAGATCCACATATTTCTACACCGTGTATATGTACATTCCCCTGGCAATTGCTTTACTCAATCTTTGGAGTTATTTGACACTGTTGGTTGCCTGTCACCACCTGCTGCATGGTAAGAACTTGTAACACCTTGATATTTGCTATACCATGAGCATTTTACCAGCACATCCTAGTAGTTCATAGGAACGTTATTCTCGGATTTTGTTTCTTGTTTTCTACTAATTATGACAGGTTCTAGAGTTGTTAGTTCTTGGGCTTCATCGGTCATGGGAGACGTGCCACCACATAAGCAAATACTACAACTGTCATGAGAGGTACACAAACATCCAAACACACATGATCAGGTTAATGTTTCTATACCACCATTTGATGCCCATTTTATACCTGGTTTATATATTGCATGGGAGTTCGACATAAATAATATATTTGCTTCCCATAATTTTTCTGATTATAAAAAGCTAAGGTCGCGGTTGGTTCGTTCACTAGTTATGCTTCAGTTTGGTGGTTGAATATTGTCGATTAATTAAACCCTGATTATATACCTACTACTTGGGATGGTTTAAAACATGTCATGAGAAATAGATTTGTAGATGTTTATTATACTCGTGGCATGATTAAAAAACTACAACATTTAAAACAAGGTAGTGACATTGTAAAAAAATATTATGATGATTTGCAAACTACCTTGTTGCACTCATTTATAGAAGAAAGTGAAGAAGATTTTATGGATGGATTTTGGGGAGGATTAAACCATGATATTCAGTAAATACTAATTCATGTAGAGTGTTATCCGATGGAACGTTTGTTTAGTATTACTTGCAAAGCTGAATAGGAAACAAAACAACATGTTGCCCATGAGGAGAACAAGCGCAAGGTGCACATTCCAGCTGTTGATATAAATGTTTCTTCAACTACTATGCGTACTATGACAACCACATCCATTTTTTGCGAGGAGTACACATCTCCACCATGTGACACATCACCATCAAGAGTGCCTACATCATCTGAGTTGATCATAAGAGGTAATTACAAAGGTGCGGATCTTCTAGTTTCACATGAGGATAACACATGCCTAGTTAACTTAAATACAACATGTGTTGAGTTACCTATTGATTTGAGCACACCACCTATTTTAGAGAATTGTGTTACTATGAGGAATGCATCATGTGATCAAATAGCTGAAATACCAACAATTTTGGGTGCACCCATTGAAGTAACTATTGATGCAAAAGAACCAATGTTTAATCATTTTGATATGACCTCTAATCTTGGTCATGATTCTGTGTCAAATAACTTATTGCATGCTTGCTTATTTAAGCATGTTGTAGCATGTAAATTTGATGCAGGTAAGGTTTATTCACCAATGTTGGGATGGTTTAATGACGAACATTATCAATCTTTTGACATGAATAAGAGCTTCACTTATACGTGCAAGCAGAGTTGCATTATTTTCATGCCTTCTACTTATTGTGATAACATTTTGGCTTTATATTTTTATGAACTATGAAAGTTACTCATGTATACATCATACGTCCAAAAACCAAGGGAAGTAAAAATGGATGGCATATACATATACAGCATGTATACCCAGTCTCTTTTGTTAGCCACATTTTAGATTATGCAACGCCGATGACGACTTCGTTTTCAAGAATGGGAGAATGACGAGGACATGACTACCTTGGATACGACCAAAAATATTGCATACATGCATATTTGTGAGGAGATTTCTAATGCAAACTATGCAAGAATTTATTGATGTTATCCAGGACAAAAATACTTCACAAACTTTCATGCCATGTCTAATTGCAGGTGTAAGGGACATTTGTACAATCCACATATGAAGATAAGTGAAAAAGTGAATTATAAGTGTTGTTCAAAAAGTTCTCTCACGTCACTTTTGGGCAAAGAGAACATAGAGTCCAAGTCTCTCACGTTCTAGACACATATTCGGACTGCACAAACATACCTGACTGAAAACACCAACAACTCTTTCATACGGACTCCGAATTGGGTTATTATTTTTTTGTTGGAAAGTAGAATTTGTGGTCTTTCCAACCCAATTAGAATAACCTTAAAATTCGTCCGGAGAGTTGAGATATTGACGAAACAATCTTATGTTGTAGCAGAATCCAAGTCAAACGACAAAGTTCAAAGGTGTTGCATCACCTCCACTTGGGCCCATGGGCCTTATACGACCTACAGTTATTTTTAGGCTGCCTTGGGACATCCTCCCACCCCCTTGGCCGCCACCCCTTGCTCCTATATAAGTAGATCCATCTAGTAGCTTTTTCCATGGAATTTGTTTAGTTAAAAGTTAGACATTGCAACTCCATGTACTTCGTTTGTGTCCAACGACCAGACCAAGACTGTTTTTCGATCCCACCTTTATCAATACTTCATATATATTTGCAATATTTAGATTGCATTATCATATTCTTGCTTGTTCTTCGATTGCGTGTAGGAATAGACCTTCGTGGTTAGGCTGATCGTGCTTCGAGCATCATAAGTAACCTCAGGAGATTGGTTTAGCGATTGCTATGGCACAACATCATGCATGTTTCTAGTCGGATCATCACAGTCGGCTCCACTAAATCGATAGTTACCATCTCAACGAATGATTAGGACACCCTCGCCTCTATCACTTGGGATCACTATGCACATGTAACCGGGCTTCGACTGTGTAGGCCGGGGTCGCCACAGAGCTGGCATCTGAGCCATCCTGACTGTAGGAAGCCTTAGTTATCATGGAGTTAGTTAGGACAAACTATTTTTCCAAACCCTACAAATTACATACAAAAACTTCTATATTTCTTACCTCTTCAAAATTTTCAAAGAAACCATAGGATTGTGCCTTAGCACTGCCACATTTTTTCTCTTGGCTCTCCTTATCCGCTTTTGAAAATCATGCATACAGTCATTACACCCATATGCCCCTGACCACTAGATTCCTTGTGATCATCGTGGATAACCTTGAAGGGAGTCACCTTGCCAGACATTCTCCCAGATCTTTTGGACACAAGGGTGGCGACACCACGACAAGGCGACACCAATAGGAGATACTTTCTCGAGGAATGAGGACGTAAAGACCCATAAGAGGGTGACACCCTCAACACTGCCCCAGGATGATGGAACATTGGACTACGATGATTATGGCGTAAGATATGGAAGATCATGAAATACATCGCTAATAGAGCAACCCTGCCCTTGCCGTTGTTGTATCGACAATCACCGGTGGATGAGAACCTCGCCATTTGGTCCGCCTCACTATAGTAGCAGGAAAACGGCTCTCTTCATCCCCCTCTCTTGGTGACAATGTTGTCCTCAACGTGACCGATAGGTTGGACCTCTACCATGCCTTGTTAATGTTATTACATAAAGGATTGCCTACCTGGAAGCCTTGATCCCTTAGAAGACAGGAAGGCATAGTCATGATTACAGAGATAACAGAAGACCCAGACAATGGCAGCCACGAGGAACCACCTTCACCCCATCAACTTATGAGACGAGAAGATGTCAAAGATTCTCTAGGCCCCAACACGGATCGTTTTGTCGGACAACTACAAGACACATAGCGGCACCTAAGAAAGACCTAGAAGACTGCACGTTCTTCTCTACGAGTCATGAAGCCAGGCACGACCACTAAGTCCGAGAAACCCTAGGGTAGGATGAGTCGTGTATCGCCTATTGTGAAGCCGAGTCCATGTGATGGTTCAAATGGAACCATGTTGTGTGTTGCTTTTTTTATCTATTTTTGTTTTGGTATAAGTCGCACTTTTTCCTTAGGCAATAAGTACTTGACTATATCACATACCTTATCTTATTGTTGCATTTGGCCCTTTCGGCACTTGTATCATTACACTTGCACTATAGAAACCCCTTTAGGCACCTCTTATATGCTACACTTCTTTCTCACCTTTCTAGTCAACTAAAGACCAGCAAGGCAAGATTCACCAAGATCCACATCGACAAACAACTAGCACTGAAGACTTTTTTGTGACAACCTATGCAACCAAGTGCGACTCAGTAGATTCAAGTTTTTTCCTCAGAATTAGAAACCCTTCGCTAGATAAACATAGACCTCATGAGTTACCCCAGCCCAAACCCTTAACTAGGTGCTAAACCTATGAATTTGCAAGAGAACCAGTTGGCTTCAACAATCTTTGCTTTGCACTAGGTTTGTTATGGAACTAGTGATCATAGCGAACAAACACACTACATCCTTAAGCTAGCACTTTATCTGATGATGCCATAGGGAAGATCCTTTTGAGGATACATGATTAGTAGACTAATGGTTTGACGATGCTATAATAGATATCTTGGAGAAGTAGATTTGACGAGGCTACTAAATCCCTTTGGTGGAATACTAGACTTTCATGATGGTAGATGAACTTGGTGGATCAAGTTGATAGAGTAGCATAATTTACTTCTCCCTTTAGTAAATTGGATTTAGTAGGACAATTATGATCAATAGCTGAGATTATTTGAGGAATAAGAATTCGAATTGATCACATGATATCAATAGGAGATTGTCGACATTACGATAATGACTTGGGGGAACAGGTAGGAATTCTCGTAGGAGATGATATTTGAATTAAATAGGTGATCCTAGAGGAGTATCGATGGTGAGTAAGTCTACATGGGTCGGAGTAAATTGGATTTAGATTGATGATCTCGAACATGATATCTGGTTTCCTAGTGGATAATAAACTATGGATATTAGGTTGTTGTTAGATTCAATTCAAGGATCTATATGACCTGGCCTTGAAATTTACTTGACCATGATAATGGAAATTTGTGGTTATGTTGTGATAAGGTAGTTCTTTCTAGAATTTGGGAATTATAGGAACTCTAGTTGATTAGGTAGAACACCATAGATATTGGATTTGTAGAATTGATGAATCATGTTGTGATTGATGGAGTTAAGGTGCCGCTGGAGTAGATTTATAGGAAAGAAAAAATATCTTGGGTTGGTATAAGACGTGTTTCCTTAGGATTGATATACGCTACCTTTGACCTTGGATGGATAGGCTGAGCACTTGGATTGTGATGTTTAATTCAACCTTAGCATCTTGTATGTTCTACCTGGGATTTTTACATAAGAATAGCCATACATATGAGTTTGGGAATAGTTGACGTGTATGAGTTTGTTTAGACCTCCTCCCAGGAATCATGACGATATGAAGAACATGAGTGATGATTGGAGTTGACTCATATTAAGTGGTGCTTTCGTTGGTATAAGTTGATTTTTTGGAGTATTAGATAGAACAATTGGCATCTAAGAAACTGTGCTCAAGGATGAGATGATAAACATTCACTCACATCCTAGAATGCTTGAAACCCTTAATATTCACCGAGCCACAACATGCTCGTATCATGACCATGAGCTTTGGCTCTAGGTGGAGAAGACCTTGGCCAATACTCAACTATGACCACCACTAATCCCGCCTATAAGGAAGAGGGACACAAAGGGCTAGATTGCAAAGTGATGACAGATTCCTGGACGAGTAACTACCCAAAACCAGTGCCGCAGCCTACCTTATGTACCCCGTGAACAAGTCTTCATGGAGTACTTGGACAAGTTGGATGTCGTCTTTATTGATAACATAATTGTCTACTTGGATATGAAAGAAGAGTCGTTCAACTATTTAGGGAACGTCTGAAGACCTCCATGACAAGGTGGAAGAGCTATGCTGACCCTGTCATCGAGAAACAAACTTCCCCGTCAAGGACCATTTGTATCTGTTGGTCACTCCTCCCGAGGAACCAACAGTTTTCACAAAGCTCGCACCAAGATTCAATGCCCCCCTCCAGACCACTTCAAGACGAAGAAAAGACGGTTACCAACTGGTGAAACTGTGTTATATCAACTAGAGGGGGGTGAATAGGCGATTTTTACAAATTTGTCACTGAGGAAATACAACTTGAGGAATTTGCTATGTGATGAACTACAAGCAGTGGAATAAGTACTCAGGTGCATGCATAAAAACAAAGTAGCATAGTCATGATGATTAAATGAAACATACACAAAGAACATGTAGAGTGTAAACAGGATAAGCAGGCTGAAGATAAGATGACTGAAGAATAGGATTGAGGAAATTGAGAAAGTCTCCAGTCAAAGTCTTCAAATAGTAACGATCAATTTCACCAATACATGAGCGAGGAAATGAAAGGGTTGAGGAAATAGAACCAGTACCTTTGTGAAGACAGTATTTGGTAGACCAGTTCCAACTGTTGTGACAGTTGTACGTTTGGTTTGAGCGGCTAGGTATTTAAACCAAAGGACACATAGTCCCAGGAGACACAATCCTTACCGTATTCTCCTTGAGCTAAGGTCACACATACCTCGCCCATTCACTCGTGGTTTGTCTTCAAGGTGACTTCCAAACCTTCACAGACTTGGTCACCCGACGATCCACAATTCCTCTTGGATTCTCTAGACCATGATGCCTAACCGTCTGGAAGATGCACTGTCTTCAAAGGTAATAAGCGTTGGTTCCACACAGGAACAATCTCTTCAGTGATGCTCAATCACTTTGGGTTTTAGGTGTTGGGGTTTTGGGTTTTTCCTCACTCATGATTTTCTCTCAAAGTCCTCGGCGGATAGGATGCTCTAACTTATAAGTGTCAGTTTCTATCAGAGCATCCAACCGGCAAGTGGTTGAGGGGGCGGCTATTTATAGCCAGGGAGCAGCCTGACATGATAAGACATAAATGCCCCTAATGATATGACCGTTAGGTGGACAAGATATTTGGGACAACTGGCGCGTAACACAGCAACGGTCGGAAATTTGAGCTCTCAAATTCCTCAGGGCTATCATGTTCCTCACTTGTAGGAAATCCTCATGGGCGAATTCCTAAGTCCTCAGTCAGAACAAATTCCTTAGAGACCAAAAGATCTTCGTCCCTATCACTGAAGAAATTGACAGAATTGTATGAGATTTCCAAAGGCTACACACGAAGGATTGGGTATGTGTAGGCTTTGAGATGAGCATCACTTGGAAATCTTTCCTTAGTATTACCTCGACCCCTTTTGTATTACGGTGTTTCCTATTACTCAAGAAAGGAAAATGAAACTACAAAAACAAAATTCTTCATGCTTCATAGTCCTCGCATCAATATCAATATCTTTAAGGTCATGCCAATTTCCTTCAAAGTCTTCAAGAAAACCGAAGTCTTCAAATGAAGACATTCATTTTTAGGGGACGACTTTCTTCGAATATATCAAACTCCTGAGGGACTTATAAGACATGTGTACACTCAAAAACACATTAGTCCCATAACCTATAAGTCTTCAATACACCAAAATCACTAAGGGGTACTAGATGCACTTGCAATCTCCCCATTTTTGGTGATTAGTGACAAATAGGTAAAGTTTTCAATGGGGATACATATGAAGTGTAAATATTGATATTGAGGAATTTGATTGCAAGATATTGAAGAACTTGAAGGAAATATGCCCTAGAGGCAATAATAAAGTTATTATTTATTTCCTTATATCATGATAAATGTTTATTATTCATGCTAGAATTGTATTAACCGGAAACATAATACATGTGTGAATACATAGACAAACAGAGTGTCACTAGTATGCCTCTACTTGACTAGCTCGTTAATCAAAGATGGTTATGTTTCCTAACCATGGAAAAAGAGTTGTTATTTGATTAACGGGATCACATCATTAGGTGAATGATCTGATTGACATGACCCATTCCATTAGCTTAGCACCCGATCGTTTAGTATGTTGCTATTGCTTTCTTCATGACTTATACATGTTCCTATGACTATGAGATTATGCAACTCCCGTTTGCTGGAGGAACACTTTGTGTGCTACCAAACGTCACAACGTAACTGGGTGATTATAAAGGTGCTCTACAGGTGTCTCCAAAGGTACATGTTGGGTTGGCGTATTTCGAGATTAGGATTTGTCACTCCGAATGTCGGAGAGGTATCTCTGGGCCCTCTCGGTAATGCACATCACATAAGCCTTGCAAGAATTACAACTAATGAGTTAGTGGCAAGATGATGTATTACGAAACGAGTAAAGAGACTTGCCAGTAACGAGATTGAACTAGGTATTGAGATACCGACGATCGAATCTCGGGCAAGTAACATACCGATGACAAAGGGAACAACGTATGTTGTTATGTGGTCTGACCAATAAAGATCTTCGTAGAATATGTGGGAGCCAATATGAGCATCCAGGTTCCGCTATTGGTTATTGACCGGAGACGTGTCTCGGTCATGTCTACATTGTTCTCGAACCCATAGGGTCCGCACGCTTAAGGTTTTGATGACAGTTATATTATGAGTTTATGCATTTTGATGTACCGAAGTTTGTTCGGAGTCCCGGATGTGATCACAAACATGACGAGGAGTCTCGAAATGGTCGAGACATTCCGCTAGCTCGCATTGTTGCTTCCCTGTGTTTATTTTTGTTCCTAGAGAAAATTGTGTTGAAAGATGTTAGTAGCAATGATGCGGATTGGATCCGTGATCTGAGGTTTATCCTCATTGCTGCATAGAAGAATTATGTCCTTGATGCAACACTAGGTGACAGACCTATTGCAGGAGCAGATGCAGACGTTATGAACGTTTGGCTAGCTCAATATGATGACTACTTGATAGTTTAGTGCACCATGCTTAATGGCTTAGAATCGGGACTTCAAAGACGTTTTGAACGTCATGGACCATATGAGATGTTCCAGGAGTTGAAGTTAATATTTCATGCAAATACCCGAGTTGAGAGATATGAAGTCTCCAACAAGTTCTATAGCTAAAAGATGGAGGAGAGTCGCTCAACTAGTGAGCATGTGCTCAGATTGTCTGGGTACTACAATCGCTTGAATCAAGTGGGAGTTAATCTTCCAGATAAGATAGTGATTTACAGAATTCTCTAGTCACCATCACCAAGTTAGTAGAACTTCGTGATGAACTATAATATGCAAGGGATAACGGAAACAACTCCCAAGCTCTTTGTGATGCTGAAATCAACGAAGGTAGAAATCAAGAAAAACATCAAGTGTTGATGGTTGACAAGACCACTAGTTTCAAGAAAAAGGGCAAAGGGAAGAATGGAAACTTCAATAAGAACGGCAAGCAAGTTGCTACTCAAGTGAAGAAGCCCAAGTCTGATCCTAAGCCTGAGACTAAGTGCTTCTACTGCAAAGGAACTGATCACTGGAAGTGGAACTGCCCCAAGTATTTGGCGGATAAGAAGGATGGCAAGGTAAACAAAGGTATATTGGATATACGTGTTATTGATGTGTACTTTACTAGTGTTTATAGCAACCCCTCGGCATTTGATACTGGTTTAGTTGCTAAGAGTAGTAACTCAAAACGGGAGTTGCAGCATAAACAGAAACTAGTAAAGGGTGAGGTGACGATGTGTGTTGGAAGTAGTTCCAAGATTGATATGATCATCATCGCACACTCCCTATACTTTTGGGATTAGTGTTGAAACTAAATAAGTGTTATTTGGTGTTTGCGTTGAGCATGAATATGATTTGATCATGTTTATTTCAATACAGTTATTCATTAAAGTCAGAGAATAATTGTTGTTCTGTTTACATGAATAAAACCTTCGATGGTCATACACCCAATGAAAATAGTTCATTGGATCTCGATCGTAGTGTTACACATATTCATAATATTGAAACCAAAAGATGCAAAGTTAATAATGATAGTGCAACTTATTTGTGGCACTGCCGTTTAGGTCATATCGGTGTAAAGCGCATGAAGAAACTCCATACTGATGGACTTTTGGAACCACTTGATTTTGAATCACTTGGTACTTGCGAACCATGCCTCATGGGCAAGATGACTAAGACTCCATTCTCCGGAACAATGGAGCGAGCAACAAACTTGATTGGAAATAATACAAACTGATGTATGCAGTCCAATGAGTGTTGAGGCTCGCGGCGGGTATCGTTATTTTCTGACCTTCACAAATGATTTGAGCAGATATGACTATATCTACTTGATGAAACATAAGTCTGAAACATTTGAAAAGTTCAAATAATTTCAGGGTGAAGTGGAAAATCATTGTGACAAGAAAATAAGGTTTCTACGATCTGATCGCGGAGACAAATATTTGAGTTACGAGTTTGGTCAATTAAAACAATGTGAAATAGTTTCACTACTCACGCCACCTGGAACACCACAATGTAATGGTGTGTCCGAACGTCATAACCGTACTTTATTAGATATGGTGTAATCTATGATGTCTCTTACCGATCTACCACTATCGTTTTGGGGTTATGCATTAGAGACAGCTGCATTCACGTCAAATAGGGCACCATCTAAATCCGTTGAGACGACACCGTATGAACTATGGTTTGGCAAGAAACCTAAGCTGTCGTTTCTTAAAGTTTGAGGTTGCAATGCTTATGTGAAAAAGTTTCAACCTGATAAGCTCAAACCCAAATCGGAGAAGTGCGTCTTCATAGGATACCCAAAAGAAAATGTTGGGTACACCTTCTATCACAGATCCGAAGGCAAGACATTCGTTGCTAAGAATGGATCCTTTCTAGAGAAGGAGTTTCTCTCGAAAGAAGTGAGTGGGAGGAAAGTAGAACTTGATGAGGTAACTGTACCTGCTCCCTTATTGGAAAGTAGTTCATCACAGAGTAACGAGTAAAGAGACTTGCCAGTAACGAGATTGAACTAGGTATTGAGATACCGACGATCGAATCTCGGGCAAGTAACATACCGATGACAAAGGGAACAACGTATGTTGTTATGCGGTCTGACCAATAAAGATCTTCGTAGAATATGTGGGAGCCAATATGAGCATCCAGGTTCCGCTATTGGTTATTGACCGGAGACGTGTCTCGGTCATGTCTACATTGTTCTCGAACCCGTAGGGTCCGCACGCTTAAGGTTTCGATGACAGTTATATTATGAGTTTATGCATTTTGATGTACCGAAGTTAGTTTCAAGTCCTGGATGTGATCACGGACATAACAAGGAGTCTCGAAATGGTCGAAACATAAAGATTGATATATTGGATGGCTATATTCGGACACCGAAAGTGTTCCGGGTGATTTCAGAGAAAACCGGAGAGCCGGAGGGTTACCGGAACCCTATCGGGAGAAGTAATGGGCCATATGGGCCTTAGTGGAGAGAGAGAGGGGGGCAGCCAGGGTGGGCCGCACGCCTCCTCCCCCCTGGTCCGAATTGGACTAGGAGAGGTGGGGGCGGCGCCCCCCTTTCCTTCTCCCTCCCCACTTCCTTCCCCCTCCTAGTAGGAGTCCTACTCCTACTAGGAGGAGGACTCCTCCTTGGCGCACCTATAGGGCCAGCCGGCCTCCTACCCTTGCTCCTTTATATATGGGGGTAGGGGGCACCCCTAGACACACAAGTTGATCCACGTGATTATATTCTTAGCCGTGTACGGTGCCCCCTTCCACCATAATCCTCGATAATATTGTAGCGGTGCTTAGGCTAATCCCTGCGACGGTAGTACATCAAGATCGTCACCACGCTGTCGTGCTGACGGAACTCTTCCCTGACACTTTGCTGGATCGGAGTCCAGGGATCGTCATCGAGATGAACGTGTGCTAAAACTCGGAGGTGCCGTAGTTTCGGTGCTTGATCGGTTGGGCCGTGAAGACATACGACTACATCAACCGCGTTGTGCTAACGCTTCCGCTGTCAGTCTACAAGGGTACGTAGATCACACTCTCCCCTCTCATTGCTATGCATCACCATGATCTTGCATGTGCGTAGGAATTTTTTTGAAATTACTACGTTCCCCATCAGTGGCATCCGAGCCTAGGTTTTATGTGTTGATGTTATATGCACGAGTAGGACACAAGTGAGTTGTGGCCGATATAAGTCATACTGCTTACCAGCATGTCATACTTTGGTTCGGCGGTATTGTTGGACGAAGCGGCCCGGACCGACATTACGCGTACGCTTATGCGAGACCGGTTCTCCCGACGTGCTTTGCACAAAGGTGGCTAGCGGGTGACAGTTTCTCCAACTTTAGTTGAACCGAGTGTGGCTACGCCCGGTCCTTGCAAAGGTTAAAACAGCACCAACTTGACAAACTATCGTTGTGGTTTTGATGCGTAGGTAAGATTGGTTCTTGCTTAAGCCCGTAGCAGCCACGTAAAACTTGCAACAACAAAGTAGAAGGCGTCTAACTTGTTTTTGCAGGGCATGTTGTGATGTGATATTGTCAAGACATGATGCTAAATTTTATTGTATGAGATGATCATGTTTTGTAACCAAGTTATCGGCAACTGGCAGGAGCCATATGGTTGTCGCTTTATTGTATGCAATGCAATTGTGCTGTAATGCTTTACTTTATCACTAAGCGGTAGCGATAGTCGTGGAAGCATAAGATTGGCGAGACGACAACGATGCTACAATGGTGATCAAGGTGTCGCGCCGGTGACGATTGTGATCACGATGGTGCTTCGAAGATGGAGATCACAAGCACAAGATGATGATGGCCATATCATATCACTTATTTGCATGTGATGTTTATCTTTTATGCATCTTATCTTGCTTTGATTGATAGTAGCATTTTAAGATGATCTCTCACTAATTATCAAGAAGTGTTCTCCCTGAGTATGCACCATTGCGAAAGTTCTTCGTGCTTAGACACTACGTGATGATCGGGTGTGATAGGCTCTACATTCAAATACAACGGGTGCAAAACAGTTGCACACACGGAATACTCAGGTTATACTTGACAAGCCAAGCATATACAGATATGGCCTCGGAACACGGAGACCGAAAGGTCGAGCATGAATCATATAGTAGATATGATCAACATAGTGATGTTCACCAATGAAACTACTCCATCTCACGTGATGATTGGACATGGCTTAGTTGATTTGGATCACGTAATCACTTCGAGGATTAGAGGGATGTCTATCTAAGTGGGAGTTCTTTAGTAATATGATTAATTGAACCTAAATTTATCATGAACTTAGTACCTGATAGTATCTTGCTTGTTTATGTTTGATTGTAGATAGATGGCCCGTGTTGTTGTTCCGTTGAATTTTAATGCGTTCCTTGAGAAAGCAAAGTTGAAAGATGATGGTAGCAATTACACAGACTGGGTCCGTAACTTGAGGATTATCCTCATTGCTGCACAGAAGAATTACGTCCTGGAAGCACCGCTGGGTGCCAGGCCTACTACTGGAGCAACACCAGATGTTATGAATGTCTGGCAGAGCAAAGCTGATGACTACTTGATAGTTCAGTGTGCCATGCTTTACGGCTTAGAATCGGGACTTCAACGATGTTTTGAACGTCATGGAGCATATGAGATGTTCCAGGAGTTGAAGTTAATATTTCAAGCAAATGCCCGGATTGAGAGATATGAAGTCTCCAATAAGTTTTATAGCTGCAAGATGGAGGAGAACAGTTCTGTCAGTGAGCATATGCTCAAAATGTCTGGGTATAATAATCACTTGATTCAATTGGGAGTTAATCTTCCAGATGATTGCGTCATTGACAGAATTCTCCAATCACTGCCACCAAGCTACAAGAGCTTCGTGATGAACTATAATATGCAAGGGATGAATAAGACTATTCCCGAGCTCTTCGCAATGCTAAAAGATGCGGAGGTAGAAATCAAGAAGGAGCATCAAGTGTTGATGGTCAACAAGAGCACTAGTTTCAAGAAAAAGGGCAAAGGGAAGAAGAAGGGGAACATCAAAAAGAATAGCAAGCAAGTTGCTACTCAAGAGAAGAAACCCAAACCTGGACCTAAGCCTGAAACTGAGTGCTTCTACTGCAAGCAGACTGGTCACTGGAAGCGGAACTGCCCCAAGTATTTGGCGGATAAGAAGGATGGCAAGGTGAACAAAGGTATATGTGATATACATGTTATTGATGTGTACCTTACTAATGCTCGCAGTAGCACCTGGGTATTTGATACTGGTTCTGTTGCTAACATTTGCAACTCGAAACAGTGACTACGGATTAAGCGAAGATTGGCTAAGGACGAGGTGACGATGCGCGTGGGAAATGGTTCCAAAGTTGATGTGATCGCGGTCGGCACGCTACCTCTACATCTACCTTCGGGGTTAGTATTAGACCTAAATAATTGTTATTTGGTGCTAGCGTTAAGCATGAACATTATATCTGGATGTTGTTTGATGCGAGACGGTTATTCATTTAAATCAGAGAATAATGGTTGTTCTATTTATATGAGTAATATCTTTTATGGTCATGCACCCTTAAAGAGTGGTCTATTCTTATTAAATCTCGATAGTAGTGATACACATATTCATAATGTTGAAGCCAAAAGATGTAGAGTTGATAATGATAGTGCAACTTATTTGTGGCACTGCCATTTGGATCATATCGGTGTAAAGCGCATGAAGAAACTCCATACTGATGGACTTTTGGAACCACTTGATTATGAATCGCTTGGTACTTGCGAACCGTGCCTTATGGGTAAGATGACAAAAACACCGTTCTCCGGTACTATGGAGAGAGCAACAGATTTGTTGGAAATCATACATACAGATGTATGTGGTCCGATGAATATTGAGGCTCGTGGCGGATATCGTTATTTTCTCACCTTCACAGATGACTTAAGAAGATATGGGTATATCTACTTATTGAAACATAAGTCTGAAACGTTTGAAAAGTTCAAAGAATTTCAGAGTGAAGTTGAAAATCATCGTAAAAAGAAAATAAAATTCCTACGATCTGATCGTGGAGGAGAATATTTGAGTTACGAGTTTGGTGTACATTTGAAACAATGCGGAATAGTTTCGCAACTCACGCCACCCGAAACACCACAACGTAATGGTGTGTACGAACATCGTAATCATACTTTACTTGATATGGTGCGATCTATGATGTCTCTTACTAATTTACCGCTATCATTTTGGGGTTATGCTCTAGAGATGGCCGCACTCACGTTAAATAGGGCACCATCAAAATCCGTTGAGACGACGCCTTATGAACTGTGGTTTGGCAAGAAACCAAAGTTGTCGTTTCTGAAAGTTTGGGGTTGCGATGCTTATGTGAAAAAGCTTCAACCTGATAAGCTCGAACCCAAATCAGAGAAATGTGTCTTCATAGGATATCCAAATGAAACTATTGGATACACCTTCTATCACAGATCTGAAGGAAAAACTTTTGTTGCTAAATTCGGAAACTTTCTAGAGAAGGAGTTTCTCTCGAAAGAAGTGAGTGGGAGGAAAGTAGAACTTGATGAGGTAAATTGTACCTGCTCCCTTATTGGAAAGTAGTACATCACAGAAACCAGTTTCTGTGACACCTACACCAATTAGTGAGGAAGCCAATGATGATGATCATGAAACTTCAGAACAAGATAGTACTGAACCTCGTAGATCAACCAGAGTAAGATCCGCACCAGAGTGGTACGGTAATCCTATTCTGGAAGTCATGCTACTAGATCATGATGAACCTATGAACTATGGAGAAGCGATGGTGAGCCCAGATTCCGCAAAATGGCTTGAAGCCATGAAATCTGAGATGGGATCCATGTATGAGAACAAAGTATGGACTTTGGTTGACTTGCTCAATGATCGGCAAGCAATTGAGAATAAATGGATCTTTAAGAAGAAGACTGATGCTGACGATAATGTTACTATCTACAAAGCTCGACTTGTCGCAAAAGGTTTTCGAAAAGTTCAAGGGATTGACTACGATGAGACCTTCTCACACGTAGCGATGCTTAAGTCTGTCCGAATCATGTTAGCAATTGCCGCATTTTACGATTATGAAATTTGGCAGATGGATGTCAAAACTGCATTCCTGAATGGATTTCTGGAAGAAGAGTTGTATATGATGCAGCCGGAAGGTTTTGTCGATCCAAAGGGAGCTAAGAAAGTGTGCAAGCTCCAGCGATCCATTTATGGTGCAAGCCTCTCAGAGTTGGAATAAACGCTTTGATAGTGTGATCAAAGCATTTGGTTTTGTACAGACTTTTGGAGAAGCCTGTATTTACAAGAAAGTGAGTGGGAGCTCTGTAGCATTTCTAATATTATATGTAGATGACATATTACTAATTGGAAATGATATAGAATTTCTGGATAGCATAAAGGGATACTTGAATAAGAGTTTTTCAATGAAAGACCTCGGTGAAGCTGCTTACATATTGGGCATTAAGATCTATAGAGACAGATCAAGATGCTTAATTGGACTTTCACAAAGCACATACCTTGACAAAGTTTTGAAAAAGTTCAAAATGGATCAAGCAAAGAAAGGATTCTTGCCTGTGTTACAAGGTGTGAAATTGAGTAAGACTTAATGCCTGACCAATGCAGAAGATAGAGAGAAAATGAAAGATGTTCCCTATGCTTCAGCCATAGGCTCTATCATGTATGCAATGCTGTGTACCAGACCTGATATGTGTCTTGCTATAAGTCTAGCAGGGAGGTACCAAAGTAATCCAGGAGTGGATCACTGGACAGCGGTCAGGAACATCCTGAAATACCTGAAAAGGACTACGGATATGTTTCTCATATATGGAGGTGACAAAGAGCTCATCGTAAATGGTTACGTTGATGCAAGCTTTGACACTGATCCGGATGATTCTAAATCGCAAACCGGATACGTGTTTACATTAAACGATGGAGCTGTCAGTTGGTCCAGTTCTAAACAAAGCGTTGTGGCGGGATCTACATGTGAAGCGGAGTACATAGCTGTTTCGGAAGCAGCAAATGAAGAAGTCTGGATGATGGAGTTCATATCCGATGTAGGTGTCATACCTAGTGCATCGGGTCCAATGAAAATCTTTTGTGACAATACTGGTGCAATTGCCTTGGCAAAGGAATCCAGATTTCACAAGAGAACCAAGCACATCAAGAGATGCTTCAATTCCATCCGGGATCTAGTCCAGGTGGGAGACATAGAGATTTGCAAGATACATACGGATCTGAATGTTGCAGACCCGTTGACTAAGCCTCTTCCACGAGCAAAACATGATCATCACTAAAGCTCCATGGGTGTTAGAATAATTACTGTCTAATCTAGATTATTGACTCTAGTGCAAGTGGGAGACTGAAGGAAATATGCCCTAGAGGCAATAATAATTTTATTATTTTATTTCCTTATATCATGATAAATGTTTATTATTCATGCTAGAATTGTATTATCCGGAAACATAATACTTGTGTGAATACATAGACAAACTAAACGTCACTAGTATGCCTCTACTTGAGTAGCTCGTTAATCAAAGATGGTTATGTTTCCTAACCATAGACATGTGTTGTCATTTGATTAACGGGATCACATTATTAGGAGAATGATGTGATTGACATGACCCACTCCATTAGCTTAGCACCCGATCGTTTAGTGTGTTGCTATTGCTTTCTTCATGACTTATACATGTTCCTATGACTATGAGATTATGCAACTCCCGTTTGCGGGAGGAACACTTTGTGTGCTACGAAACGTCACAACGTAACTGGGTGATTATAAAGGATCTCTACAGGTGTCTCCAAAGGTACATGTTGGGTTGGCGTATTTCGAGATTAGGATTTGTCACTCCGATTGTCGGAGAGGTATCTCTGGGCCCTCTCAGTAATGCACATCACATAAGCCTTGCAAGAATTGCAACTAATGAGTTAGTTGCGAGATAATGTATTACGAAACGAGTAAAGAGACTTGCCGGTAACGAGATTGAACTAGGTATTGAGATACCGATGATCGAATCTCGGGCAAGTAACATACCGATGACAAAGGGAACAACGTATGTTGTTATGCGGTCTGACCGATAAAGATCTTCGTAGAATATGTAGGAGCCAATATGAGCATCCAGGTTCCGCTATTGGTTATTGACCGAAGACGTGTCTCGGTCATGTCTACATTGTTCTCAAACCCGTAGGGTCCGCACGCTTAAGGTTTCGATGACAGTTATATTATGAGTTTTGATGTACCGAGGTTAGTTCGGAGTCCTGGATGTGATCACGGACAAAACGAGGAGTCTCGAAATGGTCGATACATAAAGATTGATATATTGGACGGCTATATTCGGACACCGGAAGTGTTCCGGGTGATTTCAGAGAAAACCGGAGAGCCAGAGGGTTACCGGAACCCTACCGGGAGAAGTAATGGGCCATATGGGCCTTAGTGGAGAGAGAGAAGGGCAGCCAGGGTGGGCCGCACGCCTCCTCCCCCTGGTCCGAATTGGACTAGGAGAGGGGGGGGGGCGGCGCCCCCTTTCCTTCTCCCTCCCCACTTCCTTCCCCCTCCTAGTAGGAGTCCTACTCCTACTAGGAGGAGGACTCCTCCTTGGCGTGCCTATAGGGCCGGACGGCCTCCTCCCCTTGCTCCTTTATATACGGGGGCAGGGGCACCTCTAGACACACAAGTTGATCCACGTGATCATACTCTTAGCCGTGTACGGTGCCCCCTTCCACCATAATCCTCGATAATATTGTAGCGGTGCTTAGGCGAAGCCCTGTGACGGTAGTACATCAAGATCGTCACCACGCCGTCATGCTGACGGAACTCTTCCCCGACACTTTGCTGGATCGGAGTCCGGGGATCGTCATCGAGCTGAATGTGTGCTAAAACTCGGAGGTGTCGTAGTTTCGGTGCTTGATCGGTTGGGCCGTGAAGACGTACGACTACATCAACCGCATTGTGCTAACGCTTCCGCTGTCGGTCTACAAGGGTACGTAGATCACACTCTCCCCTCTCGTTGCTATGCATCACCATGATCTTGCGTGTGCGTAGGAAATTTTTTGAGATTACTACGTTCCCCAACAATGAGACCAAGCCAAGTTTCATGATTTTCAGGCGTGTTTTGGAATTACAAGAATTGAAAAACCAAGTTGCTCAATCTTTCCAACCGAGCCACGATGCCCAGATGTTTGAATTTCACTCCCATCTATTGCATGGGACCTAGAAATTCACCCAAGGACACACATGAGATTTTTCAAACAAGTTTGGTGCACTGGAGCATGTGCTTGCAGTTCAAATTTGAATTATGCACATTAAATGCCCAGAAACTCAATTAATTTATAAAAAAGGCGAAACTGGCCCGGAATAATTCCAAAATTTAGCATGTTACTTCTATTTGGTCTAATCTGCTTGTGTTAAAAAATTAAGGCAGGAGCAGGTAGTATACGTATGTCATTTCGCACACGGAGGTGACACGTTCCCTCTCGGAACTAGGAGCCTTCTTGAGGGAAGCTCCGGTTTGCAATAAGCTTACACGAAAGCTTGTTCCAATTCAGCCAAAAAATTTACTGCAGTATGTTGGTTTCATGTCATGACACCATGCCAAGTTTCATGATTTTCAGCCGTGTTTTGGATATACAGGAATTAAAAAACCACGTTTCTCAATCATTCCGGCCAAGCCACGACACCAAGATGTTTGAATTTTATTCCCATATCTTGTATGGGACTTATAAATTCACCCAAAGACACACATGTGATTTTTCAGCAAACTTTGGTGCATTGGAGCATGTGCTTGTAGTTCAAATTTGAATTATGCACATTAAATGCCTAGAAACTCAATTAATGCATAGAAATGTCAAACAAACCCGGAATAATTCCAAATTTAAACACAACACTCATCTACTAGTTGCATGTTCACTGTACGTAAATGTTCTAGCAATTCAAACACCATCCTTTCCCTCCGTAAGACCATTTTGTATTTCAAAACATAATGAAAAAATCAGGTATACCAAAAATAGTTTACTATAAAGAATCATGTGGGATGCAATATAAATTATCTTAGCGCACCGTCTTATCTGGATTACGCAAGAAGATTCCTCGCCTACAGTCCACCGCCCTCGCTTGAACCACACTTGCGTGCCAGTTTCTCGCAGCACTGAGCGAAATTTTATTGCCACCACGGAAATATCTATTTCCCCGCCCCCTCCCTCCCACCAAAAGCCACATTTCCACTATTCCTCCTTTCTTTCCATGTTCAATCCTTCACCGCTACTTATTGGCAGCTCAGCCTCGTTGTCGGTGACCCTTCTTCTTGCAGCACCGCCTCCTCGTAGGCTACCGTTCTTCTTGCAGCGTCGCCTCCTCGTCGGCGACCCTTCTTCTTGCAGCGCCGCCTCCTCGCCGTCGACCCTTCTTCTTGCTGCACAGCCTCCTCGCCATCGACCTTTCTTTTTGATGTGCGGCCTCATTGATATGGTCAGGTAATCCACACCCCACCCACACCATCCTCCTCCTTTCCCGTCCCACATGCCCCGACTGACGGAGAGACACCTTCCACCAAAAACACTGCCACCCTCCTCCAATTAAGCGCCGTCCATAGCCATTTTACACGCAGTATAAAGTGGAGCTGAGTATCATGCAGCCGCACACGCGAACAAGGTCGCTATGGCTGACATGCGTGTCGACCGCCAGATCTTGGATGAGCACCTAGTCTTTGAGGCCACCGTCGACACCGCCGCGTGGTTGTCTACATTAAAATACAATTCGTGATGTTTTCTCGAGGCCACCACCACTGCCTTCTAGTGATTTGTCCTTCGTAATGTTAATATGCAATCTTATGTTCAGTTAACACTTTGGTCCTCTGAAATGTAATGTTTAGTTAACACGTCGGTCCAACAATTGCTACATTTCGTAGTACTGTTCTCAAGCATTCTTTGTTTTGTTAACTGTCTTATCTTCTAGTACATGTCTCTATTATGCAATGTCGTGCTCAGCTAACTATTTTGGTTCATTTGGTCTGCTGTCCATTTATCTGTTTGGTTCAGTTCTGGAATTTGATTTTTATTTGCTATGGGTACAATTTTGTATTGTTATGCATGTGACACCAATCGAATTTGGCTGTACTCAATACATATTCTACTGATAGTATGGCAACTCTCAGTTAACCTGATCAAGATCTTCCTTGTGTGTGTTGCAGGGAAACAATGGGAGACACTGCAGTTTACCATCGAGGTTTGTTCAAGCAGGGTCCTTGGGATAATAGCACATTATTGTGCAGTTGTAGGAATCATTCTAATATTTAGGTTTCTTACAATTTTGGTCTTGCACATGTAGGTCCTGTTGTCAGAGGCTTAGACCCACCGTTCGACCCATTTTTCATACGGGGAAATGAGATGTCCATGAATATCAGTAAAGTCAAGAAACTCAGAAAGATTGTTAGGATGAAGAAACTTGCGACAAATAATAGCAAGGTCTTTGTCCATGAATATCAGTATAATGAATATCAGTCAACTATAGAATGGTACCAACTCTTTTACCTTGTTTTTACCCCTTGCGCAATTTCAAAATTTGCAACAGCGATTTATGCATAGCTTTGTTTTCAGTACTTTTCCAAGCAGTTCACCGATGATTACCTCTTAAACCACCTGCATGGTCAAGAGGCGAGGAAGGTATTCATTGAACACCCACGGTACAATATTGAAGTCTTGCTGAAGAGGACGAAGGTTGGGCGGGCAATTATCCATAGCCACTGGCCTAAAGTGCAAGGACATTCAACATCACTGAAGGCTCAATATTTGCCTTCCGCTTCTGCAGTTTCCCAGATGAGATTCATCTGTCTATTACCATGTATGATGCTACTTTCCAAAGGCTTTTGATGCTACTTGTGAAACTTGGTGCTGTTGTGTAATTCCATTATGAAATCCTGGTTGCTTTTATATGGATATGAAATATTTGGCATGTTTTATTAGAAATATCAATTTGATTAGTACATGGATTATCAATAATAGGCTAATTACCCTGCTTATTGGGGTTTTCTATTGCAAACAGTTACTCAGATAGAACTGTGGGCGATGAACTCAAACAACCCACACGGTTTCTAGAAAGTAGGCATGTTCGATCAACAAACAATCACACATGGCTTTCGGCAGTGCACTGTTTGCGTTAGGCCACCTTGCACAAATGTTTCCACACAAAAAACTGTGTGGGATGTACATACCTACGGAAATGATTTTCTGGGATTCACCGTGTGGGATGTATATACCTACGGAAATGATTTATGGGATTCGCCGTGTGGGATGTACATACCTACGGAAATGATTTTTGGGATTCACCGTGTGGGATGTACATACCTACAGAATGATTTCTCGGATTCACCGTGTGGGATGTACATACATACGGAAATGATTTCTGGGATTCACCGTGTGGGATGTACATACCTACAGAAATGATTGGGTTTCGATGCCTCGCCCGATCGCACACGGCCCTAGCCTGGGTCCCGGGAGGGCATATCCCCGACGATTTCTGGGTCATGTGGGAAGGACACCCTACCGCATACACTCACTTGGTGATGGTTCCAAATGCCATCGCAGAAAGGGGTTTTAAACCATTTGTTTAGGACATTGCTGTACCAATGATGGAAGGTGGAATTTTTCAAAAAATATCTTGGGTATGAAAAACCACTTTGATTGTAAGCCAAGGATCCTTAGCATAGGAAAACATCCTAGGATACCTGGTCTGTAGGGTAGTAACCTCCTCACCAATTTTCCAGTGTTCAGATAAAAAAAGAACAGTATCTCCCTCATTAGTCTGGACCTATGAAGAGTCTCTGAAGTTCTTCATTGGCATGCATATATCCCTCCACCAGAAATATCCACAATCACTTGCTGCCTATGGCACTGTGCCATGGTAGTAGGAAGCCCATGTTAAAGACACCCATGGTAGATCTATCCTATTCAGATAAATGTTAGCATGTTTGAGGAGAAGAGCAATGTTCTACAACCCCAAGTTGAGGATAACAACCCCCCTTATTCTTAGTCCTACAAATCAGCTCCCAAGCAACCAAGGATGGAGTGGGCTGATCCCTGTGTTTCCTCCGAAGGCACTGTCTTTGAATCCTCTCTAGCTGCTTCAAAATGCCAGCAGGAATAACCAAGCTACGAAGGAAGACGATAGTCATCGAGGATAAGGCAGAATTCAGAAACTGCAATCTTTCCCCTTGATTTAGGAATGAGGAACTGACAGACATTCTTCTCTCCATACAGTGTACCATATGCATGAAATCAATCATTTATGGCCTGGCAGTTCCCACTGGTAGACCAAGATATGTGAAGGGCATTTGTAATGTACCGGATGTTACATTCCATAATTGTACCTCCAACTCTTGCCATTTTTGGCATTGCTTTATTAAATCATCTGTGGTTGCGTTTTCTCATTTTTCATTTTGTTCATGTCATGCATTTCATCTCATTTCATCATGTGCATTGCATTTGCATTCGTGTTCGTCACTTGCATCCGGTCAAGTTCTTCTTTTTCTCCATTGTTCGTTTCTGAATCCGACACTCCCACACGCACCCGTCGCACCTCTCAGATATGTTTCATGAGAGGGAGAAAAACATTCTCGGAATGGGCCTAGAGTGCACGAGTGGTCTTGGTATATCACCGGTAGACCTCCTGTCAAATTTCGTTCCATTTGGGTGTCATTTGATGGACCCCTCTCTCATTGCAGACCAACACCTCTCCACAATAGCCCGTAGCCTATCTAGCTCCTCTCCATGCTCTTTGCCGTCGGATCATGATCGTGTGGGCGAAAACCACACCTCCATAGCCCTCTCCTAGCTCCCACCATCTATAAATAAGACTCCCCTCCTAAATTTTCGAGTAAAACCCGATCCTCTCTCCCTCTCAGCCACCGGACGTGTCCGCCCGCCGCTTGACATGCTGGCGCCGCCACACGCAGCCACTCCCGTGGCACCACGCCACCCTGGCGTCGCCTCCCATCGCATGGTCCGCAGAGCCCAGGGCAGGCCCGCCCAGGCCCGAGCGCTGCCGCCTGCCCCCCGCGCGCTACCTGCCGCCTCGCGCCTGCTCGCCATCGCCGCTCCGCGCCGCCCACTCCGCTACCTCGCGCCGCCCCGGGCCGGCCACCGTGCACCATTGCCGTCCGCTCCCTTCCCGTGCCACCGCTCACCGGAGTCACGGGCTCGCCAGAGTTTGCCGTCGCCCGGATCTGGTCAGGTGGACCAGATCCACCCACTCCGCCAACCAAACGCGCGTTCCGCACCATATCACCTCGTCCCGGCTCCTCCTCATCCCATTTTCACGAGGGTATAATTCTTCTAAGTCCCTGGATTTGTATCTTTATATGCACATGTTTGTGGGGTCATAACTTTGTGCTCATTTCTCTGATTGGAGTGTATGACATGTCAAATTGTTCATCTATGGATGCTCTTCATGATGGTGTAGGTTGAATGCATGTTATGGTTCATCTTGATTCCTTAATCATCATTGCAAAGTGCTAATTGATATAAACTGCTGGAAATTGTTATAACTTGCCTATTTGTCTTTTTCATGGTATTTTGTGTGATTTTCTTTTGAGCATCATGTCAACATGTTTTAGGATCATATTCATGTCGTATTTGTAGTGATGCAATCCATTTATCATGATATGACATGTGGTGACTAGAACTAGCTTGCAAAGTGGGGTACTTGCTATGTCTGTTTTCAGACACTTAAGAGTTTTCTGCTAAGTCTGAATCTGCTACATTATGATGTCATGTTTACTTGATGCTACTAGTGAGTCTATGCATAATCTGGAGATGCTTGGTAAGCATGTTTTGATGATCATATTATGCTCTATCTATGCCTTCTTGTTGTTGGTTGTATTCACATGCCATTATATGCTTTGACATGAGTTGCACATGCTCCTAAACATGCCTACTTAATGATGTTTCTGCCATTCAGTAAATTCCACAAAGTCTGTGAATCTGTTATCATTTGCAATCTTGCCATGATGCTTTCAACATGTTCTGGTGCTTTCTAGCAGTAGCTCAATAATCATGTTTTGTAGTGCTCTACATGTACTACACTGCCATTCCATTTGTTTTCATGTTGGAGGGATGTAGCATATTTTTTATGTTGCATCTCATGTGCCATGTTGCTGCTAATCTCAGTTTGCATTGTTATTGTTTTGCTCACCGTTTGAGTTGTGTACATCCATTCCTCGTGATCTTTATATCGATTTCAACCGAAATCCTCCAATCTATCCAGGTGGAATGCTTGGTTTACCTAGATAGTGCCATGTTCAAAATTTTCCCTTCCGGAGCACCCATATGCATTGCACATCATGCCTTGCATTTGATGCCATGTTTTGCATCACGTTGCTTGCGCATTGCACCATGATTGATTGTTGTTCCGATGTTGTGTTCTAGCTATGGTAGAGCCGAGAGACGAGTTCGTGTCTGAGGACCCTGTCGAGTATGTTTACGAGGAGCAAGCTTTCATTCACACTGAGGACATTTCAGGCAAGATGATCATCACCCCTGATATGACTTCTATATTTTTTTGCTGGTTGTTTGTTCTATCGGTATATCGGGCTACCTACCACTTGTGTATATATCCTGCAAAATTGTCAGTTCAAGCCTCTAACCCACCTTCCAAGCAAACCGTTGTTTGGCTATGTTACCGCTTTTGCTCAGCCCCTCTTATAGTGTTGCTAGTTGCAGGTGCAGTGCAGCTTGTTCCATGTTGGAATATGGATATGTAGGGATATCACAATATCTCTTATTTAATTAATGAATCTATATACTTCGCAATGGGTGGAATGCCCGGCCTTTTGCTTGGTGTTTTGTTCCACTCTTGTCGCCTTAGTTTCCGTCATACCGGTGTTATGTTCCTTGAATTTGCGTTTCTTACACTGTTGGGGTTTATGGTCCCCCCTTGACAGTTTGCTTTGAATAAAACTCTTCCAGCAAGGCCCAACTTTGGTTTTACCATTTTCCTAATAACAACTAAAACTTGCATCGGGAGTAATTAACCCGAGGATTCTTAATCAACCCCCCGGTCCAGTGCTCCTCATGAGTGTTGGTCCAACCTAGAGCCCCTAGCAGCGTCGCCATGAGGAAACTCGAGGATTTGTTTTAGTTGTACGGATTGTTCATCCGATCGTGGCCTGAGAGGAGATACGCGCGGCTACTATCAGGGTGTCGGCACGTCAGAAGGTCTTGTTGGAGTTGTTTTACCATTGTCGAAATGTCTTGTAAAACTGGCATTCCAAGTTTGATCAGGTTGTTCCGGGAGGAGGATTCTCCTCTGTTGATTGTGAGACCTTGTCATGGGCTATGTTGGGACACCTTGCAGTGTTTAAACTTTCGAGAGCCATGCCCACAGTTATGTGGCTGATGGGAGTTTTTAATATCCGGTTGTAGTGAACTTGAAGCTAAACTCATTAAACCACACCAACCGCATGCGTAACCGTGATGGTTGTCGATGTCAAAACCGGCAGATCTCGGGTAGGGGGTCCCAAATTGTGCGTCTAAGGATCGAAGGTAACAGGAGGCAGGGGACACAATGTTTACCCAGGTTTGGGCCCTCTTGATGGAGGTAAAACCCTACGTCCTGCTTGATTGACTTTGATGAGTATAGGGGTTACAAGAGTTGATCTACCTCGAGTTCGTAATGGCTAAACCCTAGATGTCTGGCCTATATGATTATGATTGCCTCTACGGACAAGACCCTCCAGTTTATATAGACACCAGAGGGGGCTAGGGTCGTATAGAGTCGGTTTACAGATAAAGGAATCTTCATATCCGAATGCCAAGCTTGTCTCCCACGCCAAGGAGAGTCCCATACGGACACGAGGGAAAGCCCTCGATCTTGTATCTTCATGGCCCATCAGTCAGGCACACATTATATAGCCCGGACGGTCGAGGACCCCCTAGTACAGGACTCCCTCAGTAGCCCCCGAACCAGGCTTCAATGATGACGTGTTCGGCACACAAATTGTCTTTGGCATTGCAAGGCGGGTTCCTCCTCCGAATATTCAAAAGCAAAAAGAACTGTATTCGACTCCTAAACAATGACGCAGTATCCGGCTTTTATATCTTTTGCTCCGTTAGCTGGGCCCTCCATGATACTTCGGACGGCTTCGGCTTCACATTAAAACATAGTATCCTTCGGCTTCTACGCCTCCGTCACCTCGGCTTCCGCATGTTAGATGAATACGAAGGGTCCAGGTGTTTTTACAAATAACACCCTGACGGCGCATGGAAGGCGTCAATTTAAAGAGATGGGATATCAAATGCCATTCTCAACCAAGCGAAAAAAATTCCTTGGAGCTTGCCACAGAGGACCAACAAACATGGCTAGCGCCCCCAATTCTTCCTCACACCCTCACGCCCCCTAGAAAGGCGGTTGGGAGAGCTGCTCGGTCTCCCACGTCCAGCTGACCAAGCTCCAGGTGCAGGGATATCTTCCTCCCGCGGACCTGGTTCCCGTTCGGGTAGGATTAACTTCCATAAATGGCAAAGCCCTCGCTGAAAATTTCCCTAATTCCTCAGAAGAGGAGCGAGTGTGCTTCGTTTTCTTCCTTATAAGAGGCTTTGAATTTCCAATCCGCCCTTTCCTCCGAGGTCTCCTGGAGTACTATGGCCTCCAGCTTCACAATCTCACACCAGGCTCCATTCTGCACATCACGGGCTTTGTGGTTCTTTGCAGGCTGGTCTTAGGCTGTGAGGCCCATTTTGAGTTATGGAGGAAACTTTTCTGCCTCGTCCCTCGCTCCAAAAAGGGATCTATATTCGAGGTGGGTGGTGCCGAAGTATGGTGCATAGTCAGAACAGGATACATGTCCGGCACTCCGAAGAAGGCATCCATTGAGTGGCCCTCGGAGTGGTTTTATATCGAAGACGTAGTCCTTCCAAACCCAATCCGGCGGGGCCTACTCGAATTCTGCAATGCTCCGTTAATGAAACGCCACAACTAGCGTCCCTGGAGCCTCGAAGAGGAGGACAATGCGGAGATTAAGAAATTAATGAGCAGGATAAAGATGCTCGCACAATCCGTACTATCCACAATTGAGGTAATGGCGATTTCAATAACGCGAGGCGTTCAGCCACTCCAATCCAGAGGACTCCCCATGTGGCACTACAATGGGGAGGACGATGCATTACACTATGGGAGCAAGGGTCCAGACAACTTTGCCTCCTTGGCCGCCATGTTGGATGATCTTTATAAGGTGGAGAATGAAGATTTCACTCGCCTTAAGTGCAGAGAGGTCTTTTCCATGTACAATCCTCCTAGCTGGGTGAGTTTTTGCTTCGTAACCTTACTCAATCCTCTTCCGGAGTCGCACTTAGTTGAACTTAATCTAACTATGTTTAACAGGAATGGAGGAAGGTTGTCGCCGGGATCTATAGCCCTGCCCCGCAGCTGGAGGACCATGTTCAAGACCTGGATCATGGATTTGAAGAGGATCCGGATATATTCATAGAGCTCAAGGAGGGGGTCTTTTATCAAGCAAGCTACGATGGCACAGAAGTGGCTATCAGAGCCGATTATCCCGGCCTTCTCCCCTCCTCCCACGTAAGTACCCAGGAGACATCTCCTCCAAAAGAGCTTTCTCATTGTGCCTCACCCACCACACTGTCTCGTGATCCAAAGTGGCGGCGCTTTTCTCGCCACGCCGCATCAGAAGCGTCCCTTAAGAAGGCGACGCCTGCATAGTGCGGATCTTCGAAAAAAGGCGGACGACAATACTACCGATCCCCTACCTTCATAAAAAATGTATGGTTCTTAATATGCCCTTGGCAGATATACCAAATTGGGATGTTTCCCGCTATGCCACATTTTCTTGGAAAAGCATACATTGGACTGTGTCCGGAGGCCTCGCTGGTCATGGATCACCCAATTCAACCCCGGACCCTATCCCAAGGACTAGGGTTGATACCGGTGAAATTCCAGATTGTTCTCTCCCTGAGGATTCAGATGATGTATTCGTTACCAACTCCAAAGTGGAGAGTGCGATGAACCATCGGCGCCGGAGGGCGGCTATGCGCGACCGAAATTTCACCGAAGAGGCATTCAATTCCTTCAACTCCGCGGATGCATATATCCGAGCTCCTCAGGATGGGCTCGCTGGAGCCACTCACTAGCTTTCAAAGGATATGCGGGTAAGATCATGTGTCAGGAGCCCCCGAGACTTAAAGTAGTTGACACAACTGATTTAAGGATCATTGCCTTAATCAGGTACTCACGAAGAAGAAAAACATGTTGTCTCAGCAGCTGGAAAAATGTTGGACCCAGCTAACTGTTGTCACCACCGAACCGGCAAAGTCCAAGGAGGTACCGACTGGTAAAGTCCGCTACTATCCGAAAATAATCATGTACCAGTGATACGTCCATTTTGCATCATGCTTTTATATCGATATTTATTGCATTATGGGCTGTTATTACACATTATGTCACAATACTTATGTCTATTCTCTCTTATTTTACAAGGATTACACGAAGAGAGAGAATGCCGGCAGCTGGAATTCTTGGATGGAAAAGGAGCAAATATTAGAGACCTATTCTGCACAACTCCAAAAGTCTTGAAACTCCACGGAAGTCAGTTTTAGAATATATAAAAAATATTGGGCGAAGAAAGCACCAGAGGGGGGCCACCCACCATCCACGATGGCGGGGGGGCCCTACCCCCTGGTCGCGCCCCCTGTCTTGTGGGCCCCTTGGCAGGCCTCTTTCCCATATTTGTATATATGAAGTCTTTTGCCCTAGAAAAAATCATGAGCAAGCTTTTAGGACAAAACTCCGCTACCACGAGGCGGAACCTTGGCGGAACCAATCTAGGGCTCCGGCGGAGCTGTTCTGCCAGGGAAGCATCCGTCCCGGAGGGGGAAATCATCACCATCGTCATCAACATCGATCCTCTCATCGGGAGGGGGTGAATCTCGATAAACATCTTCACCAGCACCATCTCATCTCAAACCCTAGTTCATCTCTTGTATCCAATCTTTGTCTCAAAACCTCAGATTGGTACCTGTGGGTTGCTAGTCGTGTTGATTACTCCTTGTAGTTGATGCTAGTTGGTGTATTTGGTGGAAGATCATATGTTCAGATCCTTTATGCATACTAATACCCCTCTGATTATGAACATGAATATGATTTGTGAGTAGTTACATTTGTTCCCGAGGACATGGGAGAAATCTTGCTATAAGTAGTCATGTGAATTTGGTATTTGTTTGATATTTTGGTGACATGTATGTTGTCTTTCCTCGAGTGGTGTCATGTGAACGTTGAATACATGACACTTCACCATTATATGGGCCTAGGGGAGGGCATTGGGAAGTAATAAGTAGATGATGGGTTGCTAGAGTGACAGAAGCTTAAACCCTAGTTTATGCGTTGCTTCGTAAGGGTATGATTTGGATCAACATGTTTCATGCTATGGTTAGGTTTACCTTAATACTTGTTTTGTAATTGCGGATGCTTGCAAGAGGGGTTAATCATAAGTGGGATGCTTCTCGGGGATATACCCCGCGGTATAACCCTACCGGAATTATAACCCGGCTGGGACTTGGTAAATCGGCAGAGAGTCAAGACAGATGGTTAAGACAGACAGTTAAGACAGATGGTTAAGGCCGACAACTAAGACAGATGGTAAACCTATAGGTGGTAAACCGACAGACAGAACTAGGTGGTAAACCGGCAAACAGTTAGACCAGGTGGTAAACCGACAAACAGTTAAACCAGGTGGTAAATCGGCAGACAGTTAAACCAGGTGGCAAACCGGTAGACAATTATAACCCGGCAGATAGTCATAACCCTGCAAACAGTCATAACCCGGCAGACAGTCATAACCCAGCAGACAGAGTCGCTTGGGGTTAACAAGCCCGAGACGTTAAGAAGCCCATGAAGAGAAGTTAGAATAGTTTAAGTCTTAGTCCGAGATGGACTCTATATGTAACCCGCCCCTTCAATTTATATAAGGAGGGGCGGGGTACCCCATGGGGGGAGAAATAATCTTAAGGGTTAGACATAACTAGGAGAGCCGGTTTACGGCGACTCCCTCCTGATGATAATGAGACCTAGCCACAAACAACCCCTCTCTAAATCCCGGGACCCGAAGCTCTATAAATCCGTGTCTTCTGTTGCGTATCTCGATTCCGCCCAACCCCTCTCAAGCTACCACACGGATGCGTTGGCCTCACGACTAAGTCCTCACACTAGGACATCTGCCGTGACAATTCCACGACAGTTGGCGCCCACCGTGGGGCCAACACATGGTGGTGTTGAGTTCTTGGAGGGATCTCTCTTAGGGATTGAGATGTTCGCAATTTCCATATGAAGAAGAGCTGGTTTGAAAGGATTTGTACCCGTGTCAAGTTCATCAGTCCAGATTTGAAGAATTGGGAGATTTAAGGTTAAAGGAAACTAGAGTTGCAAGCTGTTCCGCCAACGTGTTATTGAAAAAGTCGACGAGGCCAATGGAATTTCGATCGGGCACTTGTTCAGATGTCAGGAGAATCATACATCTCTGAAGGTCAAAAGTTTTATTATATCAACAATACACATCGTCCAGAGGGCCTGGCTCTGAGTCATCCCAAGCCGCTATCGCCGGTTCTCTTGTGCCGCTACAAGTCGATGTCAACGCGGCCTCATCATCGCTTCTGAACCGCCAAACACAGCAAGTCACCGATCGCATCTGAAATTAAAATTAACGACCCGGAATCAGACTTGGCAATGAGGGAGACCTAGATTCAGCTTCGTCAAGAGCGACCACGACCCGGACTCCTCTGCCACCACGGATCGTTCGTTGCCTCCTCCGACCGCTGTTGCTGAGCCGCCAGTCGCTTGACCCGCCTTGGCCACTCTTCTCACTGTAAATCGCCGCAGCTGTTATACCAGTCAGGCCATTTTGATATTCCTCCGGCTGCATTTGCCCCAAGCCCACATTGCCAAGTTCGTCTCCGAGCCGCCGTTAGGCACCTCCGCCTCCTATCCCTTATCAGCCCGCTGCAGTCCTCCGCCGCTTTAAGCCACTGTTGTTTGGGCCATGACCCGCCGCTTTGTTGACGATCTTGACTCGCCGGTGCTCTTCTGTGTCACACCTCCGAATCACTGACGGATTACCTCTCGCGCAACCTCAAGTCGCCGGCTGCCTTGCTCATCTCGCCGATCCGAGCATCTCCTCTGTTAAGTCGCCGCTCCACCTCGTCCTCGGGCACTTCGCCGCCGTGAGCCGCCATGATCTCGGCTTGCTTTGTGAACCGCCTCGAGCCACCGCTGGGCTCGTTGCCCCCGCTTGGCCCTGTCGTGGCCACACCAGTGAGCCGCCTCCATCACTAGTGTTGCCTGAATCCGCCATCCGGTTCTCGAGGTATTCCGGAGAGTTCCCGCCACCATGGTCGCCGGAGCGTGTCCCCGAGCCGTCGCTGCGGCGATCCAACCCGGTCCCGCTTCAAAGCCGCTGCCGGCGGATCACCGTTTGGCCCGCCTCCGAGCCACCCGAGCTGGTCAAACCGCTCAGATTTTTGCATCTCACCTCCTCTGTGGCCACACTGAGCCGCCGCAGTCAGGTCACCTCTGCCCGCACCAGTCTTAACCCGCGAGCTACCACCGCGGCCGTGGTCAGCATCCGCTGCCTCAACGAACGTCGGCGCCCACACCTCGAGTCGTCGTATTTGTTGCCACGGCGAATCAGACCGACCACGTCACCGGCTTGTTTTACGTCCTCCGCAACCTCGACACCATGCTCGGATGTGCCGCCTGTGCGGTCCTGTCTCCTAAGCCGCCCGCGCCTCTCCCGCCGGGTTGGCTTCCGGTTCACCGTGTCGCGACGCCCCTGCTATTGGCTTCTGTGTCAAAATCACTACTGCTCATCGCCATCAAAGCCGCCACTGCACCTCTCCCTGCTAGGCGTCGCTTCTGCTCTGAACTGCCATGGCCTCGCGGCCGTCGCCGCTGAGAACCCCCTTTGTTACGAATCGCCAGTGATCTTCTGTTATGTCCGCGCTCTACTTTCGCCACTGTAAACCGCGGTTCGGCGTCAAATCGTCATTGCTGCGTTGTCGAGTCGATGGCCATGAAGTGGCTTGCCAGGCCCCGTGGCCGTGGCCGTGTACAAGTAAGGGCAGTACACAAGCACCAGTCCACCCACATATCAAATTATCAAAGTAACGAACACGAATCATATGAGCGTGATGAAAACTAGCTTGACGATAATTACCATGTGTCCTCGAGAGCGCTTTCCTTTATACAAGAGTTTGTCCAGGCTTGTCCTTTGCTACAAAAAGGATTGGCCATCTTGCTGCACCTTATTTACTTTTGTTACTTGTTACAAATTACAAATTACCATATCACAAAACTATCTGTTAACGATAATTCCAGTGCTTGCAGAGAATGCCTTACTAAAAACTTCTTATCATTTCCTTCTGCTCCTCATTGGGTTCGACACTCTTACTTATCGAAACGACTACGGTAGATCCCCTATACTTCTAGGTTATAAAGACTCTTTTCTGGCACCGTTGTCGGGGAGTGAAGCGCCTTTGGTAAGGAAAAATTTATATGGTGTGCCTAAATTTACTGTCACTTGTTACTATGGAAAGTAATCATTTGAGGGGCTTGTTCGGGGTATCTTCACCCCGACTGTTGGTGTCAAAACCAGCGGATCTCGGGTAGGGGGTCCCGAACTGTGCGTCTAGGACAGATGGTAACAGGAGGCAGAGGACACAATGTTTTACCCAGGTTTGGGCCCTCTTGATGGAGGTAAAACCCTACGTCATGCTTGATTAATATTGATGATATGGGTAGTACAAGAGAAGATCTACCACGAGATCAGAGAGGCTAAACCCTAGAACCTAGCCTATGGTATGATTGTTTGTCGTCCTACGGACTAAAACCCATCGGTTTATATAGACACTGGAGAGGTTAGGGTTACACATGGTCGGTTACAAAGGAGGAGATATACATATCCATATTGCCTAGCTTGCCTTCCACGCTAAGTAGAGTCCCCTCCGGACACGAGACGAAGTCTTCAATCCCGTATCTTCATAGTCTAACAGTCCGGCCAATAGAGATAGTCCGGCTGTCCGGAGACCCCCTAATCCAGGACTCCCTCAGTAGCCCCTGAACCAGGCTTTCAATGATGATGAGTCCGACGCGCAGTATTGTCTTCGGCATTGCAAGGCGGGTTCCTCCTCCGAATACACCACCGAAGAATTTTGAATATAAGGATAGTGTCCGACCCTGCAAAATAAGTTCCACCTACCACCGTAGAGAATAATATTTCCACAAATCTTAATCCGCTGACACGTTTTGGCAACATGACATTATGCCATGGCCCGGTGCTTATTCGAACCATTTTTCTTCAACCAGCTCCACACATAACGCGAGGCGGTTTCTTGACACGTCTTGTCAAAGCAGAGATCGTGTTTCCCCAATTACGGGATTCTCATTAATACAGTCATGGGTAACCCAACCGTGTCTAGGACTCCTAGATTATAGGCAAGTCCAAACGGCCACGGTGAGGATGCTTGATATTCACCCTCTTTATAAAGGGACAAGGTTTTCGCTTTTTACCTCTCGTGCTCAATAGAACCCCTCCCCCGCCTCGAGTTCTAACACCCAAAGCCCAGGTCAGGTGCTCCGGATCTTCAATCATGTCCGGATCCGGCCTTCAAGGCTGATGGATTCCCTCCTCCGTCACGGAAGAGGATATCAAGAAGTTGAGGGAGGCTAGATACCTGACCGCCGAGGTTTCGCATCGGCTGCCTGCTCAAGGGCAGGTCGTCCCAATCCCGAACCCAACGAGAACGTCGTGTTCATCTGCCACTTCCTCTGAGGCCTAGGCCTCACTCTGGATCCCTTCATCAGGGGTTTGATGTTCTATCACAGGCTAGATTTCCACGATCTAGCTCCGGACTCCTTTCTCCACATCTCGGCATTTATTGTCGTGTGTGAGGCCTTCCTCCGCATTACCCCTCACTTGGGCGGTGGCTCGAGACCTTTGAAGTGAAGCCGAAGATGATCGAGGGGCAACATGCAGCGTGTGGAGGCGCGTCAATAAGCAAGATGGCAGGAGCTCCGTGGCCGAAAGGTTCCTTTCCATAGGTGTCCGGATTATGGCAACGTGAGTGGTTTTACATTACGGCTCCCAGAAGTGCCAAGTGGTCGGCTGCCCCTGCTTTCTGCTCGGGCCCCCCACCACAACTGATGTCATGGATTAGTAGAGGACTGAGCTGGGGTCCAACCAAGGACGTGCCTATACTGCAAAGCCGCACTCAAGATCTCTTCGAGGGAGATTTTAATTTGGTTGTGGTAGTGCAAGTTATGCTGGTTCGTCGAGTCCAGCCCTGCAAACTCCGGCCCCTCTCGCTTATGGGAGTTCAACCCAGAATGACCGCATGCTATTCAAAGTTTCCCCGGCCTGACGCACGAGGAAATGTACAAGTCATTCTTCGGACCTCAAATAGAGTGTCCAGATACTACCGAGGACGTGGGCCTGAGCAGTAACCGCGTCGCCAAACAAGTAAGTAATCCTCTAGCCTAACACACCTTCTTTTATTCATCATGATGTCATCTCCGAGAAATTGCTCTTTGACCAGGACTGGCTAACAAAAGCGAAGATGATTCGGTGTTCATCCCCCCTCCCTGAGGGTTTGGAAAATCCGGTGCTGGAAAAGATGCTCGAACTCGCACCTTGCCCGAAGCCCTCAAAGGAAGATACATGGGGGAATAATATGAGCAAAAGCGGGCCCCCATCGCTGCCAGTTCCAACCGAGGGAATGAGCGCCTCCATAAAGGAGGATAACCGGGGGAGGAAGAGGACTGCTTCTGAGGATCTGGAAGCTGAGGCCTCCAAACGAGAGAATAAGTCTCCAACAGAGGGTCCTGCCTCGAGGGGTGCTCTTGCCGCACAAAGTCCGCGGGAGGATCAGCCCTCCAACGAGTCGTAAGTGATTCAAAAAATACTTTAATAGTGAAGGGATACTACCTTTCCTCTGAGGAGAATAACCACCGCATATATCATGCAGTTCAGGTCTTAGCCCTTCTCAGTTGAGCTCGTCTTCGGGGGATCTTCTTCTGGAGATGATGGAGAGCGAAACGCCTCCCCCGAACTCCTCCACTCAAGAAGCGGGCGACCCCGAAGTGTCGTCATGGAGGGCCTCTCCGAATCCGGTGAGGCCAGAAGATAATCCCATAGTCACCCGAAGTCCCCAACGTCCGTCTCTCGAAGAGAGCAAACAAAAGAGTCCGGCACCGTCTAGTATGCGGTCAGACGTTCTGAGGGAGCTGTTGGAGCGAGAGGCCATCTCAGAAGAACACTGTACGCTAATGGGTACGGTGATGGAAAGAATTTCGTCTGCCGAAAGCGGATTACATGAAGCCTTTATGAGTCTACTGACAGGCGTTGAGGTACGTGAAATGATATTTAATAGTACCGCACATGTTAGGTGCGCCCTGTGTAGATAGTAGCCCCTGAGACTCTGGTTGTCGTTGAGAATGGCGGCGAACAGAGGATCATAGTCCAAGGCAATAACCAGACTGCCTTTATGTGCAGGTGGTGGAAGCTTCGGTGGCTAGCCAGACTAGTGAGTTTGCTGAATTAAAGCAGCAACTGGATGCGGCAGACGCCGACATTGAGCTTGTTAACAAGCGGCTTGACGAATCACAGGGTAAGTAATGTTTTCTGGTGAATGTCACATAATAAGAGCAGCATGATGCCAGTATCTTTAATTTGTTGTGACTGCAGACGGGGCTGCCACCGTGGAGACCCTTCGGGCAGAACTTGCCTGAGCCAAGGAACAAGCAAGAATTAGTAATGCAGCCGCTTTAAAGGCGGCCGAAGAGTTAAGAGCCGAAAAGGCTACACATTGTGAGAGGAAAGATAAAATGGCCAAGATGGCTATAAAGTTAAAAGACACCGCCGACTGCTGCCGGCTCCTTGAAGAAGAAAACCGAGCGAAGGCGACGGACCTTGAAAAGGCCGCGGTGGCGACCAAAGACACCTGCTCTGCTATGAGGGCAAAGAAAGAAGAGTTGCGTGAAGCCGGGGATATTGCGGCTGGGAAGCCCTTTTTGCTGCAGAGGAAGTTCGGAGATCTGCGGTATGCCCCTCTGGATCGGCTGTGGAGTTCGGTAGACGCATATATGGACTTGGCGGCGAGCGCTGTCGATGCGGCCGAATACTTCCGAGATCAAACAGATCATGAAGTGGACAAGCTGTTCTGGTCGCAGTTTAACGTTCCAGAGCATTCGCTTCCATTGACTGATCAGCTAGCCAAATGGGCCAAACTCAACAGGTTGTCCGGACTCGCCATGAGGTCCGTCGTAGATCATCTGTGGCCGGAAAAACTGAAGCCGAACAGCTATTTCAGCTTTGTGCAGCAGTTCCTTGGAGCAGTGCCCCGCATTAATGTGATGAAGAGGTCGGCGTGTATAGAGGGCTCGCGGATGGCCCTTGCCCGTGTAAAAGCATACTGGGCGGAGATGGATGCTACCACTGTTGCGGCGCAGGGTTCGGCCATAGGCCGAGTGGCTGCCGAGCACTATTTCGAAGAAGTTCTCGAGGGTGCTCGTTTGATAGAGGCCCAATGCTCGAAGAATATTATGTTTAAGTGACATATATTCCCATTGTAAACACAATGTTTTTATGAAATTTATTAAGGCTGTATTTATACTTTTGCCCAAAAGTAATATGATGCCTCATGTGCGGCCATTTATGTATACATGTGTATAACCTGAAAGATTGCAGTCGTCGGCTTCAGCCCCCACGCATATAATGCGGGGGTGTTCACAGAAAACGTGTATTCACACTTTACCCAACGTCTTAGTCCTAATAAGGAGGTGATGGCGCAGCGAACGAGGCAGCCAGACTATAAGCTTTAACACTTTCACTTAGCCATAGGAGTTTGACAGTGGGGCTACTAGATAGCCCCTGGTGGCTCCGCACTCTCCCGATCTCAGGGTGCGTACATGCCTGGCCGAAAAACGGCACTTCATTAAGGCGGAGGAATTCTAACATTCCAATAGGTCTTCGAGTGGTTGACCAGTCTCACCTATATCATGACAGTCAGTTTTCGGCTTTCTCTACTGAGGTTCTCGTCCGGATGAACCGGGGCACAATTGCAGTAGTTCTCCTGGTGCCGCCTTAGCCGATAAAGCGGAACTTAAGGCACCAAAACACAGGAGCTGGGCAAACCCAACATTTGACCAAAGACAATGATTCGGAGCTGATGCATATAAGGCCAAACTCGCGACGTCGAACACTCCCTAAGGTATTCGGTCTTTATGGTACAAACCGGGCCTAAATAGTGCCCTTTGTAAGAAGCCCCTTGTGTCCAGGTACGTGCATTATTCTTACATGGCCATATGCCAAGACGTCAGCATCCTTCTCAATTGTACTGAGAATTCGAGGGATGTGTATCAACAAGAGACAGTACAAAAGGTTTACGCAGGGTCTTAATCTAAAAAGAATCCTTGGAGCGGGTCCCTGCTGCACGTCTGCGCCTGTGTCTCCGTTGTGCCGTATCCTGGATGGGTGTAGCATGATGGTTATCTGTAAAAGAGAGGAACTTAGGTGAAAAAGTTGTCGTGCACAAAGGTGGTTTTTTTAAAGAAACCATGTATAATTAAAAATGAGTAAAAAATGGCCACTTTTCTGCGCGCGTTGAGCCCCTTGTATTTGTAATAGGGGTGTGGCCCTCAATCTGGTATGAATTACATATAGCTGCACTGGACTCGTCTAGCCGTGTCCGTGGTCTTCACGACCTATCGAATGCTTTAGTTTGTGAGGCCGTTTTTAGTGTGCGGCTGCTAAGGCAATCGCATTCTTTTCGGCGTGCAAAGATTGCTCAATATTTCCGTTCATTGTAATGATGCCACGTGGACCGGGCATCTTGAGCGTGAGGGAAGCGTAATGCAGCATTGCATTAAAGCGAGCAAAAGCATCGCGTCCAAGTAGTGCTTGATAGCCACTTTGGAACGGAGCAATGTGGAAGGTTAAATGTTCGCTACGGAAGTTATCGGGGAAGCCGAATATAAGTTTTAGTAGCGGGGAGCCCGTGTAGTGAGCCCCTAGGCCTGGCGTTACTCCTTTAAAGGTAGTGTTGCTATGGCGGATTTTCGTTGGGTCTATCTCCATTTCGCGGATTGTATCCTGGTAAATCAGGTTTAAAATACTGCCACCGTCCATCAGGACTCATGTAAAGTGGTATCCGTTAATTATTGGGTCTAATACCAGGGAAGCCCATCCTACACGCTGGATACTTGCTGAGTAATCACGATGGTCGAAAGTGATCGTTTGAGACGACCAGTGGTAGGACTTCGCTGTGAGAGGCCCTTGAGCATGTCTCTCTGGGAGTGCTGCTTTGCTTCCCTTGATCACGTGTAACACGTTGACTGTTTTGACTTCTGGTGGGAACTTCTTTTGTTCCCCAGTGTCTTGCTTGAGAGGCTCATCCTCGTCTTCGCTTGGTGTATCCTCTCCCTTGTGTACGGCGTTGAGCTTGCCGGACTGCTTGAAGACCCAACAATCTCTGTGGGTATGATTAGCGGGTTTACTAGGGGTGCTATGGATCTGACATACTTGGTCCAGTATTTTGTTTAGGCTGGACAGTGTGTCTCTGGCGCCTTTAGAGGGCGGCTTTCGCTGACTTGGCCGAGAGCTTTTGAATCCGGCGTTTACTGTCGTGCTCTTCGGGCTGTCTTCTTTATTCCGGCATTTGTTATTGTTGTTGCACCGTGATTTCCCGTTTCCATCTCTAGCTTCGGATGTACTGGGGTCGCTGGTGCTGCATCTAGCTAGCCAGCTATCCTCACCCGCGCAAAAGCGGGTCATGAGGCTTGTTAATGCTACCATTGTTCTCGGCTTTTCTTGGCCGAGGTGTCTGGCAAGCCATTCATCACAGACGCTATGCTTAAAAGCTGCCAAGGCTTCGGCGTCCAGACAGTCGATTATTTGGTTCTTTTTAGTAAGAAATATGTTCCAAAGCTTTCGGGCTGACTCTCCGGGCTGTTGAGTTATATGACTCAAATCGTCCGCGTCCGGAGGTCGGACATAAGTCCCTTGAAAATTTGCCCGAAAAGCGTCTTCGAGCTCTTCCCAGCTTCCAATGGACTTTTCGAGGAGGCTTTTAAGCCAGTGCCGGGCTGGCCCTTTGAGTTTGAGGAGGTAAGTATTTAATGCTGTGGAGATCGTCTCCTCGAGCCATATGGGTGTGGAGGATATAGTCCTCAATCCAGACCCCAGGGTCTGTTGTTCCGTCGTATGCCTCTATGTTTACGGGTTTGAATCCCTCTGGAAATTCATGGTCCAGCACCTCATCGGTGAAACATAGGGGGTGTGCGGCGCCCCTGTATCTGGGCGTGTCGTGGTGTTCGGATGTTTGGTGTGTTGCATCATGTGCTGGAGTGCGCTTGCGCAGTCCATAGATGGATCTAGTTGCTCCGTCCTTTTGATGGAGCACTTGCGTGGATCGCGTATTGGCTTCTGTGCGGCATTGCTTGCCGCTCCAAGTTGGCCGTGAGGTCGTCTATCTGGCCGGGTGGCCGTTTTAATTTTTGGTTGTGGGGGATCTAAGGCCTCCTCATCGAATTCAGGTAGCAACTTCCGCTTCAGATAGCTCTTGGTGAGGCGATTACCGCCGTACTTCGCTACTGCGTTGAGTATTTTACTCCATCTGATTTGGAGTGTGTCTTGCGCCCCCTTGAGCCTTTGCTTCTGCCTTTTTAGACTCCTCGCGTTGGCAACAAGCGTTTGATGGGCATTTTGTTGCTCCGGGCGTCTGTCCGGTGTTATGTCCTCCAGACTATTATCCTTGGCAGAGTTGGTTTGTTTGGTTTGATTCTCCGTGTTGATGTGGTCCGGCAGTGGTTCGCCCTGCTCTAACGCTGGGTCTATATGATCATTATTTCTGTCAAGGCGGGATTTGGGGCAGCGCTTACGCCGCCGCTTTGATTGCTTCTCGAGGGGACAACCCTTCGTTGCGTCCTTCCGTTCCTCGTCGTCGTTTTCCTTTGGTGTGTCCACCATGTATATGTCATGTGATGAGGTGGACGTCCAGTGCCCTATGGGCAGTGGTTCCTCTTTGTCTCTCGCATCGTCATCCATACCGTTGATGTTTTCGGAGTCGAAGTCGAGCATGTCGGTTAAGTCATCGACAGTGGCTACTAAGTGGGTGGTGGGTGGGTCACGAATTTCTTCGTCGTCCGCATCCTAGTCCTGCCGGACATAGTTCGGACAGGATCTGTCTGATAAGGAGAGAGACCTTAACGAGTTCAGTATGTCGCCAAAGGGCGAGTGCTGAAAAATATCCATGGAGGTAAATTCCATGATCGGCGCCCAATCACATTCGATAGGAACGGGCGCAAGCGGTTCGGAGTCTGTGGCTAGAGAAGGATCTGGCAATTTAACAACACGACTCTCGTGCAAGGTAAGGTCGATGTTCGGTTCGATCGCTGCTGAGGGTAAGGCCTCGGTGGCGGGGTCCATCCACCCGTCCGCGGAAGGCGCAGCTGGCTCCGAATTGAGGGTCTGAGCGGCTGCCGGTGCGATCTCCTTAACACTGTCCGATGGGAGAGCTAAGTCATACTCATTGTGACCGCATGGCGCACAAGGAAGAGGCTCGAATCCGTCGAAGATCGAATCTCCATGGATATCGGCCGTGTAGTTTAAACTTCCAAACCTGACCTGGTGGCCAGGGGCGTAACTTTCAATCTGTTCCAGATGGCCAAGCGAATTGGCACGTAGTGCAAAGCCGCCGAACACGAAGATCTGTCCGGGGAGAAAAGTCTCACCCTAGAGTGCATCGCTATTGATGATAGTAGGAGCCATCAAGCCTAATGGCGACGACACATAGGAACTCTCAATGAAAGCACCAATGTCGGTGTCAAAACCGGCGGATCTCGGGTAGGGGGTCCCGAACTATGCGTCTAGGCCGGATGGTAAAAGGAGGCAGGGGACACAATGTTTTACCCAGGTTCGGGCCCTCTTGATGGAGGTAAAACCCTACGTCCTGCTTGATTAATATTGATGATATGGGTAGTACAAGAGTAGATCTACCATGAGATCAGAGAGGCTAAACCCTAGAAGCTAGCCTATGGTATGATCGTCTGTCGTCCTACGGACTAAAATACTCCAGTTTATATAGACACCGGGGAGGTTAGGGTTACACAAGGTCGGTTACAAAGGAGGAGATATACATATCCATATTGCCTAGCTTGCCTTCCACACCAAGTAGAGTCCCCTCCGGACACAAGACTAAGTCTTCAATCCCGTATCTTCATAGTCTAACAGTCCGGCCAATGGAGATAGTCTGGCTGTCCGGAGACCCCCTAATCCAGGACTCGCTCACCGACCAATAGAGCAAAGAGTTTTTCCTCAACCTACTAAACCTACTAAAAAGTTTACTTTGAAATTCCTTCAGGTATGATAGAGAAACTGCTAGCTAATCCTTTTACAGGAGATGGAACATTGCATCCTGATTTGCAACAAAATCTACGTGGATGAAGTTTGTGGATTATTTAAGATTGCAGGTATGCCCGAAGATGTTATCAAGAAGAAGGTCTTCCATTTATCTTTGAAGGGGAAGGCATTGCCATGGTTTAGGCTATGTGATGATACTGGAACATGGAACTACAACCGATTGAAATTGGAATTTAATTAGAAGTTTTATCCTATGCATCTGGTTCATCGTGATCGTAATCTCTCCGTAATAATAAAGCATGGATTGAGTCTCCTGGTTCACCGTCGCGGCATTTTTCAGAAAAGTCCTACTTTTTTATTATTCAACGCGCAGTACTCGGAATAAGTTAACCCGAACCGGTACAGCCGAGAAAAAAGAAAGAAAATCAGCCCTCGCAGGACCCTGCCTCCCAATCCCCGTCTCCACCTCCTTCCTCGCGCGCCGCCGTGCGCCGACACCGCCCACCTCGCCGGCACGTCTACCCCTGCACGACCGGCTACACGCCGACGATGCTTGAGTGCACCTTCTTGATCAAGGCAACGCGACGGCTCGAGCGGTTGGGTGCAGCACGATGCGGAACGGCAGCGGTGGTGGCCGGAGCTTGCAAGGGCTGGGGAGGCTGATTCGAAGGCGGGCGGTGAGGCAGGGGAATGGTGAGGAAGGCAGGAGCGAGGGATCCGGTGACCTAGGCAGGAGCTCGCCGGAGCCGGGTAATGGCCGACGGGCGCACGAGGCAGAGGGATCCGATGCGGCGGTTCGAAGTCCTTGCAGGCAAATGCGGACCTCCATGGCTGGCAGAGGGGGCTCCAAGGCCATGGCGGGGATTCGGTTTTCCTTGGTATAGAAAAGAGAAACAAAAGAGGATTCAGGGAAAAGAAGAACGGCGATACAGGGAGAAGAAGAACGGTGGAAGAAGGATGGCTGGCCTCCTCGGCGCATGCCATACGATCTAAAGGTCTGACCATGTTGCTTTTCTTCATCTTCTAATACAATCATAAATCAGCAATCAGCATAGAGGGAGCTATAGGATCAGTGTCTACCCTTTTCTGCAGCTCAATCATGGTGTTGTTTGTGGCTTCCACTCTCATACTAATTGATTAGGTGCTCTAACAGGTTCATATCAGACAAGGCAACCACAACAGTACAACCATGATAATCTCATGGGTGACAACAGTCAGAACCTGGATCGAGCACTGTGTTTTACGGGACTTCAGAAGATAATCTCAATTGTTCTGCAAAGGGAAAGCATTCGCGGTATACGTTCTACAAATATACCTCGGGATACATTCATCATTGTACAATCAAGAACCTGAAGGTTACCGGCACGTCAAACATTTGATGCTTATGTTTTATGAAGGCTGGAATCTTGATTCAAGGCTTAATTATGACTTTTCTTGTAGTTTGACACAAAGTATTACTAAGCCATTGGAACTGAAGAGACGCTGAAAAAGATTTGGTTTAGGACCCCTCCGAAAAGTGGCCTAGATGTTCCATATACATTTGGTCTGATAGGTATTGTCAAATTTGCTTAGGATATAACTTGCATGGTCATGTCTGAATTCCAACATAATTTTACTATTGTAGTTTATGAGTGATATTATTGAGAATTTTACTATTGTGTTTAGGTGATCTCGGTCAGAGTTTCGACTCCAATGTCATGCTCGCTCATTATGAGTCCAAATAGTATGATGTAATCCTCTAAGCATGGTTGACATACTTGCTTTGTCATATTTACTATCATAAATTTCTTTCAATGGGATCTCTGGAAATACTGTTTTCTATGTGTTCCCATTGGTTCCTGAATAATTTGTCACTCTTTCAATGGGATATATTTGTTGCTAATGGTCATTTATAAAGATTTATAAAGCATCCATCTGTGAATGAATTTCTGAATATTACCATAATGTGTATGATAATGGTGGAACACTTAGATTGTGGATCATGACAAAACACTTGTGATGATGTTGTTCAACTATTGTATGGCAGTTCCAGATTGTGTGTTTATGTATGCCTAGCCAACCTTGGTTCATGAAGCTTTAGAAATTAGAAGCATCATCTTGTTTCAGAAGGTAAAGAAAGAAGGTATGGTGATACTTCTTCTCCTCCCGTTGCAACGCACGGGCATTTTTCCTAGTTATATATATAATTTTTGGCCTCGCAAAGGAGAAAGCATCACTCAAGCTTGGGGGAGACTTAAGTCAATGTTATATTCATGCCCCAATCATGAGCTCTCAAGAGAAATTATTATTCAAAAAATTTATGCTCGGCTCTCTCTCAATAATCGCTCCATGCTCGATATTTCTTGTACTGGATCTTCTATGATGAAGACTATTGAATTCAGATGGGATTTATTGTAAAGAATTAAACGCAACTCTGAAGATTGGGAACTCGACGAAGGTAAGGAGTCAGGTATAACACCTAAGTTTGATTGTGTTAAATCTTTTATGGATAACGATGTTTCTTGTTAATTTAGCACTAAATATGGACTTGACTCTGAGATAGTAGCTTCTTTCTGTGAATCATTTGCCACTCATGTTGATCTCCCTAAGGAGAAGTGGCTTAAATATCATCCTCCCATTGAAGTAAAAGTTGTTGAACCTATTAAAGTTGAAGAAAAGACTATCACTTATAATGTTGATCCCGTTGTTCCTACGCTTATATTGAGAAACCACCTTTCCCTACTAGAATAAAGCATCATGCTAAAGCTTCAACTATGGTTCATAAGAGTAATACTATAACACCTACACCCCATGAGAAAATTAAAGTTGAACCTAGTATTGCTATGGCTAAACATCTCTTGTCTGATAATATTGATGGGCATGTTATTTATTTTTGTGATGAAGCTGCTAGAATTTCTAGACCCGATACTAAAAATAAACATAGACCTGTTATAGGCATGCCTGTTATTTCTGTTAAAATAGGAGATCATTTCTATCATGGTTTATGTGATATGGGTGCTAGTGCGAGTGCAATACATCATTCTTTATATGAAAAAATTATGCATGATATTGCACCTGCTGAGATAGAAGGTATTGATGTTACAGTTAAGCTTGCCAATAGAGATACTATTTCACCGATTGGGATTGTTAGAGATGCTGAAGTCTTGTGTGGGAAAGTTAAATATCTTGCTGATTTTCTTCCTCTTTGTTCCCCACAAGATGACTTTTGTCCCATAATATTTGGTAGACCCTTCTCGAATACTATCAATGCTAAGATAGACTGCAAAAAGGATATTGTTTCTGTTGGTTTAGGGGATATGTATCATGATTTTATTTTGCTAAATTTCGTAGACAACCCCATGATAAGGAATTGCCTAGTAAAGATGAAATTATTGGTCTTGCTTCTATTGTTGTGCCTCCTAATGATCCTTTAGAACAATATTTGCTAGACAATGAAAATGATATGTTTATGAATGAAAGAAGATAAATAAATGAAGTATTCTTTAAATAGGGGCCTATTTTGAAACACAACTTGCCTGTCAAAATTCTAGGGGATCCTCCTCCACCCAAGGGTGATCCCGTGTTTGAGCTTAAACTATTGCCTAATACTCTTAAATATGCTTATCTTGATGAAAAGAAGATATATCATGTTATTATTAGTGCTAACCTTTCAGAGCAAGAAGAATAGAAATTATTTGAAAACTCTGAAGAAGCATTGTGCTGCTATTGGATATACTCTTGATGATCTTAAGGGCATTAGTCCCACTCTATGCTAGCACAAAATAAAATTGGAGAAAGACGCTAAACTGGTTGTTGATCACCAACGACGGTTAAATCCTAAGATGAAAGAAGTGGTAAGAAAAGAAATACTAAAGCTTATGGAGGTAGGTATAATTTATCCCGTTGCTGATAGTCAGTGGGTAAGTCTTGCCCATTGTGTCCCTAAGAAGGGAGGTATTACTGTTGTTCCTAACGATAAAGATGAATTGATCCCACAAAGAATTGCTACAAGTTATAGAATGGTGATTGATTTCCACAAACTAAATAAAGCTACTAAAAAGGATCATTACCCTTTACCTTTTATTGATCAAATGCTAGAAAGGTTATCCAAACATGCGCATTTTTGCTTTCTAGATGGTTATTCTGGTTTCTCTCAAATACATGTTTCAAAAGAGGATCAGGAAAAGACCACTTTTACTTGCCCTTTCGATACCTTTGCTTATAAACGTATGCCTTTTAGTTTATGTAATGCACCTGCTACTTTCAAAGATGCATGACGGCTACATTCTCTGACTTTTGTGAAAAGATTGTTGAGGTTTTCATGGATGATTTTTCTGTATATGGAACTTCTATTGATGATTGCTTAAGCAAGCTTGATCGAGTTTTGCAGTGATGTGAAGAAACTAATCTTGTCATGAATTGGGAGAAGTGCCACTTTATGGTTAATGAAGGTATTTTCTTGGGGCATAAAATTTCTTAAAGAGGTATTGAAGTTGATAAAGATAAAGTTGATGCTATTGAAAAGATGCCGTGTCCTAAGGACATTAAAGGTATAAGAATTTTCCTTGGTCATGCCAGTTTTTATAGGAGGTTCATTAAAGACTTCTCAAAAATTTCCAAGCCTCTGACTAATCCCTTACAAAAAGATGTTCCTTTTGTCTTGGATGATGATTGTGTAGAAGCATTTGAAATACTTAAGAAAGCCTTGATTTCTACACCTGATTGGAATTTACCCTTTGAAATTATGTGTGATGCTAGTGATTATGATGTAGGTATTGTTCTAGGACAAAGAGTTGATAAGAAGTTAAATGTTATCCAATATGCTAGTAAAACTCCAGACAGTGCCCAGATAAATTATGCTACTACTGAAAAGGAATTTTTAGCAGTTGTATTTGCTTGTGATAAGTTCAGACCTTATATTTTTGATTCTAAAGTGACTGTTCACACTGATCATGCTGCTATTAAATACCTTATGGAAAGGAAATATGCTAAACCTAGACTTATTAGATGGGTTCTCCTACTACAAGAATTTTATTTGCATATGATTGATGGAAAGGGAGCTGAGAACCCCATTGTAGACAACTTATCTAGGTTAGAGAATGTTCTTGATGACCCACTACCTATAGATTATAGATTTCCTGATGAACAATTAGCTGCCATAAATGCTTCCCATACTGCTCCATGGTATGTTGATTAGGCCAATTACATTGTTGCTAAATTTATACCACCTAGTTTCACATACCAGCAAAAGAAAAAGTTTTTCTATGATTTAAGACATTACTTCTGGGATGACCCATGCTACCTCTTGAGAACTGCGTTGGTTTTCCCTTGAAGAGGAAAGGGTGACGCAGCAAAGTAGCGTAAGTATTTCCGTCAGTTCTTAAGAACCAAGGTATCAATCCAGTAGGAGGCCACGCATGAGTCCCTCGCACCTACACAAACAAATAAAATCCTCGCAACCAATAGAATAAAGGCGTTGTCAATCCCTTCATGGTCACTTACGAAAGTGAGATCTGATAGATATGATAAGATATTATTTTTGGTATTTTTACGATAAAGATGCAAAGTAAAGAAAGCAAAATGAACAGAAAAGAAAATAGCTTGTTGACGGAAGATTAATATGATTGAAAATAGACCCGGGGGCCATAGGTTTCACTGGTGGCTTCTCTCGAGAGCATAAGTATTATGGTGGGTAAACACATTACTGTTGAGCAATTGATAGAATTGAGCATAGTTATGAGAATATCAAGGTATGATCATGTATATAGGCATCACGTCCGAGACAAGTAGACCAAGTCTTTCCTGCATCTACTACTATTACTCCACACATCGACCGCTATCCAGCATGCATCTAGAGTATTAAGTTCAAAATAACAGAGTAACACTTTAAGCAAGATGATATGATGTAGAGGGATAAACTCATGCAATATGAAATAAACCCCATCTTTTTATCCTCGATGGCAACAATACAATACGTGCCTTGCTGCCCCTAGTGTCACTGGGAAAGGACACCGCAAGATTGAACCCAAAGCTAAACACTTCTCCCATTGCAAGAAAGATCAATCTAGTAGGCCAAACCAAATTGATAATTCGAATAGACTTACAAAGATAACCAATCATACATAAAAGAATTCAGAGAAGATTCAAATATTGTTCATAGATAAACTTGATCATAAACCCACAATTCACCGGTCTCAACAAACACACCACAAAAGAAGATTACATCGAATATATCTCCACAAGAGAGGGGGAGAACTTAGTATTGAGATCCAAAAAGAGAGAAGAAGCCGTCTAGCTAATAACTATGGACCGGAAGGTCTGAAGTAAACTACTCACACTTCATCGGAGAGGCTATGATGTTGATGTAGAATCCCTCCATGATCGATGCCTCCTCCGGCGGAGCTCCGGAAAAGGCACCAAGATGGGATCTCGTGGATACAGAAAGTTACGGCGGTGGAATTAGGGTTTTAGCTCTGTATCTGGTAGTTTGGGGGCACGTAGGTATATATAGGAGGAAGAAGTACATCGATGGAGCAACGTGGGCCCCAAATGATGAAAACAGAATTTTTGATGTGGAATGCTACTTGGCATAATTTCAATGTAATTCTCTTAATTGTGGTATGAATATTCAGATCCGAAAGATTCAAGTCAAAAGTTCAATATTGACATAGAAATAATAGTACTTCAAGCATACTAACTAACCAATTATGTCTCTTCAAAATAACATGGCCAAAGAAAGTTATCCCTACAAAATCATATAGTCTGGCTATGCTCCATCTTCACCACACAAAGTATTTAAATCATGCACAACCCCAATGACAAGCCAAGCAATTATTTCATACTTTTGGTGTTCTCAAACTTTTCCAATCTTCACGCAATACATGAGTGTGAGCCATTGTAACGCCCCAAGACCGGAGCTTCAGATGCCTTCCATGTTTCTGGGTTTCGTCGTGTGATTTGTTTGATTCATCGTTTTCATCTTTGCATCATGTGCATTTGCATCATGTCATCATGTCTTTAATCTTTGCATCTCAAATCAAATAATTAAATCATATGGCATTTAAACCGAGGGAGTTCACCTGGTGATTTCTCTATATAACATATCATCCTAATAATTATGGAGCTATTATTAAATATTCCGTTTTTTTGGAATTAACCATTAACACACTTGCAAATAAATCCCAATGCCTTTGTTATCTCAATTCTTGATCTCCGACTTGTCCTCATATTCTTTTATCGTTTTTATCGAGGCTCTTCCTAAATGTTCAACATTTTTGGGAACTTCGGATCCCTACTCCTTTCAAACGAGTTGAATTAAATTCAAATACATTTGAATTTAATCTTTCAATCTTGGCCATTTCTATTTTCGCGGAAAGAGCACATTTTTGTGAATCCGGGGAAATTATCCCCATGCTCCAATTCTGTCCCTAACCCTCTCTTCTTTTTTTTCACTAATGTTTTTTGCTGCTAAAGAAATATGAGGGGGAGGGAGAGGTCTGCCAGGCCGGCCTGCTTCCCCACTTCTCTCTAGGGCCCATGCTCCAAGGCGTCGGCTCCAAGGCCATCTCCCGTAGCCCACTGCTCTAACCCTAGCCGTTCGCTCCGCCAGAAACAGGGAACCGTGCTCGGTCCTCCTCTGCCCGATTCCATCTCCCTGATCCCCTCGTTCTCTCCCTCGATCCCTTTCCTCGTTGCCCCTCACTCCACCGCCAGGAGAGCCCCGTGCCCGATCCCTTTCCTCCTCCCGTCGACCCTCTCCCTCTCGTCTCCTAGATCGCACCATGCACCTCCTCCATGGCCTTCCTCCACCCCCCTGGCCTGCTACCCACCTCCTCGACCCGCCACCAGGGAGGAGTCCCGCTCGGTCCCCCTCGTCCTCCTCCTCTGTGCCGAGCCACCTCCATGGCCGCTGAGCCACCACCTTACGCTGCCCGTTCGTCGCCCCACTGCTGCGTCCTGCTTCTCCCGACGCCGCCGCGCGCCAAGTCTCAACCGGAGCACAGCGCTTCTGCCGTCGCCGCACCAAGCTCCCTGCTCCTGCCGTCGGAGCCCTGCACCAGGCTCGACCCCGAGCAGCACCGCTCCAGTTCTCCACTGGAGCTCTTCTCCCGTGCGCCGTCGCCGTCCAAGTCCAGCAAGCCACCGCACCGCTGCCTCGCTGCAGCTGCTCCTTCACTGTTCCGTTCTGCTGCCTCCCGCGTCCAGTCGCCGCCGGTGCCCACGACCAGCACTGTGCCTCTGCTCGTGGATGCCGCTGCCAGTGTGCGCACCCTGCTGCTACTTCGTCGGCCGCCTCCCTTCGTTGACCACAAAGAACCGAGGCCTATTTTTTGTTGCTTCGTTTGGATGCGTCAAGTTCCTCTACTAGCCGTGCACGCCTCTGGATTCGTCCAAGTTCCAACGATGTTTTTGTACAACTACGCCGCGGAGACCAAAACCGGCAAGTCCACACGGGAGCCCGAACAACTACTTCCACGATGATGCGAGTACAAGTACCTTCGACGTGTTTTTTTTTCGCCAAGTACCGCGACACCCAGATCGCTCGGATCAGTCAAGTTCATCTACAAAAACATGTATGACCGTCGTCGAGACCGCAAAGTACCTCTACGCACGGATGTCGCCAAGTACCATGATACTGACGACATCCACTACTACTGTCGCCGAGGGTTTCGTCAAGTTCAACTTCTTTGGCTACGAACGATGATGACCCGAACATCTACGGACATGTATGACCACCGTTGCCCGAAGAACCGCGGGTCACAAGCGCCGGGAACAACTACCGTCGCCGTGGATCCGACAAGTTCCCAAGAAGGACAACTTCCCACAACGACCCGTGAACAACTACTTCCACGATGACCATGTACAACCACCGTCGCGAGAACATATACTTCCTCTACTTTGCACCGAACCCGGGACCGCTCCGAGAATGCACCCTTCGAAGGTATAACCCTCGAGACGACGCCCTTGAAAGAATGTTGTGTTTGGTATGAGATGCTCGTGCTTGCACCGTGCACGAGTTGTCGGTGCACGTCACCCCTCTTTTTGCCTTGCCACCGACATGTGGGAACTCGTTATCCGAGTTCACCCCACCATCCTTGCATGTCATGTTCCGCACACTTCCCCTTTGCATCAGTATCTCAATCGAGTTACCGGAACCGGGACGTTGCCGTGGCACCGCTTCCATTATCGTTGCCGTGGCACCACTTTCGTTATCATTGTCATGGCATCCTTTCCGTTTCCGCCACGATGAAAAATGCTTCATAATATGCTCTTATTAACTTTGTCATAAAACCTTGCATAAATTTGTTCATGTCATCCGCATCATGATAACAACAATTAAAATGTTTAAAATTGTTGTTGCATTAAATTTCTAAATGCATATGGGGATTTACCGAATTCGTTGTTTGTTATATCTGGCCCCATTTAAAAATTGGTTAGATAGATAATTCCTTTATGTTTCACCTCTTGACATGCTTAACAACATTTAACATTGTTGGGTACATAAACGAGATCGAACTAAATAATCGATGTGGTGTTCCGTCAATATGCAACCCGTTGCATATTGAGCTCCACTTAATTTGTAGTTTTGGTTATTGCACTTTGCCATGTCATGCATATTTAAACCGGACATGCATCATACTTGTTTGCGCATCGTGCCATGCTTATGTGGTGGTTGTTTACTATGTTGTTTGCTTCTTTCCGGTGTTGCTTCTTCGGGTTAGTTCCGATAACGTCGTGTTGTGAGGACCCGTTCGACTACGTCAGTTTGTCTTCTTCATGGACTCGTTCTTCTTCCTTGCGGGATTTCAGGCAAGAAGACCATACCCTCGAAATCACTTCTATCTTTGCTTGCTAGTTGCTCGCTCTTTTGCTATTGCCTATGCTGCGATACCTACCACTTGCTTATCATGCCTCCCATATTGTTGAACCAAGCCTCTAACCCACCTTGTCCTAGCAAACCGTTGTTTGGCTATGTTATAGCTTTGCTCAGCCCCTCTTATAGCGTTGTTAGTTGCAGGTGAAGATTGGAGCTTGTTCCATGTTATAACATGGATTTTTTGTTGGGATATCACAATATCTCTTATTTAATTAATGCATCTATATACTTGGTAAAGGGTGGAAGGCTCGGCCTTATGCTTGGTGTTTTGTTCCACTCTTGCCGCCCTAGTTTCCGTCATATCGGTGTTTTGTTCCCGGATTTTGTGTTCCTTACGCGGTTGGATTATAATGGGAACCCCTTGACAGTTTGCCTTGAATAAAACTCCTCCAGCAAGGCCCAACATTGGTTTTACCATTTTCCACCTAGCCTTTTTCTTTCCTTTGGGTCGGCCGGCTCAAGGATCATCTTTGTTAAACCCCCGGGCCAGTGCTTCTCTAAGTGTTGGTCCAACCCAGAGCACCGTGCGGGGCCGTCCCTTGGTAACTTGGGTTACGTTGGCTCCCGTATGCTTAGCTTATCCAGTGTGCCCTGAGAATGAGATATGTGCAGCTCCTATCGGGATTTGTCGGCACAGCGGGTGGTCTTGCTGGACTTGTTTTACCATTGTCGAGGATGTCTTGTAACCTGGATGCCGTGCCTGATCGGATTGTCTTTGGAGAAGGAATATCCTTCGTTGACCGTGAGAGCTTGTGATGGGCTAAGTTGGGACACCTCTGCAGGGATTTGAACTTTCGAAAGCCGTGCCCGCGGTTATGGATAGATGGGAAATTGTTAATGTCCGGTTGTAGAAAACCTGAAGTTGATCATAATTAAAATACATCAACCGCATGTGTAACCGTGATGGTCTCTTTCTAGCGGAGTCCGGGAAGTGAACACGGTTTTGGAGTTATGCTTGACGTAGGTTGCTCTAGGATCACTTCTTGATCATAGTTTCTCGACCGTGCATTGCCTTCTCTTCTTGCTCTCATTTGCGTATGTTAGCCACCATATATGCTAGTCGCTTGCTGCAGCTCCACCTCATACCTTTTCCCTACCCATAAGCTTAAATAGTCTTGATCGCGAGGGTGTGAGATTGCTAAGTCCCTGTGACTCACAGATTACTTCCAAAACCAGTTAGCAGGTGCCGATGATACCGTGCAGGTGACGCAACCTAGCTCAAGGAGGAGCTCGATGAAGACCTTGTCCGTTATGTTGTTCCGTTTTTCAGTTGATCAGTAGTGGAGCCCAGTTGGGGTCGATCGGGGATCTGTGTAGCATTTGGGGTAGTCTTCTTTCATTTTGGTTCCATAGTCGGACCTTGATTGTATCTGGATGATGTAATGCTTTATTCATGTTTTGTGTGAAGTGGCTATTGTAAGCCATCTATGTATCTCTTTCCCTTATGTATTACATGGGTTGTGTGAAGATTACCTCACTTGCGACATTGCTTTCAATGCGGTTATGCCTCTAAGTCGTGCTTCGACACGTGGGAGATATAGCCGCATCGAGGGCGTTATAGCCATGGACATAGCACTATATGTGGAATAGAAGGGTGGTTGTGGTGGAGATAAAAAAGGGAGAAGATAGTCTCACATCAACTAGGCGTATCGACGGGCTATGGAGATGCCCATTAATAGATATCAATGTGAGTGAGTAGGGATTGCCATGCAACGGATGCACTAGAGCTATAAGTGTATGAAAGCTCAACAAAAGGAACTTAGTGGGTGTGCATCCAACTCGCTTGCTCACAAAGACCTAGGGCATTTTGAGGAAGCCCATCATTGGAATATACAAGCCAAGTTCTATAATAAAAAATTCCCACTAGTATATGGAAGTGATATCATAGGAGACTCTCTATCATGAAGATCATGGTGCTACTTTGAAGCACAAGTGTGGTAAAAGGATAGTAGCATTGTCCCTTCTCTCTTTTTCCTCATTTTTTTATTTGGGCCTTTTTTATGGCCTCTTTTTTTCCTTCTTTATTTATTTAGTCTGGAGTCTCATCCCGACTTGTGGGGGAATCATAGTCTCCATCATCCTTTCCTCACTTGGGACAATGCTCTAATAATGATGATCATCACACTTCATTTACTTACAACTCAATACTTAGAACAAAATATGACTCTATGTGAATGCCTCCAGCGGTGTACCGGGATGTGCAATGATGCATGAGTGACATGTATGAAAGAATTATGAACGGTGGCTTTGCCACAAATACGATGTCAACTACATGATCATGCAAGCAATATGACAATGATGAAGCGTGTCATAATAAATGGAATGGTGGAAAGTTGCATGGCAATATATCTCGGAATGGCTATGGAAATGCCATGATAGGTATGGTGGCTGTTTTGAGGAAGGTATATGGTGGGTCTATGATACCGGCGAAAGGTGTGCAGTATTAGAGAGGCTAGCAATGGTGGAAGTATGAGAGTGCGTATAATCCATGGACTCAACATTAGTCATAAAGAACTGACATACTTATTGCAAAAATCTATTAGTTGTCAAAGAAAAGTACTACGCGCATGCTCCTAGGGGAATAGATTGGTAGGAAAAGACCATCGCTCGTCCCCGACCGCCACTCATAAGGAAGACAATCAATAAATAAATCATGCTCTGACTTCATCACATAACGGTTGACCATACGTGCATGCTACGGGAATCACAAACTTTAACACAAGTATTTCTCAAATTCACAACTACTCAACTAGCATGACTCTAATATCACCATCTCCATATCTCAAAACAATTATCATGTACCAAACTTCCCATAGTATTCGACACACTCATAAGAATTTTTTTATTAATCTTGAATGCCTAACATAATTAAAGCAAATTACCATGCTGTTTTGTAGGACTCTCGAAATAAGATAGGTGAAGCATGAGAGAATAATAGTTTCTATAAAACAAATCCACCATCGTGCCCTAAAAGATATAAGTGAAGCACTAGAGCAAAAACTTATATAACTCAAAAGATATAAGTGAAGCACACCGAGTATTCTAACAATTTCTGAATCATGTGTGACTCTCTCAAAAGGTGTGTACAGAAAGGATGATTGTGGAAAAATAACAAATAAAGACTCAAATAATACAAGACGCTCCAAGCAAAACACATATCATGTGGTAAATAAAAATATAGCTTCAAGTAATGTTACCGATGGAAGTAGACGAAAGAGGGGATGCCTTGCGGGGCATCCCCAAGCTTGGGATTTTAGGTGTCCTTAGATTATCTTGGGGTTCCATGGGCATCCCCAATCTTAGGCTCTTTCCACTCCTTGTTCCATAATCCATCAAATCTTTCACCCAAAACTTGAAAACTTCACAACACAAAACTTAAAGTAGAAAACCTCGTGAGCTATGTTAGCGAAAGAAAACAGAACACCACTTCAAGGTACTGTAATGAACTCATTCTCTATTTACATTGGTGTTAAACCTACTGTATTACAACTTCTCTATGGTTTATAAACTATTTTACTAGCCATGGATTCATCAAAATAAGCAAACAACACACGAAAAACAGAATCTGACAAAAACAGAACAGTCTGTAGTAATCTGTAGCTAACGCAAGTTCTGGAACCCCAAAAATTCTAAAATAAATTGCTGGAAGTGAGGAATTTATCTACTAATCATCTGCAAAAATAATTAACTAAATAGAACTTTCCAAATAAAAATGGCAGCAATTCTCATGAGTGCTAAAGTTTCTGTTTTTTACAACAAGCTTAAAAAGACTTTCCCCAAGTCTTCCCAACGGTTCTACTTGGCAAAAACACTAATTAAACACAAAAAACCAAACAAAAAAGAGGCTAGATAAATTATTCATTACTAAACAGGAGCAAAAAGCAAGGAATAAAAATAAAATTGGGTTGCCTCCCAACAGGCGCTATCGTTTAACGCCCCTAGCTAGGCATAAAAGCGAGGATAGATCTAGGTGTCGCCATAATAATAGGATAGATCATTAAAACTCATTTCATATTATCTACGTTCGGCAGAAAGTTTTCTTTGAGGAAAGCAGAAGTAATCAAAAGGGCTAAATTTAATGGGACAAAAGTCCACAAGATCAACTTTAGGAGGTATATGTTCCTCCTTCGGCCCTTCATATTGCACAACCAAGTCATCATTATAAGCATTCTTTTGACAGAACTTTGTGAGCCTATACTCGAGAGAATATCCTAGCTCATTATTTCAAATAGCCAAATCATTATTAAGTTCAGAAATTCTATCAACTAGAACATTGGTGGGAACCTTTTTTCTAAGATTTTCATTGAAAGCAACAAAGTCTAGAGATTGAAAACGCGTTATTTCTTCTTGATAAAAAAGGATAGCCTCTATGGGAGGACGGCAAACATCCACCCTATAATGCGCAAAGATTTCTTTGGACTCTTTTATTATAAATCTAAACTCATGAGCCAAGAAGATAGTAACGGCACGCTTAACAGAAGTATGCTCAATACTAGAAAATTCTAGGAAAATCCTTTGTATGCAAGGCTGCATGTGCATAAATTGTCCTTCAAGTTCAACTACTAGCATGGCGATAGCGTCCGCAAGACTACTAATTCTATGAAGAATAGAACTACCCAGAGAAGGCAAAGCACTGACACAAGTAAAGAAATCTTGGATAACTCATGTTCCGATAATATTACCTCTACCAATTCAGAATTTTTTTGTATGTAAGATAGGGGGTTCTTCAGCAGGAGCATCATAATTTTCCATGATATTATTATTGTCCATATCGACAATAATTTCCCCAATTTCAGACATAATGGCAGAAAGTGCAAGGGTCAAAAATAAGGAGGAAGGCGAACAGATAGAGAGGGCGAATAAAACAGCAATTGTGAAGTGGGGGAGAGGAAAACGAGAGGCAAATGTGAAATAATGTAATGCGGGAGATAAGGGTATGTGATGAGTACTTGGTATGTTGACTTTTGCGTAGACTCCCCGGCAACGGCGCCAGAAATGGCTCGTTGTCGGGAGTCCAAATCTTGACTTGACCTTGTGTAAGCCTCCCCGGCAACGGCGCCAGAAATCCTTCTTGCTACCTCTTGAGCACTGCGTTGGTTTTCCCTTGAAGAGGAAAGGGTGATGCAGCAAAGTAGCGTAAGTATTTCCCTCAGTTTTTTAGAACCAAGGTGTCCATCCAGTAGGAGGCCACGCACTAGTCCCTCGCACCTACACAAACAAATAAAATCCTCGCAGCCAACGGAATAAAGGGGTTGTCAATCCCTTCATGGTCACTTACGAAAGTGAGATCTGATAGATATGATAAGATAATTTTTTGGTATTTTTATGATAAAGATGCAAACTAAAGAAAGCAAAATAAACGGAAAAGGAAATAGCTTGTTGATGGGAGATTAATATGATGGAAAAATAGACCCGGGGGCCATAGGTTTCACTAGTGGCTTCTCTCCAGAGCATAGTATTACGGTGGGTAAACAAATTACTGTTGAAAAATTGACAGAATTGAACTTAGTTATGAGAATATCTAGATATGATCATGTATATAGGCATGACGTCCGAGACAAGTACGCCGACTCCTGCCTGCATGAACTACTATTACTCCACACATCGACCGCTATCCAGCATGCATCTAGAGTATTAAGTTCAAAAGTACAGAGTAAAGCTTTAAGCAAGATGACATGAGGTAGAGGGATAAAGTCATGCAATATGAAATAAACCCCATCTTGTTATCCTCGATGGCAATAATACATTACGTGCCTTGCTTCCCCTATTGTCATTGGGAAAGGACACGGCAAGATTGAACCCAAAGCTAAGTACTTCTCCCATTGCAAGAAAGACCAATCTAGTAGGCCAAACCAAACTGATAATTCGAAGAGACTTGCAAAGATAACCAATCATACATAAAAGAATTCAGAGAAGATTCAAATATTTTTCATAGATAAACTTGATCATAAACCCACAATTCATATGTCTCAACAAACACACTGCAAAAGAAGATTACATCGAATAGATCTCCACAAGAGAGGGGGAGAACTTTGTATTGAGATCCAAAAAGAGAGAAGAAGCCATCTAGCTAATAACTATGGACACGAAGGTCTGAAGTAAACTACTAACACTTCATCGGAGAGGCTATGGTGTTGATGTAGAAGCCCTCCATGATCGATGCCCCCTCCGGCGGAGCTTCGGAAAAGGCCCCAAGATGGGATCTCGTGGATAAAGAAAGTTACGGTGGTGGAATTAGGGTTTTGGCTTTGTATCTGGTAGTTTGGGGGTACAAAGGTATATATAGGAGGAAGAAGTACATCGGTGGAGCAACGTGGGCCCCATGAAGGTGGAGGGCGCGCCTAGGGGGGGGGGGTAGGTGCACACCCCTACCTCGTGCCTTCCTAGTTGATGTCTTGACGTAGGGTCCAAGTCCTCTAGATCACGTTCGTTCCAAAAATCACGTTCCCAATGTTTCATTCCGTTTGGACTCCGTTTGATATTATTTTTCTGCAAAACTCTGAAATAGGCAAAAAATAGCAACTCTAGGCTGGGCCTCCGGTTAATAGGTTAGTCCCAAAAATAATATAAAAGTGTATAATAAAGCCCAATAATGTCCAAAACAGGATATAATATAGCATGGAACAATCAAAAATTATAGATACGTTGGAGACGTATCAAACCACACCTTTATAAAGAAGGAGTAGATGGTGTTAGTAGACATTGTGTACCTGAGCATGAACAGGAATAGATCCTATGCAAGTGTCACTCTGAGGCTTATGGAGGACATCATGTTGGAGATAAAAACTACATATAAGGCATTGCAATCCGGTTTTTATTGGCTTACTCTCTTCAAGGATGCCCGTAAGTTTATCTTGTCTTGTGACGAATGTCAAAGAATTGGTAATATTAGTAGATGTCAAGAAATGCCTATGAATTATTCACTTGTTATTGAACCATTTGATGTTTGGGGATTTGATTATATGGGACCGTTTCGTTCCTCTAATGGGTATACACAAATTTAGTTGCTATTGATTACGTTACTAAGTGGGTAGAAGCTATTCCAACTAGTAGTGTTGATCATAACACCTCTATTAAGATGCTTAAAGAAGTTATTTCTCCGAGGTTTGGAGTCCATAGATACTTAATGACTGATGGTGGTTCACACTTTATTCATGGTGCCTTTGTAAAATGCTTGGTAAGTATGATGTTAATCATAAAATTGCATCCCCATATCACCCATAGTCTAGTGGTCAACTAAAACTGAGCAATAGAGAGTTAAATTAATTTTGCAAAAGACTATTAATAGATCTAGAAAGAATTGGTCCAAGAAACTTGATGATGCATTATGGGCCTACAGAACTACATATAAAAATCTATGGATATGTCTCCATATAAAATGGTTTATGGCAAAACATGTCACTTACCTCTCGAACTAGAACATAAGAATATTGGGCCATTAAAGAGCTCAACTATGACTTCAAACTTGCCGGTGAGAAGAGACTTTTTGACATTAGCTCACTTGATCAGTGGAGAACCCAGGCCTATGAGAATGCCAAACTGTTTAAAGAAAAAGTTAAAAGATGGCATGACAAAAGGATACAAAAATGTGAGTTTAATGTAGGTGATTATGTATTATTATACAACTCTCGTTTAAGATTTTTTGCAGGAAAACTCCTCTCTAAATGGGAAGGTCCTTATGTTATCGAGGAGGTCTATCGTTCCGGTGCCATAAAAATCAACAACTTCGAAGGCACAAATCTGAGGGTGGTGAACGGTCAAAGAATCAAACATTATATCTCAGGTAATCCTATAAATGTTGAAACTGATGTTATTGAAATCGTAAACCCGGATGAGTATATAAGGGACACCTTCCAGAATGATTCAGCCTCTGGAAATGAAGAGGTATGTGGTACGGTAAGTAAACCGACTCCAAAACAATTCTAATATTAATTTTTCTCTGTTTTGGAATATTTAAGAAAATAGAAAAATAAGAAGCAGTCTGGAAAGGACACGAGGCGTCCACGAGGGTGGAGGGCACGCCCTACCCCCTGGGCGCGCCCCTACCTCGTGGGCACCTCGTGCGCCCTCTAGACTCCATTTTCTTGCACGATACTTCTTTTGGTCACTAAAAATTCATTATATAATCTCCCGAAGGTTTTGACCACTGTACCACGCAAATATTTCCTGTTTTTGTTTCGAGCCGTTTTCTGCCAGAGTTGTCAAGGTCAGGCATCATGTCGTACCCTTCCTCCAACAATGAGGGCGACGATGCTTCGCTAATGAAGATAGAGCTGGAGAAAGAAGAACCCGGGGAGATCAACAAGGATGATGGGATCAAGAAGGCCACGGAGGATCAAGCTCCGGCAGCAGAAGAAGACATCCTTCAACCTCATTACAATCTTCTTACCCCTAATGAAATTGAAGCTTTCAAGATGATTGAAATAGTTCGGGTGCAAAACAAGTATCCAACTTGTGAAATTATTCTATTGCAAGAGCATATCACCGCACTTAAGGGCATTACTCGTAAGTTGGAGCACCTCCTATGCTCGATGTTTGATGACAAACCTACATCATCAACAACTCCATCATCACTACCACCAAAGGAGAATTGAGTATTGGGTATGGGCACTCCCCTTGGCAACTACCACACTTGGGGGAGTGCCTCGGTATCGTATCACCATCACACTTTTATCTTTACCGTTTTTCTTAGTTTGATCCTTTTGGTAATATCTTGATCTAGTAGAATAAAGTTTTAGTATGATTTAGTTTTGAGTTTTGCTTTATGATGCTTCTATGTAATCGAGTCCGTGAGCTATATATAATAAAGATTAGTGTGGAGTCGAGGGCTTTGCTATCTTGCTATGATCTTGAGAAAAAAATGAGAAAGAATAAAAAGAAATAAAGAGATCATATTGAACTTATGGAGAGTAATGACTTCACATATGAAGAGTATGATGAATAAAAGTTGTTGAGAGTTGACAAACATAGTTTTGGTCATCGTTGCAATTAATAGGAAGTAATAAAGAAAGAGATGTTTTCACATATAAATATACTATCTTGGACATCTTTTATGATTGTGAGCACTCATTAAAATATGACATGCTAAAAAGTGATGTTGGACAAGGAAGACAACATAATGGGTTATGCTTTCTTACATCGGAAATAAATTATATTGTCATGGATCATCCAACATGTTGAGCTTGCCTTTCCCCCTCATGCTAGCCAAATTATTTGCACCAAGTAGATATACTACTTGTGCTTCCAAATATCCTTGAACCCAGTTTTGCCATGAGAGTCCACCATATCTACCTATGGATTGAGTAAGATCCTTCAAGTAAGTTGTCATTGTTGCAAGCAATAAAAATTGCTCTCTAAATATGTATGATCTATTAGTGTGGAGAAAATAAGCTTTATACGATCTGTGATGTGGAAGAAATAAAAGAAACGTACTGCGTAATAAAGGTCCATATCACAAGTGGCAATATAAAGTGGCATGCTTTTGCATTAAGATTTCGTGCATCCAACCATAAAAACTTATGACAACCTCTGCTTCCCTCTGCGAAGGGCCTATGTTTTATTTTTTCCTGTACTTTATACAAGAGTCATGGTGATCTTCACCTTTCCTTTTCACATTTTATCCTTTGGCAGACACTGTGTGTTGGAAAGTTCCTGATATATATAGCTAATTGGATGTGGGTTTTCATAAACTATTATTGTTGACATTACACTTGAGGTAAAAGGTTGGGAGGCAAAACTATAAGCCCCTATCTTTGCTTGTGTCCGATTAAAACTTCATACCCATAAGTATTGCATGAGTGTTAGCAATTGTGAAAGACTAAATGATAGTTGAGTATATGGACTTGCTGAAAAGCTCTTATATTCACTCTTTCCGATGTTATGATAAATTGCAATTGCTTCAATGACTGTGATTATAGTTTCTTAGTTTTCAATGAAGTTTCTGATTCATACTTGAAATGGTGAATGAATTTTTACTTTAGCATAAGAAATCATATGACAATATATATATATATATATATATATATATATATATATATATGTTGTTGTTCTAAGAATGATCATGATGCCCTCATGTCTGTATTTTATTTTATCGACACATCTATTGTCGTGGAATTGTCACGGCAGATGTCCTAGTGTGTAGACTTAGTCATGGAGCCATTGCACTTGGTTAGCTTAAAGGGGTTAAACAGGACAAAACACACATGAATTTATACTAGTTCGGCCCCTTGCGGTGAAGGTAAAGGCCTACTCCAGTTGAGGTGGTATTGCTTCAGTGTCGATTACCAAGGAGCGAATACGCTTGACCTAGCTTTCGATCTGTTTTATCTTGCCCTAAGTCGTCGCTGGGTCATCCCTTTATATACTCAGGTTGACACTCGGTGGCTCACAGAGTACTGGCCGGCTCATAAACGTGTCCGGCCCGGTGACTTAATTAATATTGCCTTATAATACAAGTCACACATACGGCGGTTTACACCTACGGGCCTTAAGCCGCCTTTGGGACTTGGGATCTTCATAAGTCATCCTCATGAACCGCCATCTCCGATTCCTTCATGGGATCTGTCTTGTGAGTCGCCATGAGTATAACCCGGCCCCAGGTTGATTTGAACTGGTTCACATCAATCTTCATCACTTACAAAAATTCCTTATTTATTACCTTCGCAAAAATTTGTAACTCGCCATGACATCATCCTCTGGGATCATGGTAACCCGCCGTGATGTCACATGTCATTAATTTTACACAAAGCCAAAATCTTTAATGTATCTCCTCATTTTAATGAATCTCCAAAAATCGAGGCGTCTGCACTATCACATATCTGTTTTTTGGCCTCCTCGATTCCCGCGCATGTCACTTATCCATTTGCCTCATAAATAGGGTCGGGTGTCTCTTTCACTTTCCCCTCCAGTGCCTCTTCGTCTTTTATTCCACCTTGCGACGCCCCAGCACACGAGCTCTACCGCCGCCGTCGACCATTGCCTCTGCTCCAACAACGGCCGCTGCATCAACCTGTTCAGACTAGATCTCATCCGTGCTCCTCTGCTGCTCAACTCCCCTGGTTAGGTTTTCTTCTTCCTCTCCTCATAGATCTGTTTAGGGTTTCGACAAAGATCATCGAAGGCCATCCTTGATCTTGGCTGTAGGAATTTTGATTTCACACTTGGTACTCTTCCTACACCACGGCAATCATAGCAATCCCTTTTACTATTAGAATATTTCCTTCATAGATGAAAATTGATCTGTACCCATGAATTGCTCGAGCACTGATACTTTTAGGTCTGAATATTTTTGTATTTAACTGAAGTGCACTAGATCTGAAATTATATCATCAATCTGTGAAAACTGTTTTTTCTGAACACTTAGCCATTTTGCTTCTTCTGTAGATCTGCTCAACATTGGTATAGGTGGCTTAACTCAGAAAATAGTAACCTGCCAGGTATCATTAGTCCCCTTTTAAGCCGTCAATAGTTCCTTGTAAGTCTGTAATATCAATCTCCCGTTTAACGCCTATGCATGCTTCCTTATTGTTTCCCTGTTAACCATAAACCAGCTTAATCATGTAATATTGAACCAGCAAAACCTTTCTTTCAGATCATTGATAAGATGACTAAGACATACACGTCTTGCAATTGGGTCAAATCCCAGGTTGCCGAGGAAGATTTAAACAATTTTGTTGCCACTGGCGCTTTAGCCAAAAAAAGAAATCATCCAATGGAGAGTTCCTGGTAGGGAAGTCCCTCCTCAACCCAAAGATGGAGAGATAGTTGTTTTTGCTGATCACTTGGGTCGAGGATTCAGTCCACCCGGCTCAAAAATTGTTTGTGATGTATTGCATTTCCTTCAACTTCACCCTCAAGACATCGGACCCAACTCCGTGTGCAACATCTGCAACTTCCAAGTGTTTTGCGAAGCTTTTCTTCAAGAGGATCCTACAGTTGACTTGTTCAGGGAATTCTATTACTTGAACCGTGAAGCAGAATTCGTCGACGGGATGTGTCAAGAACTTGGTGGAGTCTCCATTCAGAAGAGAAAAGGACTTCAGCTTTCCCAATGCTAAACTGCATAGTCACCCCAAAGACTGGAACCAAACTTGGTTTTATTGTCAAGATACATCTCCAGATGGTGAAAACCCTCTGCTGGGTTACTGCGAACACCGACATAGCAACACTCATCCGCTCCCCCAATGGCTCAACTCGAGGGAAAGGGCCAAATACTCACCAGCCTTTTCAAGGCTCAGAGCCTTTATGGCCAACGGCTTAACTGGCATCAAATTTTCCCGGTGCTGGATATCTTGGAGTATTTTGCCATTAAGCCATCGCCCTGGCTTAATGTGTGAATATACTGGTGATGTAAACCATGCTCAACGCCATTGTAACATTCAGTTGTTTGATGCAAAAGTCACTGAAGCTACGAATAAGCTGCTGAATGCATTTGTGAAAGAGTGCAACAAAACCGGACTTAGTCTGTTTTGCTCCTTCAACTGGCCGCCAGCTGTAAGAATTTCCCCTCTTATGCTTAATCCATATCTTTTGATATCTACTTACAATCTGCTCAAACTTCACAGGCTGATGATCCATTTTGGAAGAGGAGAACAAAGGATAAACCGGCCAAGCCGACTCATGTGAAAACCAAGGCTCACAGGAAGCCCACCAAGAAGAAGACTACCGAGTCTGCTGACTTAAACATTGATGATGATGATGATGATGATCATGAGTCAGAGTTAGAACTTCATTCACTTGGCTCCTTTTTTATTCATCTCATTGACAATGATTATGGCTAGGACGATGCGGAAGCTAGCCGTGCAGGTGACGTGGAGGTAATTATTCTTTCTTCCGTCTCAGAACCTCTACCAGCACCAAAAACCAAACAAGCTAGCTGGAAAGTAAGATTTTATCACCCTCTAGCTCACTTGGATCCAAACTTTATTTTGAAGAAACAACAACATGAAGCTCGCCGCACGACCCGGCATAACGGCAATGTGATTACTTCTGCCGGCTTACCAAACACTTCACTTTGCAAACGCCATCCAGAGGTCTTACATATTTCTGACATACTTTACCCCAAGGTGGGTTATTTTTGGCAACCTCTTAACCCATCTGATTCAAACTATCAGGGGACTTCTCATTCCTCCTCTGGCGAGTCAACTGGAACACAAATTCCAGCTCTCAAGACCGTACCTGGGTAAGATCATTTTCAATTAATCCAACCTTATGCTTGATCATCACCTTCACTTCCTTTCACTTCTTATTTCTCAGGGGCCAAGCTAAGCCCACCAAGAAGGCCAGGCTAACTAAGCCGGCCGATGATATTAATCTGTCTGGACCGGAGAAGCAGCCAGAGTCTCCTCATCATCAACAAACTGCAGAAGCCACAATAAATAACTCTCCCCCAGAAGATCGTGAAGCTTCCCTGGACCATGTGGATGTTGAACCGATTACCTATAAGCCGCCAAGCCCAATCAAACCTTCCGAGGAGAAGATTGATGATGTTGTTGTCACCGGTGTTGGATTCACAGCTCCGGGTCAACCTAACATCTTATCCAAGCACAACGCTAAGGAGGAAATTGCTGATGAAGACAGAGGCAAGTGGAAAACAGACTTGAACCGTTTGTACATAAGTCGTGACTTTGAAGCCGGCTTAGTGAATCTGATGAAGGAGCGCTATGAGGTAAACACCGTAATTTCTTGTTACATGAATATCCTTCCCCTTAGCCGCCAAGTTTATTGAACATGATAGAATAGCATGTGCTGTAAACTTCAATAGTTGCATTGATCCACTCCTTGGAGCCTCCAAGGGCCGGCTTAATAAATATGTTGAGCTGAGACTTCTTAACCAAGCAAGAGTCAACATTGCGTCCGTAGCCCCCAAGGGTCGGCTTAACAAATATGTTAAGCCGAGACTAATAATCTTTCTAGAAATCCAGCAAATATTAACATTGCGTCTGTAGCCCCCAAGGGTCGGCTTAACAAATATGTTAAGTCAAGACTAATCATCTTATAGAAATCAATAACTCCAGTCATAGTCTTGGTAAACCGGGTCATCCTTATTTACCCAGGCCAGCAAACAAAGCCACATTTAAAGAGCAATATGCATTAGCCCCCAAGTGCCAAGTGTAATACTTGTATTGTTCTTGGGACTTCCCAATGTTTGAGGAAGCAATAGACATTAGCCCCAAGTGCCAAGTGTAATACTTGTATTGTGCTTGGGACTTCAAATAATTCCTTTGCCATCTTATTTACTGTTTTACCTTTTGCAGACTGAGCTTAGCAGCAAAGAATCCCAAGTCGCCGTCCTCCAAGAAAATATTAAGTATCAGCAAGAAGAAACCTCCAGGGCCAAGGATGAGCTGACTAGTGCCTTAGCAACCATGGAAAAAATGAAGGAAATCTTTAAGGCAGATCAAACAGGTTGGGAAACAGATAAGGCAGCTCTGCTGAAGAGGGCTGAAGATGCGGAAGCGGCCCTTGAACCGGTATCTTCAGAGCTTGCCGGCTTAAGACAGCAAATTAATGCCATGATTGCTGCTGTCTTTGGTCAAATAATTTCCTCTTACTCTTTGAACATTTGTTTATCCATCATGCTCCCGGCTTACAAACATCCTTACCACTGTAGGATCCTAGGTTACCCATCTAGGCTCATATATGCGGATGAAGATGAAGGCTGCTTATACCCTCATAGAGCAACTCTATACTGGCGCATAGTGAGCTATCTGCACAGCCACTCACAACAAACCAGATCCAACCCTTATCAAGGATACGTTGGACAAACTATCAATGTTGCCTGCACGGATTGGGAAATTGATAATATGAGCTGCCAGAGCCGGTGCCCTTACTGCACTAACCCGGGACAAAGCGTGGCTAGTCGATCTTGAGCTGGCAGACTTACCCAATGGCTGCCCGAGCATAAAAGAACATGGATAACCCTTTACAGCAGATGACTTCGCCGCTCTTACTAGAGAAATGCGTACTTTGGCTAGCAAACTGGCTGAAGAAACTGATCTGACCCATTATCAGCCAGTTGATGATGCCGATAATAAGAAAGTGAAGGCACCGACTCTTGATGCTCCGGACCTGACTCCTCCGATTCGTAAGCATACTTATGCCCCTGATGTTGATCCATCCACACTTATAAGTGATGAAGCTGTCTTTAGAGCATTAATGGGGATCGACTGGTCGACTACTAACTTTCAGCCATAGGGTGAAGAGTAGGCAGATGAATCGGGGCTGGATGAACCGCGATCATCAACACAACAAGGCCAAGAGTCGTAAGCCGGAGGCCGGCTTATCATCAGTTTCCTGTGAGATTGCTAAAACAGTTATTCCAGTGGGGCACTTGGTGTCGTTGTAATAGGCTTTAATTTAAGCCCTTGATCTGCCATGCCATCGTGCATGTGTTGTTCTTCTTGATACTGTTGGTCGGTCAAGTTGAAGATCTGCCACGCATGTTTTATAATTTCACCAACTGTGTGTCTCAGATTTATTTATTGTACCTCCACACTAACACATGATAATAATCCTGGCGGTTTACCGCAGGACGGGTCATGTTATCATATCAAAACCACTAGTGGCTAAAGATAGTCCATAACCAGGGCTGATTCAATCATGATTGAATATATTCAAAGAATATCATACATGTGATGTGATAAAAACTTCTGGCTTATCATGCAAATGCAGCACGGGTGATAACCTAAAACTTAGAACACAAATAATTCCAAGTACTTAATACCATAATATGTTGCCGAGTCACTATAAACCTATGTTTGAGTTGTGCTATGCAATCAGACTCTCTTTTGCCCTTGTAACCCGATCATTACTCCGCCAAGTAGGTCAGAGCAATATTCATGTGAAGTTATAATACTGGCTGGATAGCCAAAATCCCAAGGTAATCAGAGTTGTGCTCATGAAATTATCATATTGGCTTGGTAGCCGAATTATCAAGGTAATCAGAGCTGTGCTCTCATGAAATTATCATATTGGCTTGGTAGCTGAATTATCAAGGTAACCAGAGCTGTGCTCTTATGACTTTTATCATATTGGCTTGGTAGCCGAGTTACCAGGATAACCAGAGTTGTGCTCTTATGAATTTCCGTATTGGCTTGGTAGCCGAATTACCAAGATAAACAGAGCTGCGCTCTCATGACATTATCATATTGGCTTGATAGCCAAATTACCAAGATCAAGTGGGTAGTAACGCTATGTTCTCTTTGGTGAATACACCTATGTTTGAACAGGAAGCCCCCAAGTGACATATTCGGTCAAGAGGGTAGTAATGCTATGATTCGAATATGATAAGGAAGCCCCCAAGTTACCATAATCGTGGCGTTGCACCGGATCAAAAGGGTAGTGATGCTATGTTCTCTTTGGTGAATACACCTATGTTTGAACAGGAAGCCCCCAAGTGATCATGTTGTAAGTAACAAAGACTCATTATTCTTGGAAATGTAACAGCAGAGGCCCTGCTTTCTCAGGGACGCCGACTTTATTAAAAATATAATATATACATTGTCAAAAATATGTACATTGGAAGAGCTGGTGGCTCAAGTATTGTAAGGCCGAAGATGAGCAATATTCCACGGCCGGCGGGTCTCCTCCTCTGACTTACACGAATCCTTGTGTTCCCGAATGTCGATAAGGTAGTATGATTCATTGTTCATGGTTTTATTGACCACAAAAGGTCCTTACCAAGGTCTGGATAAGTTGTGCATGTCAGTTTGATCCTGTATGAGCCGGAGCACCAAATCACCTTCTTTAAAAGTTCTGGTTTTAACCCGGGGGCTATGGTAGTGACACAGATCTTGCTGGTAGATCGCCGAGCGAGCCGCCACAATGTCACGCTCCTCATCTAACAGGTCAAGTGCTTCCTGACGTGCTTTTTCACTGTCAGCTTCAACATAAGCCGCCACACGGGGCGAGTCATGACGGATGTCACTATGGAGAACTGCCTCTGCTTCATAAACCATGAAGAAAGGCATGTAACCCGTAGATCTATTGTGGGTGGTATTAATGCTCCATAACACGGAAGATAACACTTCCACCCAACAACCCGGCGTCCTCAGCAAGGGAACCATAAGCCGGGGCTTGACGCCTCTCAGGATCTCTTGATGAGCTCTCTCGGCTTGATCATTAGATTGCGGGTGAGCCACTGATGACTCGTTAAGCCGGATATGCTCACATTGACAAAATTCTTTCATAGCACCTTTGGATAGATTAGTTCCATTATCAGTTATGATACTGTGGGGAAAGCCAAAACAGAAAATCACCTTGTTAATGAATTGAACCGCCGTTGCCGCGTCACATTTGCTGACCGGCTCTGCTCAACCCACTTTGTAAATTTGTCAACTGCCACTAGGAGATGTGTATTTTTATCCTTGGACCTTTTGAAAGGTGCAACCATATCAAGCCCCCAGACTGCAAATGACCAAGTAATTGGAATCATCCTCAACTCTTGAGCCGGCACATGGGCCCATCGTGAAAATTTCTGACATCCATCACATTATTGACCAGGTCTTCAGCATCATCATGAGCCATCAGCCAATAAAATCCATGACGAAAAGCATTAGCCACAAGAGATTTAGAACCGGCATGATGACCATAATCTCCTTCATGAATCTCTCGCAAAATCTCACGACCTTCTTCGGGTGAAATGCAATGTTGAAACACCCCTGTGACACTGCAATGATGTAGCTCTCCATTGAAAATGGTCATTGACTTGGACCGTCGGGTTATCTACCTGGCCAAAGTTTCATCCTCAGGTAACTCACACCGGGTCATATAAGCCAAATATGGAACCATCCAATCAGGAATTACATGAAGAGCCGCCACCAATTGGGCTTTCAGGTCAGGAATAGCAAGGTCTTCTTCTATAGGCAACTTGACTGAGGGGTTATGCAGAATATATTAAAAAGTATTAGGTGGCACCGGCTTCCGCTGAGAGCCTAGCCGGCTTAAAGCATCAGCCGCCTCATTCTTCCTTCGATCAATATGCTCAACCTGATAACCCTTGAAGTGACCCGCAATAGCATCAACCTCTCGACAATAAGCCGCCGTGAGTGGATCCTTAGAATCCCAAGTACCAGAAACTTGTTGAGCTACCAAATCTGAGTCGCCAAAGAACCTCACCCGGCTTAAGTTCATCTCCTTAGCCATCCGAAGACCGTGGAGCAAGGCCTCATACTCAGCTGCATTGTTAGTGCAAGGGAACATCAATCGGAGAACATAAAAAAATTTATCACCTCGAGGGGAAGCTAGCACAACTCCAGCCCCCGAGCCTTCCAATTGCGTGGACCCATCAAAGTGAATAGGCCAATACATGTTATCTAGCTTTTCTTCAGGCATCTGTAGTTCTGTCCAGTCATTGATAAAATCCACCAGTGCTTGAGACTTGATGGCTGTGCGAGGCATATACTTCAAACCATGAGGTCCAAGCTCAATGGCCCACTTGGCTATCTGACCTATGGCTTCTCTATTTTGAATAATATCCCCTAAGGGAGCAGAACTATCCACAGTGATGGGATGACCCAAAAAATACTGCTTAAGCTTCCGACTGGCCATGAACACCCCATATGCAAGTTTCTGCCAGTACGGATACCTCTGCTTGGACTCAATAAGAACCTCACAGATGTAGTAAACCGACCTCTGAACCGGATATTCCTTGCATGCCTCCTTCTGTTCCACCACAATAGGTACGCTGACAGCACGAGCATTAGCATCCACATAAAACAACAATAGCTACTTATCAATAGGAGCAGCAAGAACGGGCGGCTCAGCCAACTGTCTTTTCATGTCCTCAAATGCTTCATTAGCGGCATCACTCCAGACAAAATTATCTGTCTTCTTCATCATCTAATACAGAGGGATAGCCTTCCCTGCCAACCGACTTATGAACTGGCTTAGAGCCGCTATACGACCCGCCAGGCGTTGAACATCATTGATACACGCCGGCTTAGCCGAAGAAGTGATGGCTTTTATATTCACCGGGTTAGCTTCAATGCCTTTGTTAGAAAACAGAAAACCCAAGAGCTTGCCTATTGGCACACCAAAAACGTGCTTGGCCAGATTAAGCATCATCTTATAAACCCAGAGATTATCAAAGGTCTCCTTCAAATCATTTATCAAGGTTTCCTTCTTTTTGGATTTTACCATAATATCATCCACATAAGCATGAACATTGCACCCAATCTGATTATGAGGACAATTCTGCACACATCGCTGGTAAGTCGCATGGGCACTCTTGAGCCCAAAAGGCATAGAGACATAACAGAAGGCTCAAAAGGGAGTGATAAAAGTTGTCTTATCCTAGTCCTTAACTGCCATCTTTATCTGATCCAAGTGATAAAAGGGAGCCCAAAAGGCATAGAGACATAACAGAAAGCTCAAAAGGCATAGAGACACATCGCTGATAAGTTTTCCACCAATGATTCGACATGGTTAGTTTTGATGACTACATCATCTACATATGCCTCAACTGTCTTGCCGATTTGCTTTTTAGGCACGTTTGAATCATGCGTTGATATGTAGTGCCGGTGTTTTTGAGCCCGAAGGGCATGATGTTGAAGCAGAAGGGCCCATATGGGGTGTGAATGCCATTGCGGCTTGGTTGGATTCCTTCATTTTGATTTGATGGTATCTAGAGTATGTGTCGAGGAAGCACAGTGAGTCGTGTCCTGTGGTTGCATCAATAATCTGGTTGACGCGAGGTACTGGGAAGGGATCCTTAGGGCAGGCTTTATTAATGTCCTTCAAGTCGATACACAAGCGCCATGATTTGTCCTTCTGTGGCACCATTACCTAGTTTGCTAGCTAGTTCGGATGTTTGATCTCACTGATAAACCCAACTTTGAGTAGCTTGCTAGCTCCTCACCCATAGCCCGTCATTTCGGTTCGGAAAATCGACGCATCATTTGCTTGACTGGTTTGTCTTCCTTCAGTATATTAAGACTATGTTCGGCCAGCGCGCGCGGGATTCCTGGCATATCCGAGGGGTGCCAGGCGAAGATGTCCCAATTCTCACACAAGAACATGCGAAATGAGGCATCGACCATCGGATCCAGCTGTGCCCCAATGGAAGCTGTCTTGTTGGGGTCCATCGGGTGGACTTGAAATTTGGCTATCTCGTCTGCTGGCTTAAAGGAAGTGGATTTAGACCTTTTATCAATAATTACGCCATCTCTATCCACTGCAGAACACAGAGCGGTGAGCTCCTCGGCCGCCAGGGCTTCGGATGGTGCCTCGAGGGCTAGGGATGCGGTTTTATTTTTGGCGCGGAGTGCTATGTCTGGGTGATAGTGATAACACCTTTGGGCCCGGGCATTTTGAGCTTCATGTACCCGTAATGAGGTATGGCTTGAAAGCGTGTGAATGCGTCTCGCCCCAACAGGGCATGATATCCGCTGTTGAAAGGGGCCACCTGGAAGATTATCTCTTCAGACCTATAGTTCTCTGGTGTGCTGAATACCATGTCGAGTTTAATTTTCCCCGAGCATCTTGTTGCCCGACCAGGGATAATTCCTTGAAAGGTTGTATTACTCTGCTCAATGTGACTCATGTCCGTTTGCATTTTATTGAGCGTGTCTTTGTAGATGAGGTTCAATCCGCTGCCACCGTCCATGAGCACTTTAGTGAGGCGAAAGCCGTCTATAATTCGGTTTAAAACCAAAGCGGTTGGTGCTCAGTCTGATCGGGCCCTTGGCTCGTCACTGGTGTTAAAGGTTATCGCCATATCGTTCTAATGATTTATTGCAGCTACGTGATTGACTTTGACGAGGTCACGGGGCGTCCTTTTACGCCGGTTGTTTGAAGGACAGGTCTCAAAGACCGTAAAAACATTGAGGTCGTTATCCTCGGGGGAATGCCTTGACGGAGTAGTGTTGGTGAGAATAGCCTCCCCACTTTTAGCCACCTGCCGCAGTATCCAACATGCCTGAAGTCTATGAGTTGGTTCAAAGTTCGGCATTGCGTATCTGACAGGGCTTGTCGAGCCAGTCACCAAGGACAGGTAAGGGCTTAATATTTCTTTCTGTGGAGTAATGATCAGGTGCCTCATAAGGGTGCATCCGTTTTGTCTGGCCGGTGGGTGGCTTAAAGGCTGGTGGTTCCCACCGAGTTGTCTGGGATTTCCAGGCGCTTTCCATTGCGCAATAGTTCTGTACTATGTGTGCCAAATATGTATGTGGCACCGATTGAGGGCATTGAGGATCCCCTCGTCCGTACAGTTGCGGCGAAAGACTGACACCGCATCTTCGTCGCAGCAATCTTTCATCATGTTTTTAACAAGTAGGAATCAACCCAAAAGTGATGGACTGTTTCCTCAGGTTGCTGTCGTATATACATTAAATCGCATATGTCCGGGGGATCAAAATTTCTTGGAGAGTATTGATTGTGGTGGGTGGGTTTAAATCCGAACCCTGACCCACTTTGGAATCCGGATTTTGAAAAATTTCTGAGGTCATTGGCCTAGGTTCCGGAGTGTCCTGTGGTTTTTTAGACTCAGCGCCTGATTCTAAGTTCGGAGGACAGATGATCTCTTCTCGAGGATGAGTGTCCGGCTCGTAGGGCTCAGAGGTCCGAACATAGTTTTTTTTCAGCATAAGAGGAGCGGTATCCTCAACTTGTTCTTCCACGACGGTCACTAGGTGGGTGACAGGTGGAGACCTGATTTCCCTCTGATTGGGTTTAAGCCAATCAGGTCATAATCTGTTGCAACCCCCAGGGAGGGGATGCAATCTAGCAGTTCGTTTAAAGATGAAACATCTGTTGGATCCATCTTATCGACACTTTCAGGGTTGATGCGGAGATGATTTTTGGCAATCCGGGGGACCGCCTGAGGCTTGATGGTCGGGCGGGCGCCTATGGTGAAATTGCCGATCTAGAGGATCTGCCCAGGAACTATGGCTCTTCCAGAGGTGATTTTGTCGTTGATGACAAGGCGAGCCATCGATACTTCTATCGATAACACGGAGGAACTCTCAATGAAAGCACCAATGTCAGTGTCAAAACCGGCAGATCTCGTGTAGGGGGTCCCGAACTGTGCGTCAAAGGATCGAAGGAAACAGGAGGTCGGACACTTGATGTTTACCCAAGTTCGGGCCCTCTTGATGGAGGTAAAACCCTATGTCCCGCTTGATTGACTTTGATGAGTATAGGGGTTACAAGAGTTGATCTACCTCGAGATCATAATGGCTAAACCCTAGATGTCTAGCCTGCATGATTATGATTCGCTCTACGGACTAGACCTTCCAGTTTATATAGACACCGGAGGGGACTAGGGTCATACAGAGTCGGTTTAGAGAGAAAGGAATCTTGTATCTTCATGTCAAGCTTGTCTTCCATGCCAATGAGAGTCCCATCCGGACACGGGGGGAAAGCCCTCGATCTTGTATCTTCACGGCCCATCAGTCCGGCCCACATTACATAGCCCGGACGCTTGAGGACCCCCTAGTCCAAGACTCCCTCAATGGTCTCTTTTCAACGAGGTTCGGGAAGAGAACACGGTGGGGGTTATATTTGATCGTAAGTAGTTCAGGATCACTTCTTGATCACTACTAGTTCGCGACCGTTCCGTAGTTTCTCATCTTATTCTTGTATTCGTAAGTTAGCCACCATACAAATGCTTAGTGCTTGCAGCAACTGAGGGAGTCCTGGACTAAGGGGTCCTCGGGCGTCCGGCCTGTTATCCATGGACCGGACTGATGGGCTGTGAAGACATGAAGGCCGAAGACTGCACCATGTCCGGATTGGACTCTACTTGGCGTGGAAGGCAAGCTTGGCGACCGAAGATCCCTTCTTATCTAACCGACTCCATGTAAACCCTAGATCCCCCCGGGGTCTATATAAACCGAAGGGGGTAGTCCGGAAAGGACATCACATATACTCATTACCATACCCACATAGGCTAGACTTTTAGGGTTCAGCCATTACGATCTTGTGGTAGATCCACTCTTGTAACAGTCATATTCATCAATATCAATCAAGCAGGACGTAGGGTTTTACCTCCATAGAGAGGGCCAGAACCTGGGTAAGCATTGTGTCCCCCGTCACCTGTTACCATCAATCCAAGACGCACAGTTCGGGACCCCCTACCCGAGATCCGCGTGTTTGACACCGACATTGGTGCTTTCATTGCGAGTTCCACTGTGTCCTCGATGAAAGGCTCGATGGCTCGCCTTGTCATTAAAGACAATATTACCGTAGGGGTAGTTTTGCTGTCGGGCCAAACTATCCGGCTGGGCAACTTTGCTATGATCGCCCGTTCGGCCGCAGGGCCGACGATGACCTCTCGGGCCATCGAAAATCCCCTTCGCGTCAACTCCGAGCACTCCAAGAAGATGGATCCGGTTGAGTTTTCGTCCTTAAACGAGCTCCTAGGTTGCATCGCTGCTTTGGGAATCACCACAGATTACGATCAGATCAGTCCTAAAACCGATCAGGGAGAAACCGAAATCCCACCAGTCACCCACCAGATCGTGGCAGTCCTGGAGCAGAACGGCGAGTCTTCTTCTATATTGAAGACGGACTATGTTCGGGTCGCCGTTCATGAAGAGCCGGATACTCACCCACGAAAGGACGCAACCAGCTCTCCGAACATAGCTTCGAACGGTGGTTCCAAACAATTAGAAGATATTTCGGAACCCGGACTGTCTAGTCCGGAAGGTCGTCGAACTCTGCACAACCGGTTAGGTCGGGGTTCGGATTTAATTCCACCCACCCACCCGGATATAGAGGCTCTCATGAGCATAAAACAGCAATCCCAGGAGAAGGTCCACCACTTTTGGGCCAGATTCCTCCTTGTCAAGGACAAGGTAAAGGATTGCCGTGACGAGGACGCAACATCAGCGCTGTGCAAAAACTATGCTGACGAAGGAATCCTCAACGCCATCAATCGCCGTCGCATACTAAAATTTGCTGACTTAGCAACCATCGTACAAAAATACTATGTGATGGAAAGAGCCTGGGAAACTCGAGCAGCTCGCTGGGAACCACCAATCCCAACCCAACTTCCCCTACAGGTGAAAAGGGCATACCCTCATGGCACGTGCAATCCAACAGTCAAAAAACACAAAGCCACTACACGGCAAGGCACTGTTCTTGAAGGGTGGCTCGATGGCCCATGCAAAATACATACAACAATAGTTACTATGGCAACCCACAGCCTTAGAGCATGTTGGATACTACGACAGGTAGTCAAGAGCGCTAAGGACATCCTTATGAAGGACGCCCCAGAACAACACCCCCCAGAAGAAGACGACCCAAGAGTATTGACAGTCTACGAGACATTCGCTTCAAATAACAAGCACAAAAGGGCACTTCGCGAGCTCAATGAAGTCTACCAAATTGTTGTAATAAACCCATGGAACGACACGGCTATAACATTCAACGCCGGTGATGAACCAAAGTACAGAACAGCACGGGCACCAGCCGCGTTAGTCCTCAGCCCCATCATGGATGGGTTCCGACTCACCAAGGTCCTCATGGACGGTGGAAGTGGATTAAATCTCATTTATGAGGACACGCTCCATAAAATGGAAATAGACAGGAGTCACATCAAACAAAGTAACACAACCTTCCGGGGAATTATTCCTAGTCGGGAGGTGCGGTGCGCGGGCAAAATCACACTTGACGTGGTGTTCGGATCACCAGAGAACTATCGGTCCGAAGAAATAACCTTCCAGGTGGCCCCTTTCAGCAGTGGATATCACACCCTATTGGGGCGGGATGCTTTTACACGCTTCCAAGATATACCTCACTACGGATATATGAAGCTCAAAATGCCTGGACCAAATGGTATAATCACTCTCGTTAGTGATTCAGACATAGCACTCCATGCTGAAAACAAAACCGCATCCTTGGCCCCGGAGGCGCTATCCGAAGCCCTCGCGGCCGAAGAATTAACCGCACTACGCTCCACAGTGGAGAAGGACGATGTGATCCTCGACAAACGCTCCAAATCCACCTTGTTTAAACCGGCAGAAGAAATAATCAAATTCCAGGTCCACCCAACGGACCCCAAGAAGACGACATCCATCAAAGCTCAACTAAACCCAACAGTTGACGCCACACTGCGAGAATTCCTGCGCGAAAACAGGGACTTATTTTCCTGGCACCCTTCGGATATGCAAGGGATCCCACGCAAGCTGGCCGAACATAGCCTGAATATATTAAAGGGGTTAAACCAGTCAAGCAAGCACCGCGACGCTTTTCCGAACCCAAGCGACAAGCCATGGGAGAGGAGCTGACCAAACTCATCGAGGCTGGATTCATTAGAGAAATCAAACATCCGTACTGGCTAGCAAACCTGGTGATGGTACCAAAGAAGGACAAATTCTGGCGCCTGTGCGTCGATTTCAAAGACCTCAGCAAAGTCCGCCCTAAGGATCCCTTCCCCCTCCCCCGCACTGATCAAATCATTGACGCCACCGCAGGACACGACTCACTGTGTTTCCTCGATGCATACTCTGGATACCATCAAATCAAAATGAAGGAATCCGATCAAGCTGAAATAACATTTATTACCCCATACGGGCCATTCTGCTTCAATACCATGCCCTTCAGGCTCAAGAACGCCGGAGCCACATATCAACGCATGATTCAAACATGCCTGGAGAAACAGATTGGCAAAATAGTAGAGGCTTACGGTGATGATGTTGTCATCAAAACCAGGCACGTGGAAACACTAATAGATGACTTACATCTTACATTCGACAACCTCAGGGCATATGACATTAAGCTCAACCCAGAAAAGTGTGTCTTCGGTGTCCCCGCTGGAAAACTGCTGGGCTTTGTCGTTACCAATAGAGGAATCGAAGCAAACCCAGCCAAAATCCGAGCTTTGTCAGAATTGGCTAAGCCAACAGACCTTAAGCAAGTTCAAAAACTTGCAGGTTGCGTGGCAGCTGTAAGCCGCTTTATCTCCAGATTAGGAGAAAAGGCATTGCCTCTCTATCGCCTTCTACGGCGAACCGACCACTTCGAGTGGACGGACGCGGCAAAAGCCGGATTGTAAGAAATAAAAACCCTTCTTGCGAGCAATCCAATCTTGGCCGCACCAAACTCTGGTGAACCGATGTTATTATACATATCGGCAAGACATCAGGTGGTGAGCGTTGTACTCATTGTTCAACGAGAACAGGACGGACATAAATTCCCGCTTCAGAAGCCACTATACTACGTGTCTACTGTCCTTACACCATGCAAATCCCGGTACCCTCATTATAAAAAAAATTATACGCGGTCTTCATGGCATCCCGAAAGCTCCGTCACTACTTCCAGGAGTGTTCGATCACGGTGGCCTCCGAAGTACCACTCAACGACATTACAAACAACCGCGATGCTACGGGCCTGATTACCAACTGGGCCATTGAACTCGACATCACATACAAACCACGTCGAGCTATCAAATCCCAAGTTCTGGCCGACTTCATCGCCGAATGGACAGAGGCCGAGCTCCCTAGAGAGTACGGCACATATTCCAATTGGGTCATGCACTTCGACGGCTCCAAAATGCTGGCAGGGTTAGGAGCGGGTGTCGTTTTAACGTCCCCCACCGGAGATATCGTCTTGTATGTTCTACAAATACTATACACAGACTCCAATAACGCAGCCGAATATGAGGCCTTATTGCATGGTCTCCGGATAGCTGTCTCCATGGGCATACAACGCCTAGAAGTGCGCGGGGACTCAAACCTTACAATATCTCAAATAAATGGAGATTTTGACGCTAAAGATCTGAAGATGGCAGCGTATCGCAACGCAGTCACAAAATGTCGTCCCGATTCGAGGGTCTCGAGTTCCATCACGTGGCTCGAGAAATTAATCAAGAGGCCGATGTTCTTGCTCATATTGGCGCTAAGCGCGACCCTGTCCCACCTAATACCTTCTTGGGAAGGCTCTTCAAGCCATCCGTGGTATGGCAAGGGGAAAACGGCAACGCTAGTCCGGACCCAAACATAACCCTAGATCCTGGAAACATCGACATAACACCATCGGTGCAACTCATCATGGCACTCATTGCCTCATGGACCGAACCCTTCCTGGCCTACCATAATAGGAAGGAGCTTCCTGAGGACTAGAATGAGGCCCGCTGCATTATCCTGCGTTCGAAGGCCAACAAGGTTCATGATGGAGAACTCTACAAGAAAAGTGCCACTGGAGTCCTTCAACAATGTATATCCGGGGAAGAGGGGCAACAGCTCTTGGCTGAAATTCATGCCGGACTCGGCGGTCACCACGCTGCAGCTCGGGCCCTTGTTAGCAAGGCCTTCCGTATAGGGTTCTATTGCCCGACGGCCAGAGTAGATGCACAGGACCTTGTTCAACATTGCGTCGGATGCCAACTCTTTGCCAATCAAAGCCATATGCCCCCACTTCCCTACAAACAATCCCCATCACTTGGCCTTTCGCGGTCTAGGGACTCGACATGGTTGGACCCCTTAAAGGGGGAAGCCATAAGAAAATATATCTGCTGGTTATGGTGGACAAATTCACTAAGTGGATAGAGCCTAAATCAGTCAAAATGGCTGAGTCCGGCCCGGTGATAGACTTCATATCTGATGTTGTGCATCGTTATGGTGTCCCACACAACATCATCACTGACAATGGCTCCAATTTCACAGCCGACGAGGTAATAACCTGGTTTACTACTATGGGTATCAAACTCGATTACGCCTCCGTCTACCACCCACAAACCAATGGTCAAGTAGAACGCGCCAACGGTCTTATTATGAGCGCCATCAAGCCCAGACTAGTGCGGTCTTTGAAAGAATCAGACAAACACTGGGTTGAGGAGCTCGACTCCGTACTCTGGGGGCTGCGGACTACGCCCAACCGTACTACGGGATACACACCTTTCCTCATGGTGTATGGTGCAGAGGTCGTATTGCCTTGCGATATTATTCATGACTCACCTAGAGTGTGTATGTACAAAGAGAGAGAAGCAGAGCTCGATCGGCAGGACAACCTAGATGCCCTGGAGGAGGAACGCGATGTCGCAAAAGCTCGTTCAGTAGTTTACCAACAGCAGGCTCGAAGATATCAAAGCAGAGAAGTACGGGCCAAGACTTACAACATCAGCGAACTTGTTCTATGCCTCCCGGAGACGAAAAAGGACAAACTCAAGCCCAAATGGGAGGGTCCCTTCATAATTGACGAAGTCTCACCGGAGGAGCATACCATCTTCGCGATGCGTCAGACAATTGCCTCGAGCCGAACCCCTGGAACGCAGCTAGACTCCGGAGATTCTACGCCTAGCGCTAAAACTCATTGTTCGTCTCCTCCTCCCCTGCAGTTTCCATTAATTTTTCCTCTCTTTTCCAATTTTTTTCTCGCTTTAAAAGCTTGAAGTACGGCTAGACCGCACATCATTGGCAGATACACCTTTAAACTTGTACGCCACTTTTACCTGGGGGCTTCATAGACAGAAGTTCTTGTCATTCCGTGAGCATCACGCTCCTCACATATGAGTTTTTCCATGTGTACCTTTTCTTCGCCACTATATGCATCGATATGACTTAAGTTTTGGCCAAGCTGGGTTGCCTGGCTCCTGTGCTTATACCCTATGTTCCCGTTAGTTTGGCTAGGGCATAAAGGGAGCACCTCTGTGATTGTTACTGTTGGGTCATCCGGATGTGTACCTCAGACTGGGTGAAGCTAAAAGCTAGCGTTCTTAAGGGAATATTTGGTCGGTGAATTAAAGATGTTTTATAAACTCGCTCCATTGTGCACCCCCAGAAGTTATACGAACTGTGGTGCTCGCACCACAATCTCGACATGTACATTAAATGCATGCACACCCAGGGAAAGGAACCCTTAACAGAACTATTCTCTCTGGAAGATGTTTCTTATGATATCCATGTAATATAACATAGCTAGTCGGATACAACTTGTCTGTTCAAGCAACTATGACCCCTATGCCTAGTTTTCCAAGCATACCCCGGCCTATTCGTCCGCGATGGTATTCGGAAACACTCTGCACCTTAGAGTCTGGAGGTTGAAGCGAAAAGGTCTGCCATGACAAACGATATACAATTCAGCTAGATGAGGAAAAGTACACAGTCACTTGGACTCGAACACCTCTACCTGTTGAGAATATTTGGCGGCCACCTCTACCTGGTCATATACTATACTAACGGGAATTTATTCCCCGTTCGGCCCTACCGGCCCGACACGGCCATGTGATTAGGATCCAGCTTGGTATAGCGTGTCTTCACCATGGCTCGGGCCTCTCGCGCACCCTCTCGGCAGGCAGATATCTTCCACAGCCGGATACGCCGTCGCGCTCCCTTGAACAGCTCTACCAGCTTCTCCATGCTTCCTGGACGGGAGTCGGTTGGCAATAAAGCCTTGGCTACACTCCGCATAGCCTGCCGAGCTTGCTCGCGCAACTACGACAGCTCCTGCAGAAGATCATTTGATGATCCGGACACTTCCTCTTCGGGGCAGTTCTTCAACAAACCTGCAATTACAGCTATATCAGCTACCACTACCTCCAAACTGTTGTAAGATAAAAGCGGCCACATACTGAATATGTTGCCTCGGAGCTTCTTGTTCTCCTTCACAGAGTCGGCTAGCTGCGCTCGCACATCTTTCTGTTCTTCGCCTAGGTTGATGTTCGAATCCTGGAGTTTCTTTTTCTCTTCAACGACCTTTGTCAATACACGCTCGCCCGCTGCTAGCAGCTTTTTGGCTCCATGTTCTACACTTCAAGCGGCGGTCAGCTGCTCTTGCACTTGGTCTAAACGACCCAACACAAAAATTAGAACCCATATTCACACTATTGGTGTAGCCTTATGAATTTTCGATGGAGGAAAATATTACTTGGAGATGCTTTGTATTTCTCCAGTTCGGCGTTAGCAGCAAGCAGCTGGTGCTGACCCTTTTCTAGTTCCTGAGCCAGCTGGGTATTCTTCTTCGTAAGAACCTGGTTGTACATTGATCCTTAAATAAGTTGATTCAACTCCTTTAAGTATCGGGGGCTACTGGCATATGGTTGTCATAGTCAGACAAAGGGAATTTACCTGCACATCTTTCAGATGTTGCTTTGTGGCCCTGCTAATTCCATCTCGAGTAGCCCGGATGTACGCATCGGCTGCGTTGAAGGCATTAAACGACTCTTCCGAAAAGCCAGGATCTTGTAGAATGGCCCGGCGGTGCCGATGATTCATAGCACTCTCCACTTCCAAGTTGGTGATCGGTACATCGTCCGAATCCTCGGCTGGAGGACAGTCCGGTGTCGCCCCTGCATCAGCCCCCATCTTCACGGCGAGATTTGAATCCAGGCTTTGGGAAGCACGGCCGCTTGGACCCTCGGATATGGTCCGGCACGCCTTCCTCCTGACAAATGGAAAACGGGAAGGTCACGGTTGGAAGTGACTGCTCAGGGGCAGGTTGGCGAATTCATACCTCTTCGATGAAGGTGCGGCTGTGTCTTCATTTGCTTTCCTCTTGGAAGGATTGTCCGGCGCGGGAGCCGATCTCTTCGAAGCCGCCGAACATCTCCCCTATGAAGCACGATACGGTGCGATGGGTAAGACGGAGTAAGAGCACTCTTTTAGAGAAGGCGATTTCTTAATTATGTACCCGAGAAGCAGGAAGAAGGCCTGGATAGTCTGCGGTAATGGCCACTTCTGTGCCATCGTAGCTGGTCTAGTAGAACACTCCCTCCGCAAGCACGACAAATATATCTGTGTCCTCTTCAAACCCGGGATCTAGCTCCCGGTTGTGGTTCTCCAGCTATGGGGCGGGACTATAAAATCCCTAGGTGACCTTTCGCTAGTGTTGTCATAAGCAAATGAGCTAGAAGTTTATCAAAAGCAATTTGGAGATGAAAGAAGTACAAAACGGAGGGGTCGGGCCTTACCCAGCTGGGAGGGTTATACATAGAGTACCCGTCTCTAGATTTGATGCGGAGAAATTCCTTTTCCTCCCCTTTGAACAGTTCAGCTAATATCTTAGCCAAAGGGGCAGGGGTATTCGGACCTTTCCGGCAGTAGCGAGAAGCGTCGTCCTCCCCATTATAGTGCCACATGGGAAGCCCTATGTATTGGAGCGGTTGAACCCCTCGCGCTATGGAAATCGCCATAACCTCAATTACTATGAGTCCGGACTAGGTGAGCTCTCTTATCCTGCTCATCAGCTGACAAACCTCCATGCCGTCTTCCTCTTCAAGCCTCCGAGGACGCCAATTGTGGCGTTTCTTCAGTGGGACACGAGCAAATTCAGGAAGACCCTTTCGAATCGGGTCAGGAAGCGCAATGTCCTCTATATAAAACCATTCAGAGGGCCATTCATCAGGTGGCTTCCTTGGTGTGCCAGATGGATATCTGGTATCGGTGACGCGCCACACTTCGGCTCCGCCCACTTCAAATATTGACCCTTCATGGTTGCGCGGGACGAGACAAAACAACTTCCTCCACAACTCGAAGTGAGCCTCGACCCCCAAGAAAAGTTCACATAAAGCAACGTAACCCGCAATGTGCAGAATAGAGGCCGGAGTGAAGTTGTGCAGCTGGAGGCCGTAATATTCTAGAAGGCCTCGGAGGAACGGATGGATTGGAAATTCGACGCCTCTTAGCAGGTAGGGGACAAAACACACTCGCTCCCCCCGGATAGATTGGGGAAGCCCTCTGCCTGAGTCCCCACATTGAAGGAAGCAAGCCTCGATCGAACAGGGACTAGATCTGCATGGGGATGGAATCCCTGCGTTTGCAACTTCGTCAAACAGCTACGAGACACGGAACACCTCTCCCACTCACCTTCCTCTGGGCTGGGACGAGCAGAGGAGCTGGGAGCATTCGCCATGCCGGAATGGTTTCTCCTAAAGCAGTCTCTGGGGATTTCTTTTGCGTAGCACTGAATGGATCTGGGGTCCAATCTCTTTAAATAGGTGCTCTTCCTCACATGAAGGGGGTGTTATTCGCAAAAATACCCTAACTTTCCACATTCACTCTACACGTGGAGGACAAAGACTATTCAATGCGCGGAAGCCAAGGAGGCGACATTGGATCAGTGGTCGAATACATAATTGGAGATCGTCGAAGGGAGAACACTCCTTGCAATGCCGAAGACAGTATGTGTGCCGAGCACCTCGTTATTGAAGACTGGTTCGGGGGCTACTGAGGGAGTCCTGGACTAAGGGGTCCTCGGGCGTTCGGCCTGTTTTCCATGGGCCGGACCGATGGGCTGTGAAGACATGAAGGCCGAAGACTGCACCATGTCCGGATTGGACTGTACTTGGCGTGGAAGGCAAGCTTGGCGACCGAAGATCCCTTCTTATGAACTGACTCCATGTAAACCCTAGATCCCCCCGGCGTCTATATAAACCGATGGGGGTAGTCCGGAAAGGACATCACATATACTCATTACCATACCCACATAGGCTAGACTTTTAGGGTTTAGCCATTATGATCTCGTGGTAGATCCACTCTTGTAACACTCATATTCGTCAATATCAATCAAGCAGGACGTAGGGTTTTACCTCCATAGAGAGGGCCCGAACCTGGGTAAGCATTGTGTCCCCTGTCTCCTGTTACCATCGATCCAACAGGCACAATTCAGGACCCCTACCCGAGATCCGCTGGTTTTGACATCGACAACAACTTCACCACTTATCCATGCCATACATTTAAGCTTTGTTAGTCTTGATACTGAGGGTGATATGATTGCTGAGTCCCCGTGGCTCACATAATAATACAACTACAGTTGCAGGTACCGTTGATTCTGATGCAGGAGATGCCACTAAGCTCCAGTGGGAGTTTGATGAAGACCATGGTCGTTTCTATGTTACTTATCCGGACGATGGACCTAGTCACAGTATCCGTCCGCTTAGTAGCAGGGTGGTTTTCCTTTTTATCTAGTCTGTAGTCAGACACTACTGTATGTATGTTTGATTGTATGATGATTGTCATATTTATGCTATTTGGTGCAAGTGATGCCCGGATTCTCGTACTCTTTCTATTCACCCAGGTTGTATGTATTTGTGTATCACCTTGCTACGCGTCCGAAATGCAATTGTGCCCCAATCATGAGTTCATCACGTGATTGGGATAGAACTGCATCTTGGGCGTTACAAGTTGGTATTAGAGCCATATCGACTATAGGAGCCTTTGCTTGATCGAACCGCTGACGAGTCAAGTCTAGAAGAAAATTGTCTTGAGTCTTAGTTATATCGGAGAGTAGGAATTCTTTTTACTCCTTATCCCCTTCGTCGCTCTGGTAAGGACTCGTGACGTAGGTGTTTTCCTCGCTCTTCTACCCCTTTTCACTCAAAATTTTATTTAGGATCACGCGGGTATTGTGGAATCATTCCGATATCATTGTGACAGGGATTCTGACTTGGTGCCTCCTGACATTTAGGTGTTGTGGCAGTGTTTCGGGGAGTTGAGCTCTAAGGTGTTTTCGTCACAGTGTTTATCTTGCAATTCTGGAATACCAGAGGACGCTGACATCGAAAATGCTTCTATACTCTTTGTGGTGAGAGTAGTTTGACGACACCCGGTACTGGGGGGAGTGATCAGATGTATTGCCATAGCTAGTATATCGGATGTTTTTGAAGGTCAGAGGTACAGAATTTCCAAAGGTTTCTTGGTTATGTGTTGAATGATGGATTCAGTTGGAGCGTAGGGCTTGTTAGTTGTGTGATATATTGTGCCTCCCTGTATCCCCAACACCTGATTGCATAACCAGTAAGTTTCGGGAGTTAATAGCTGGGAATTAAGGTAGCTCTAAGTTATCTTTCCGACAGATAATTGGTATGAGATAGGGGAATCCTTACCATGTATTTGTTCCAGTTGGTACCTTGTTGTTTTATTCATCCACCCATTCCAAGTGGCTTCTCATTCAGATGGTCGTATCTTATTAACTTTGGAATGCATTCATTCAATCTCTGTTCGGATGTTAATTGTGAAGACTATATTGCAAATATCCAGCTTTTGATTCAGCTTATCTATCATTTCTAAGGTGGTTCTAACGGATTCCATCTTCTTCAGGATGGCTCACCCAACGTGTATGCATCCAGAATGTACCAATGGAGAGCAGTCAAATCTTCCACCTCCGCCACCTCTTCCGCCTCCGGAGGCATGGCAAGTTGTGATGGCAGCCACTAATGCCAATACACGGATGATTCTTAAACTCCTACAACAGCGTAGCCAAATCCAAGGCAACCAAGGGAACCAAGGTCAAGGGTAATTCAACAATCAGCCTCCGTTTGCACACTCAATCAGTTCCTCGCAAATCAACCAAAGACGTTCAACGCTTGTGTTGAGGCCATGGACGCTGATGATTGGCTCGTGGACATCAACAAGCATTTTGAGTGCAGCAATGTCAGACCTGAGGACCCGGTCAAGTTCGCTTCCTTCTAGCTCAAGGACCAGGCAGCTTATTGGTATTAGCAGTACAAAGATTCCAGAGGGGGTCTAGTGATTACCTGGACTGATTTCTGCCAGGATTTTCGAGCGCATCACATTCCAACAAGTGTTGTCGAGTGCATGCATGAGAAATTCCGCAACTTCGAGCAAGGAAGCATGTTCGTGTATCAATACAACGTCAAGTTTCAGAACCTCGATCACTACACAAGGTAAGACGTTCCAGATGAGAAGAGTATGATCTACTACTTTAGGGGTGGCCTCAGAGAGGACCTTTAGTTAGCCTCATTCTTGTTATGCCAACTCAGTTCAATTAGTTCTATAACCTCGCTTTAAAACAAGAAGCAGCAGAGCTCAAGTGTGAAGCTTCCAAGAAAAGGCTGATGGATGCAGCCAACTCTCATTCTTCTTCCTCTCAAGTGGTCTCAAAGCAACGAAAGTTTTGTCTTCCTCCACCTCCTTCGTTTCGTCTGCCCTATTAGCAGAACCACTCAGGAGGTCGTGGATCTTCCCATCCACCCAACCCAAGCTATTAGAACAAGTCTCGGTCTCGGGCTCCTAGGACAGGTGGTCCTCCTCCTCCACCTTTTCGTCCACTTTTAGAGGTCACTTGTCACAAGTGTGGTGAGAAAGGGCATTAATCCAACAAGTTCTTCAACCAATGGCGCCTTAAGCCTCCTCCTCCTGTCAAGTCAGCAAGCAATGCAGTCGTATAGCACAATCCCAAGTATGCAAAGGTGAACATGTTGAATGCAGCTCAAGCAGAGGAATCTACTAATGTGATTATGGGTACACTTCCAATTAACTTTATTTCTGCTAGAGTTTTATTTGATTCTGGTGCATCGCATTCTTCCATTTCAAGATCTTTTGTGGCTATGCATGAATTGGTTACTCAAGTGTTGCCGAGACCGTTGTCTATTATTGCTCCGGCTTCGCAAATGTCCTCTCGAGTATTCGTTCCTGATGTCGGTATCAAGATGGGTACTTATGCATTTCTGGCTTCCCCAATTGTTCTTGGTGATTCTGATATTGATCTTATCCTCGACATGGATTGGCTTTCTAAGCACAAGGCTTTTCTTGATTGTGCTGTCAAGGAGATTAAATTGACTCATCCGTCCAAACATGTGATTATCTTTGTGGCTCGTGATGAAACCATTCGGTTGTTCTCTCTCAATGAGAAAGGCGAGATCAATGATATTTCTCATATTCCAGTTGCTTGTGAGTATCAAGATGTCTTTACAGAATAGCTTCCCGATATGCCTCCTCACCGGCCAGTCGAGTTTGTTATTGATCTTGAGCCTGGTACAGAACCCGTATGCAAGCGCCTATACAAGCTTGGGCCAGAAGAGCTGAAAGAAGCGAAGAAACAACTCGATGAACAAGAGTGTCTGGGGAGGTGGTGTTCTTTTTGTCCAAAAGAAAGATGGCATGGAACGACTTTTCGACAATTACCATCCATTGAACAAGAAGACAATCAAGAACAAGTACCCCCTTCCCAATATCAATGAATTGTTCGAGCAACTAAAAGGTGCAATGGTGTTTTCCAGGCTTGACCTCAGTATGGGGTATCACCAGATTCGCATTCATGAAGAAGATACTCCAAAGACAGCTTCCATAACAAGCTTTGGTTCTTATGAATATACTGTCATGTCTTTCGGGCTTACCAATGCCCCTCCAACCTTCTCGAGGATGACGAACTTCATATTCAATCCTTACACCAATGAATTCATCCTGGTGTATCTCGATGATATCCCGGTGTTCTCCAAGAATAAGAAGGATCATGCCAAGCATTTGCGATTGGTGCTCGACAAGCTCAACGAGTATCAAATCAACGCAAATTTCTCTAAATGCGAATTTTGGCTTGATGAAGTTCTTTATCTTGGTCACATCATCTCTCCCAAGGGCATTTGTGTCAATACGGAAAAGGTTTCTGCAATTGTGAACTGGGAACCTCCTCAGAACGTCAAGCACCTTCATAGTTTCCTCGGCCTTGCAAGTTATTGTAGAAGGTTTGTGGAAAACTTCTCAAAATCGCTAAGCCTCTTTTCAAACTCCTCCAGAAGTATGGCAAGTACTCCTAGACTCCTAAGTGTGACATTTCCTTCAATACTCTCAAAGAGAAACTCATCACAGCTCCGGTCCTTACTCCTCCTGATGAGTCAAAGCCCTACCAAGTATTCTGTGATGCTTCATTGCAAGTTCTCAGTGTTGTGCTAATGCAAGAAAGAGAAGTTGTGGCCTATACTTCTTGTCAGTTGAATCCAAACGAAAGGAACTAGCCCGCTCATGATCTTGAGTTGGCGGCAGTTGTCCATGCATTAATCACATGGAGACATCTCTTGTTGGGCAGGCAAGTGGACATTTTCACCGATCACAAGAGCCTCAAATATATCTTCACTCAGCCCAACCTCAACCTCTGACAAACTCATTGGGTTGAAATGATTCAAGAGTATGATCTGAGCATTGAATATACTCTAGACAAGGAGAATGTGATTGCAGATGCATTGAGCAGAAAGGCATATTGAAACAGCTTAATTCTCAAGCCATTCCAGCCTAATCTTTGTGAAGCATTCCGCAAGATCAACCTCCAAGTTATTCCTCAAGGTTTTCTTGCCAAACTTCAAGTCACTCCAACTTTGGAAGACCAAATTCGTGAGGCAGAACTCCTTGATACCATGGTCAAGAAGGTGAAACATGGTGTTGCCAAGGGCTTACCGAAATACAAGTGCTATCACATTGATGGCAAAGACACTTTGTTCTTTAAGGACCGGATTGTGGTTCCAAAAGGTGATCTCAGGAAGGTCACAATGAATTAAGCTCATAATTCTCTTCTTTCCGTCCATCCAGGCAGTTCAACAATGTACCATGGCCTCAAGCAGTCCTATTTGTGGACTCGCACGAAGCGGGAGATTGCCCAATTCGTGAATGAGTGTGATGTCAGCCGGCGGGTGAAAGCAGAACACCAGCGTCCGGCAGGACTCCTCCAGCCTCTTGCTATTCCATAATGGAAGTTTGATCAAATTGAGATGGACTTTTGTAACGCCCTCGATGCGGCTATATCTCCCACGTGTCGAAGCACGACTTAGAGGCATAACCGCATTGAAAGCAATGTCGCAAGTGAGGTAATCTTCACACAACCCATGTAATACATAAGGGAAAGAGATACATAGTTGGCTTACAATCGCCACTTCACACAATTACATGAATAAAGCATTACATCAACCAGATACAATCAAGGTCCGGCTACGGAACCAAAATAAAAGAAGAACCCCAAATGCAACAAAGGTCCCCGATCGACCCCAACTGGGCTCCACTACTGATCACAAAGAACGAAACAACACAAAGGACAAGATCTTCATTGAGCTCCTCCTGAGCTGGGTTGCGTCATCTGCACGGACTCATCGGCACCTGCAAGCTGGTTTGGAAGTATCTGTGAGCCACAGGGACTCAGCAATCTTGCAGCCTCGCGATCAAGACTATTTAAGCTCATAGGTAAGGTAAAAGGTATGAGGTGGAGCTGCAGCAAGAGACTAGCATATGTGGTGGCTAACATACGCAAATGAGAGCGAGAAGAGAAGGCAAAGCACGGTTGATAAAGTATGATCAAGAAGTGATCCTAGAAAAACCTACGTCAAACATAACTCCAACACCGTGTTCACTTCCCGGACTCCGCCGGAAAGAGACCATCACGGTTACACACACTGTTGATTCATTTTAATTAAGGTCAAATTCAGGTTTTCTACAACCGGACGTTAACAAATTCCCATCTGCCCATAACCGCGGGCACGGCTTTCGAAAGTTCAATTCCCTGCAGGGGTGTCCCAACTTAGCCCATCACAAGCTCTCACAGTCAACGAAGGAATAGACCTCCTCCCAAGACATTCCGATTAGACTCGGTATCCCGGTTCTACAAGACATTTCGACAGGGTAAAACTAAACCAGCAACACCGCCCAGATGTGCTGACAAATCCCGATAGGAGCTGCACATATCTCGTTCTCAGGGCACACCGGATGAGCAAGACATCAGGTAAGCCAGCCCAGAGTTGCCCCTGGTAGCCTCGGACATCGCTCAGTTGGACCAACACTCAGAGGAGCACTGGCCCGGGGGGGGGGGGTAAAATAATGATGACCCTCAGGAGCGCGACTCCCAAGGGAAAAGAAAAGGCTAGGTGGCAAATGGTAAAACCAATGTTGGGCATTGCTGGAAGAGCTTTACTTAAGGAGAACTGTCAAGGGGTTCCCATTATTACCCAACCGCGTATGGAACGCAAAATCCGGGAACATAACACCGATATGATGGAAACTAGGGCGACAAGAGTGGAACAAAACACCAGGCATAAGGCTGAGCCTTCCACCCTTTACCAAGTATATAGATGCATTAATTAAATAAGATATATTGTGATATTCCAACAAGTAAAACATGTTCCAACAAGGAACAACATCTCCATGATCCAACAAGGAACAAAACTTCAATCTTCACCTGCAACTAACAATGCTATAAGAGGGGCTGAGCAAAGCGGTAACATAGCCAAACAACGGTTTGCTAGGACAAGGTGGGTTAGAGGCTTGGTTCAACAATATGGGAGGCATGATAAGCAAGTGGTAGGTATCGCAGCATAGGCATAGCAAAAGAGCGAGCAACTAAGCAAGCAAAGATAGAAGTGATTTCGAGGGTATGATCATCTTGCCTGAGATCCCACAAGGAAGAAGAACGAGTCCATGAAGAAGACAAACGGACATAGTGGAACGGATCCTCGCACACACGACGTTATCGGAACCAACCCGAAGAAGCAACACCGGAAAAGAGCAAACGACCTAGTAAACAACCACCACATAGACATGGCATGATGCGGAAACAAGTATGATGCATGTCCGGTTTAATGAAACATGGCATGGCAAAATGCACAAACAACACTACAAGTTAAGTGGAGCTCAATATGCAACGAGTTGCATATTGACGGAACACCACATGAATTATTTAGTTCTCTCCCGGTTAGGTACTCAAAAATATTAAATGTTCTTAGCAAGGCAAGAGGGTGAAGCATGATGAAACTATCTAATCTAGGCAAGTTTAAATGAGGCCGGAATCAACGAACAACAATTCCGGTAAAACCCCATATGCATATTTTAAGGTTTGGTACTGTTCCGCCCTAAACCATATTTTAGAGTTGGTAAACATGCAAAGTAAAGCCACCATATTAAACTAGGCATTTTTCTATCCCATTTACATATAAAGTTTATTAAAATCCGAGTTACGGTTATTTAGTTATGAAATAAATCATTTTAGCATGGCATAGGAGCAAATTTAAACAAACAGCAAATTAAACATTTTAAACATGGGTGAAAGTGACATATTATTAATCTACACCAAATTCTAAGAAAGTTTCATATATAACTTATTTTAATCCGGTGCAGGGTTTGTGAGATATTAAATGCATGAACTCTAGGGACTATTCTGCAAAACTGCGTTCTCTGGAAAAAAATAACTAAATTCGCCAGGCAGAGAAAAAAATATGAAACAGGCCGAAACTGGAGGGGCTGGGGGCGCTGCTCACAGTGGGCCTTCGAGGCCTTTGGCGCAGTGAGAAAGGCGCTGGGCCTGAGAGGAGGCCACGGTTGACCTTAGCGCCGAAGCGGCCCGGAGCGCGGTTGCGGCCCAGGCGCTCAAGAGGTAGGCCGGCCTGGAGCTGGGCTTCGCGCTGTCTGACGCTGAGGTTAACGCGCGTCTGGATGAGTGTACATTGCAGAGGTTTGCAGGCGCGCTTCTCTCCCCTGCTTGAACAAAACAGAGGAAGAAGGCACAGCGACTGCGGGTCTTGGGCGTGGGAGGTCGATCTAGACCGGATCGAGGCGAGCTGGGCCTTGGCGCAGATCTGGCTCAAGGGGAAGGAAGCAGGTCGACGAAGCAGAGGATCGAGCGGGCCGCACTTCGCCTTGGAGCAGGACGACGGCGGCGGCCTAGCGCGTCTCCGGCGAGGTTCAGTGCGCGGGATGGCCGGGGAGGTGGATCCGCAGCGCTGGAGGTCGGGGACGACCCGTTCTGGCCGGAGGCGAGACCATGGGCAGTGCTGGCAGTTCCTAACGACATCGGGGTTGCTGGTCGGCGGCTCGGCATCTGAGCTTCATGCTTCGGGTGCCCCTGGCGGCTCGCTGGTTTGAGTCCCTGAAGACAGAGAGGGAGAGATCATGAGAGGGAGGAGACCGCAACAGGGAAAAAGAAAAAGAGAAGGGGCGCGAGGTAGAGAGGAAATCTGCTCCGGCGAGCTAGCGTATAGAGGAGGCGGGGATCAGGCGCTGGATCGGGGCCGGGGAACTCCTCGCTCTCGGGAACGAGAGGAGCGGGAGGCTGTGTGCTGGTTGGTGGGACACGGAAGGCGAGGAAGATCAGGAGCGGCTGGTCGGTGGATGGATGCATCGGGAGGATCCCAAGGTGGGAGAGGAGTGGCGGCGGGGAGAAGGATTGGATGGGATAGCCCTCCTAGGATCTAGGGTTAGACTAGTTATATAGTGAGTGGGTTAGATTAGGGGCGATCTCGTCCCTCCGATCGTAATCGGGCGGTCGAGAAAAATAGACTAAGAAGTCCAATTAACAAAATGGAGACGTTTTGTAGATGTTTGGGGATGATCCGGATCCAACGGTGACGATTGCCCGGGTCGGGTCCGGGACAGCTTTTCGGGCGCGCGCGCGAGGAGGGCCGCGGGCTGACGAGAGAGGTTAGGTTGGACCTGGCGGTAGGTAGTGGGTTTTGTAGACAGTCTCGAGCTGAGAGAATAGAAGAGAGGGAGGCGGTGACGTTTCCGGAGACCGAAAACGTCCGACGTTAGACCGGCTACTATTGCCGCTATATTTAACGGTTGGACTATCAAACAAACTCCGAATGCGATGAAAATTGACAGGCGGTCTATCTACACTAAAATAAGACCACACGCCAACTTTCAACCCATTCCGAGAACATTTTTCGGCCACTTATAAAATACTATTTCGGACATGTCGCGGGCGCGTGCAAGTGTGTCTGGGCTCAGAACGGACAACGGACGGAACTGGGGGAACCCGGACGGATGCAGGTTTTGAAAACATGATGATGTAATGCACATGATGACAAGATGAAATGCAACACACAAGCGAATGACATGACAATGACAACGAATAACTGGACGACAACTGGCACATTGGTCTCGGGGCGTTACAACTTTGCCACTGGCTTTCCCAAGTCCAAGCGAGGGAATGACACTATCTTCGTTGTCATTGACAAACTTACAAAAGTGGCTCATTTTCTTCCAGCCAAAGAATCTGTCACAGCAGCTCAGTTGGTAGAGCTATATACCTCTAGAATTGTCTCATTGCACGGGATTACTCAATTGATCTCCTCAGATAATGGAAGCATCTTCACTTCCATGTTTTGGGACTCCTTCCAAAAGGCCAAGGGCATGGCCATTGATACTCAAACGAGTGGCCAAGTTGTAAGTGTCAATGAAATCCTTGAAGACATGCTAAGATCTTATGTCATCTCTTTCGGTATGAAGTGGGAAGATTGTCTCCCATATGCCAAGTTCTCATAGAACAACAGCTACCAAGCAAGTTCGGGCAAGGTCCCTTTTGAAATTATATATGGCAGAAAGTGGCGTACTCCTCTCAACTGGTCCGAGACTGGTGAATGCCAACTTCTTGGCAATGACTTGGTCTCAGAAGGTGAAGAAATGTGCAGAGTCATCCGTGGAAATCTCAAAGCCGCACAATCGCGCTAGAAGAGTTACTATGATAGTAAGCACCGTGACTTGGCTTTCGAGATTGGTGACCATGTCTATATCCGAGTCTCTCCTATGAAAGACACTCAACGCTTCGGTATCAAAGGGAAGCTTGCCCCAAGATATGTGGGTCCTTTCAAGATTACTGGAAAAAGACGCGACCTTGCCTATCAACTTGAGATCCCTTACAACTTCTCAAATGTGCATGATGTGGGTCCTTTCAAGTACTTCAAGATGCCAGAGCGCACTATCAAATTCGAAGAGATTGACCTCCCATTGCCATTCTTGAAGAAACTGAGGGAAAAACTCGCAACAAGTCGATCAAGTTCCTGAATGTAAGTGGTGTCACCATTTCGACCGAGAAGCTACTTGGGAGCGCGAGGATCACCTCCATTCTGAATATCCGGAGTTCTTTCAGTCCTAGATCTCGGGACGAGATGATCTTGTAGTGGGGGAGAGTTGTAACGTCCCAGATGTAACATCCATAATTGTACCTCCAACTGTTGCCATTTTCGGCATTGCTTTATTAAATCATCCATGGTTGGGTTTTCTTGTTTTGAATTTTGTTCATGTCATGCATTTCATCTCATGTCATCATGTGCATTGCATTTGCATTCGTGTTCGTCACATGCATCCGGTTGAGTACTTCTTTTTCTCCATTATCCGTTTCTCAATCCGACACTCCCACACGCACCCGTCGCACCTCCTAGACCTTGTTTCGTTAGCGGGAGAAAACGGTTTACGGAATGGGCCAAGAGTTGACGAGTGGTCTTGGTATATCACCGATAGACCGCCTGTCAAATTTCGTTCCATTTGGGGGTTGTTTGATGCCCCAACGGACCCCTCTCTCATTGCAGCCCAATACCTCTCCACAACAGCCCACTAGCCCATCTAGCTCCCCTCCATGCTCCTTGCTGTCGGATCACGATCGTATGGCGAAAACCGCACCTCCATAGCCCTCTCCTAGCTCCCACCATTTATAAATAAGCCTCCCACTCCTAAATTTTCGAGTAAAACCCTAGACTCCCTCCCTCTCAGCCATCGAACATGCCCATGCCCACGCCGCCGCCCATAGCCACTCCCGTGGTGCCACGTCACCCCGGCGCCACCTCCCACCAAATGGCCCGCGGAGCCTTGGGCGGGCCCGCCCGGGCCCGAGCGCTGCCGCCTGCCCCCGCATGCCTCCTGCCACCTCGCGCCCGCTCACCGTCACGGCTCCGCGCCGCCCACTCCACCGCCTCACGCCACCGCTGTCCGCGCCCATCCAGCGCCACCACTGGATCCACTCCTCGCCGGATGATACGTCTCCAACGTATCTATAATTTTTTATTGTTCCACGCTATTATATTATCTGTTTTGATGTTAATGGGCTTTATTTTACACTTTTATATTATTCTTGGGACTAACCTATTAACCCAAGGCCCAGTGCAAATTGTTGATTTTTGCCTATTTCAGTGTTTCGCAGAAAAGGAATATCAAATGGAATCCAAACGGATTGAAACCTTCGGGAACGTGAGTTTTGGAACAAACATGATCCAGAGGACTTGGAGTGGACGTCAAGAAATGAACGAGGAGTCCACGACGCAGGGGGCGCGCCTACCCCCGTGTGCGCGCCCTCCCCCTCGTGGGCCCCTCGTGGCTCAACCGACCTACTTCTTCCTCCTATATATACTCATAAACCCTGAAAACAACCAGGAGCACCATGAAACCCTATCTCCACCGCTGCAACCTTCTATACCCAAGAGATCCCATCTTGGGGCCTTTTCCGGAGCTCCGCCAGAGGGGGCATCGATCACGGAGGGCCTCTACATCAACTCCATGGCCTCTCCGATGATGTGTGAGTAGTTTACTTCAGACCTTCGGGTCCATAGTTATTAGCTAGATGGCTTCTTCTCTCTCTTTGAATCTCAATACAAAGCTCTCCTCGATCTTCTTGGAGATCTATTCGAGGTAACTCTTTTTGCGGTGTGTTTGTCGAGATCCGATGAATTGTGGGTTTATGACCAAGTCTATCTATGAACAATATTTGATTCTTCTCTGAAATATTTTATGCATGATTGGTTATCTTTGCAAGTCTCTTTGAATTATCAGTTTGGTTTGGCCTACTATATTGATCTTTCTTGCAACGGGAGAAGTGCTTAGCTTTGGTTTCAATCTTGCGGTGCTCGATCACAGTGACAGAAAGGGAAACGACACATATTGTATTGTTGCCATCAAGGATAAAAGGATGGGGTTTATATCATATTGCTTGAGTTTATCCCTTTACATCATGTCATCTTACCTAATGTGTTACTCTGTTCTTATGAACTTAATACTCTAGATGCATGCTGGATAGCAGTCGATGTGTGGAGTAATAGTAGTAGATGCAGGCAGGAGTCGGTCTACTTATCACGGACGTGATGCCTATATACATGATCATGCCTAGATATTCTCATAATTATTCGCTTTTCTATCAATTGCTCGACAGTAATTTGTTCACCCACCGTAATACTTACGCTATCTTCAAGGGAAAACCAATGCAGTGCTCAAGAGGTAGCAAGAAGGATTTCTAGCGCCGTTGCCGGGGAGTCTACGCTCAAGTCAAGACATACCAAGTACCCATTACAAACTCTTATCGCCCGCATTACATTATTTGCCATTTGCCTCTCGTTTTCCTCTCCCCCACTTCACCCTTGCTATTTTATTTGCCTTTTTCCCATTTATTTTTCTTGTGCCATGGCCGATTCAAAACGGGCTAAGGGTCCTCTCCCGGGTTTTACTTTGGATAGTCCCTCTGTCCTCTCTAAGCTCATAAATAATGATGCAATGGAAAGACCTATCGGGGTTATCAATGAGAATTTGAATAATTTTGATGAAGATGATACCAGAATTTTCCGTTATTTACTTGATGAATCTTTGAAAGATGCTTGGGATAGGCTAATAAGGATTCGGGCTAGCTATGTGCCCCAATATCAAATTGAGATATACCTGAAAAGCTTTTATATTGGTTTACCCTCTTCGTTCAAACAAGTTCTAGATTGTATTTTTTGAAGAAGGTTTTCTTGAGGGGGATCACATAGATACTTATGAAAAGAAGAAAACTATATTTGGGCACCCCATGAGTGAGAAGGTGGAATCCACCTCTCTTTTGTGCTTTTACCAAAATGAAATTATCAAAGAAATGAGGTCTAGTTTAGATACAAATTTCCGTAACGTGCTTAATCTTTCTTCCACCATTAATGGACCCGTGCTCTCTCAAAATAGAAAGATAAATGCTATAGGAAATAAATTTTCTCTTTTCTTTCCCAATACCAAAGATGGCAATACCTAGATCTATCCTTGCTTTTATGCCTAGCTAGGGGCGTTAAACGATAGCGCTTGTTGGGAGGCAACCCAATTTAATTTTTGTTCCCTTATTTTTGGTTCTATTTAGTAATAAATAATTCATCTATCCTCTGTTTATATGTGGTTTTATGCTTTTAATTAGTGTTTGTGCCAAGTAGAACCTTTGGGAAGACTTGAGGAAGGTCTTTGCGATCTTGCTGTAAAAAACAGAAACTTTAGCGCTCACGAGATTTACTGCCATTTTTTACTAGAGAGTGATATTTAGTTAATTAATTTTGCAGATGATTAATAGGTAAATTCCTCACGTCCAGCAATTTATTTTAGAATTTTTGGGGTTCCATAAGTATTCGAAACTTACAGATTACTACAGACTGTTCTGTTTTTGACAGATTCTGTTTTTCGTGTGTTGTTTGCTTATTTTGATGAACCTATGGCTAGTAATAGAGTTTATGAACCATAGAAAAGTTGTAATACAGTAGGTTTAACACCAATATAACTAAATAACGAGTTCATTACAGTACCTTGAAGTGGTGGTTTGTTTTCTTTTACTAACGGAGCTCGCGAGATTTTCTTTTAAGTTTTGTGTCGTGAAGTTTTCAAGTTTTGGGTAAAGATTTGATGGATTATGAAACAAGGAGTGTCAAGAGCCTAAGATTGGGGATTCCCAAGGCACCCCAATGTAAAATCCAAGGACAACCAAAAGCCTAAGCTTGGAGATGCCTCGGAAGTCATCCCCTCTTTCGTCTTCGTCCATCGGTAACTTTACTTGGAGCTATATTTTTATTAACCACATGATATGTGTTTTGCTTGGAGCATCTTGTATGATTTGAGTCTTTGCTTTTTAGTTTACCACAATCATCCTTGCTGTACACATCTTTTGGGAGAGACACACATGAATCAGAATTTATTAGAATACTCTATGTGCTTCACTTATACCTTTTGAGCTAGATAATTTTGCTCTAGTGCTTCGCTTATATCTTTTAGAGCACGGTGGTGGTTTTATTTTATAGAAATTATTGATCTCTCATGCTTCACTTATATTATTTTGAGAGTCCCTTAGAACAACATGGTAATTTTCTTTGGTTATGAAATTAGTCCTAATATGATAGGCATCCAAGATCGGTATAATAAAAACTTTATAAAAAGTGCATTGAGTACTAGGAGAAGTTTGATACTTGATAATTGTTTTGAGATATAAAGGTGGTAATATTAGAGTGTGCTAGTTGAGTAGTTCTGAATTTGATAAATACTTGCGTTGAAGTTTGCAAGTCCCGTATCATGCACGTATGGTGACCGTTGTGTAACAAATTTGAAACATGAGGTGTTATTAGATTGTGTTCCTTATGAGTGGCGGTCAGGGATGAGCGATGGTCTTTTCCTACCAATATATCCCCCTAGGAGCATGCGCGTAATTCTTGGTTTTTGATGACTTGTAGATTTTCGCAATAAGTATGTGAGTTCTTTATGACTAATGTTGAGTCCATGGATTATACGCACTCTCACCCTTCCATCATTGCTAGCCTCTTTGGTCTGTGCATTGCCCTTTCTCACCTTGAGAGTTGGTGAAAACTTCGCTGGTGCATCCAAATACCATGATATGATATTCTTTGTCACACATAAACCTCCTTATATCTTCCTCAAAGCAGCCACCATACCTACCTAGTATGCCATTTCCATAGCCATTCCGAGATATATTGCCATGCATCTTTCCACCATTCCGTTTATCATGACACACATCATCATTTTCGTATTGCCTTGCATGATCATGTAGTTGACATCGTATTTGTGGCAAACCATCATTCATAATTTTTCATACATGTCACTCTTGATTCATTGCCCTTCCCGGTACACCGCCGGAGGCATTCATATAGAGTCATACTTTGTTCTTGTATCGAGTTGTAATCATTGAGTTGTAAATAAATAGAAGTGTGATGATCATCATTAATCAAGCATTGTTCCAAATAAAAAAATGAGAAAGGCCAAATAAAAAAAGAAAGTCCCAAAAATAAAATAAATAAATAAAATGGGGCAATGCTAATATCCTTTTTTCCACACTTGTGCTTCAAAGTAGCACCATGATCTGTATGATAGAGAGTCTCTTGTTTTGTCACTTTCATATAATAGTGGGAATTTTTCATTATAGAACTTGTCTTGTATATTCCAACTTAGTGAGCAAGCAAGTTGGATGCACACCCACTTAGTTTCTTTTGTTGAGCTTTCATACATTTATATCTCTAGTGCATCCGTTGCATGGCAATCCCTACTCCTTGCATTGACATCAATTGATGGGCATCTCCCTAGCCCATTGATTAGCCGTGTCGATGTGAGACTTTCTCCTTTTTGTCTTCTTCACATAAACCCCATCATCATATTCTATTCCACCCATAGTGCTTGATGAGAGTTGAAAAAAGTTTGAGATTAGTAAAGTGTGAAAAAATTGCTTGTCTTGTCATCGGGGTTGTGCTTGAGGAGAGCATTCTTGTGTGATGAAAATGGAGCATGACCAAACTATATGATTTTGTAGGGATGAACATTCTTTTGCCATGTTATTTTGAGAAGACATAATTGCTTAGTTACTATGCTTGAAGTATTATTATTTTTATGTCAATATTAAACTTTTATCTTTAATCTTTCGGATCTGAATATTCATGCCACAACAAAGAGAATTACATTGAGAATTATGTTAGGTAGCATTCCACATTAAAAAAATTCTATTTTTATCATTTACCTACTCGAGGACGAGCGGGAATTAAGCTTGACACGTCTCGAACGTATCTATAATTTTTGATTGTTCCATGCAATTATATTATCTGTTTTGGATGTTAATGGGCTTTATTTTACACTTTAATATTATTTTTGGGACTAACCTATTAACCCAAGGCCTAGTACAAATTGTTGTTCTTTTTGCCTATTTCGGTGTTTCACAGAAAAGGAATATCAAACGGAATCCAAATGGAATGAAACCTTCGAGAACGTGATTTTTGGAACAAACATGATCCAGAGGACTTGAAGTGGAAGTCAAGAAACAATGAGGAGTCCATGAGGCAGGGGGGCGTGCCTACCCGCCATGGGCGTGCCCTCCACCCTCGTGGGCCCCTCATGGCTCAGCCGACCTACTTCTTCCTCCTATATATACTCATAGACCCTGAAAACAACCAGGAGCACCATGAAACCCGATTTCCACCGCCGGAACCTTCTGTACCCAAGAGATCCCATCTTGGGGCCTTTTTCGGAGCTCCACCAGAGGGGGCATCGATCATGGAGGGCCTCTACATCAACTCCATGGCCTCTCCGATGATCTGTGAGTAGTTTACTTCAGACCTTCGGGTCCATAGTTATTAGCTAGATGGCTTCTTCTATCTCTTTGAATCTCAATACAAAGTTCTCCTCAATCTTCTTGGAGATCTATTCGATGTAACTCTTTTTGCGGTGTGTTTGTCGAGATCCGATGAATCATGGGTTTATGATCAAGTCTATCTATGAACAATATTTGATTCTTCTCCGAAATATTTTATGCACGATTGGTTATCTTTGCAAGTCTCTTTGAATTATCAATTTGGTTTGGCCTACTAGATTGATCTTTCTTGCAATGGGAGAAGTGCTTATCTTTGGGTTCAATCTTGCGGTGCTCGATCCCAGTGACAGAAAGGGAAATTTCATGTATTCTATTGTTGCCATCGAGGATAAAAAGATGGGGTTTATATCATATTGCTTGAGTTTATCCCTCTACATCATGTCATCTTACCTAATGCGTTACTCTTTTCTTATGAACTTAATACTCTAGATGCATGCTGGATAGTGGTCGATGTGTGGAGTAATAGTAGTAGATGCAGGTAGGAGTTGGTCTACTTGTCACGGATGTGATGCCTATATACATGATCATGCCTAGATATTCTCATAATTATTCACTTTTCTATCAATTGCTCGACAGTAATTTGTTCACCCACCATAATACTTATGCTATCTTAAGAGAAGCCACTAGTGAAACCTATGGCCCACGGGTCTATTTTCCATCATATAAGTTTCCAAATTATTTTATTTTGCAATCTTTACTTTTACTCTTTATCATAAAAATACTAAAAATTTTATCTTATCATCTCTATCAGATATCACTCTCGTAAGTGACCATGAAGGGATTGCCAACCCCTTTATCGCGTTGCTTGCGAGGTTCTTATTTGTTTGTGTAGGTACGAGGGAGTTGCGTGTGGCCTCCTACTGGATTGATACCTTGGTTCTCAAAAACTAAGGGAAATACTTACGCTTCTTTGCTGCATCACCCTTTCCTCTTCAACGGAAAACCAATGCAGTGCTCAAGAGGTAGCACCGGCCTCCCTGGAGTCGCGGGCTCGCCGGAGTTTTCCCCCTCCCGGATCTGGTCAAGTGGACTAGATCCACCCACTCCTCCAACAAAACGTGTATCTCGCACCGGATCTCCCTGTCCCGGGTCCTCCTCATCCCATTTTCGCGAGGGTATAATTCGCCTAAGTCCCTGGATATGTAACTTTATATGCGCATGTTTGTGAGGGCATAACTTTCTGCTCGTTTCTCTGATTCGAGTGTATGATATGTCAAATTGTTCACCTATGGATGCTCTAATGATGGTATAGGTTGCATGCATGTTACTGTTCTTGATGCCTTAATCATCATTGCAAAATTACTAAGTGATATAAAATGCTAGAAATTGTTATAACTTGCCTATTTGTCTTTTTCCTAGTATTTTGTTTGATTTTCTTTTGAGCATCATGTCAACATGTTATAGGAGCATATGCATGCCACATTTGTAGTGGTGCAATCCATTTATTACGGTATGTCGTGTGGTCACTAGCACAAACCTGCAAAGTGGGGTAGTTGTTGTGTCTGTTTTCACACACTTAGTTTTCTGCTAAGTCTGAATCAGCTACATCATGATGCCATGTTTACTTGATGCTACTAGTAAATCTATTCACAATCTAGATATGATTAGTACGCACGTTTTGAAGATAACGTTATTCTCTATCCATCCATGTCCTTGTTTGCAATTATTTCTTAATATAGATATTTATTATCATGCTCTCAATTTGCTAAATAATGATTATGTCAGCCTGTTAACAGCAAGTTCATTTTTGCAATGTGAATAGTTAGTGTTCTGTGCATTCCATGGCCATGTTCTTGACATTAGTAGTTCCACAAATGTGCCTTCTTGCTGTTGGTTGTATTCACATACCATGATATGATTTTAGATGAGTTTCATAAGCTCATAAACATGCCTAATTAATGTTGTTTCTGCCATGTTCAGCAAATTCCAGTCTATGAATCTGTTATCATTTGCAATTTTTCCATGATGTTTTGAGCATGTTCTGGTATTTTCTACCATTATCTCAGTAATCATGTTTTGTAGTGATCTACCTGTACTTCACTGCCATGGCATTTGTTTTCATGTTAGAGTGGTGTAGGATATTTTTTATGTTCCATCTCAAGTGCCATGTTGATGTTAATCTCAGTTTGAATTGTTATTGTTTTGCCCACCGTTTGAGTTGTGTGCATCTGTTCCTCATGATCTTTATATTGATTTCAACCTAAATCCTCAAATCTATCCAGTGGCATGCTTGGTTTACCCAGATAGTGTAATGTTCATCTTTTCTCGTTCCCGAGCACCCATATGCACTGCACATTATGTCTTGCATTCTATGCCATGTTTTCCATCATGTTGATTGCGCATTGCACCATGATTGATTGTTATTCCGATGTTGTGTTCTTGCTTTGGGTAGAACCAGGAGAGGAGTTCGTGCCTGAGGACCATGTCGAGTACGTTTACGAGGAGCAAGCTTTCGTTCCCACTAAGGACATTTCAGGCAAGATGATCATCACCCCCGATATCACTTCTATCTTTGCTTGCTAGTTTTTCGTTCTATCGCTATGTCACACTACCTACCACTTGTTTATATAGCCTCCCAAATTGCCATGTGAAGCCTCTAGCCCACCTTCCTAGCAAACCGTTGTTTGGCTATGTTACCGCTTTTGCTCAACCCCTCTTATAGCGTTGCTTGTTGCAGGTGTAGTGCAGGTTGTTCCATGTTGGAACATGGATATGTTGGCATATCACAACATCTCTTATTTAATTAATGCATCTATATACTTGGCAAAGGGTGGAAGGCTTGGCCTTTGTCTTGGTGTTTTGTTCCACTCTTGTCTCCTTAGTTTCCGTCATACCGGTGTTAGGTTCTTTGAATTTGCGTTCCTTACACGGTTGAGGTTTATGGACCCCCCTTGACAGTTCGCTTTGAATAAAACTATTCTAGCAAGGCCCAACATTGCTTTTACCATTTGCCTAATAACAACTAAGACATGCATAGGGAGTAATTAACCTGAGGATTCTTAATCAACCCCCCGGGCTAGTGCTCCTCATGAGTGTTGGTCCAACCTAGAGCCCCTTGCGGCACTGCCGTGAGGAAACTAGAGGATTGGTTTTAGTTGTATGGATTTCTCATCCGATTGTGTCCTGAGACGAGATACGCACGGCTACTATCAGGGTGTCGGCACGTCGGGAGGTCTTGCTGGACTTGTTTTACCATTGTTGAAATGTCTTGTAAACTGGGATTCCGAGTTTGATTGGGTTCTTCTGGGAGGAGGATTTTCCTTCGTTGATAGTGAGAGCTTGTCATGGGCTAAGTTGGGACACCCCTACAAGGTTTAAATTTTCGAGAGCCATGCCCGCGGTTATGTGGCAGATGGGAGTTTTTAATATCCGGTTGTAGTGAACTTGAAGCTAATCTCATTAAAACACACCAACCACGTGCGTAACTATGATGGTCTCTTTTCAATGAGGTTCGGGAAGAGAACATGTTGGGGTTATGTTTGTTCATAAGTAGTTCAGGATCACTTCTTGATCACTACTAGTTTGCGACCGTTGCTTAGTTTCTGATCTTATTCTTGTATCCGTAAGTTAGCCACCATAAAAATGCTTAGTGCTTGTTGCAACTTCACAACTTATCCATGCCATACCTTTAAGCTTTATTAGTATTGATACCGAGGGTGATACGATTGCTGAGTCCTCGTGGCTCACAAAATACTACAACCACAGTTGAAGGTACCGTTGAGTCCGATGCAGGAGATGCCACTGAGCTCCAGTGGGAGTTTGATGAAGATCTTGGTCGTTTCTATGTTACTTATCCGGATGATCAGTTGTGGACCTAGTCGGAGTATCCGTGGGCTTAGTAGCAGGGATGTTTTCCTTTTTATCTAGTCTGTGGTCAGACACTACTATATGTATGGATGATTGTACGATGATTGTCATATTTATGCTATTTGGGGCAAGCGATGCCTGGATTCTCGTACTCTTTCTATTCACTCAAATTGTATGTATTTATCTATCACCTTGCTACGCGTACGAAATGCAATTGTGCCCCAATCATGAGTTCACCACGTGATTGGAATAGAACTGCATCTTGGGCGTTATAGCATTTTCACAATTTGGCACCCAGAAGCTATGGCAAGCGCATACATAGAGGCAGAGAAAAAATTTATTGGCACCCAAAATCCCCAATCATGACTTATGGAATTTCACATCCAACCCAGTTGACTGGGAGAAGACCTTAAGCATGTCCTTCAAAGCAATGAGCTAATTTTTGTCTGCTGGTAAAATGATTAGTGTATCATCTGCCTATTGAACAATAGGATAGACCCAGTCATGGCAGGGTATAGGTACCAGCAAGATGCCTCTTCTATACATATCATTGATCACTGTCTAGAGAAGATCACCGTCAAGGACAAAGAGCAGTGGGGAGACTGGGTCACCTTGCCTAACTACCTTTTTGCAAAGGAATTTTCTCCTAGGTACTCCATTGAGCAGAACCGAAGAGCTGCCAGTGGATTGCAACTGTTTCATCCAAAGAATCCACTTTTCATTAAAACCTTTGTGCCTCAAAATTTGAACAATAGCCTCATGCTCTAGAGAGTCAAAATCCTTCTCAAAATCAAGCTTAAGAATAACAATGGGCCTCTTGGAGTGATGACATTGATGCAGATATTCAAAGGTCCAACCAATATAGTCCTTTATTGTTCTGCTCTTTATAAAGCCATACTGATTCTTATGAATGCATTGCATGATCATACATTGGAATCTATTAGTTGCCATTTTATTAGAGAAATTTCAAGCCCATTCTAGTCAGGGAAATAGGTCTCTAGTCTACAACTTCCTCTACTGACAACTGCTTGGGTCCTAGAGTAATGTATGACCCATTATTGTTTTCCAAAGAAGCAGTACCATCATAAAAAGCTTGAGCTTAGCTCATAAAAATCTTTAGAGATGATATGCCAACATTTCTTACAGAAAAGTCCATTGAAGCAGTCAGGCCTAGGAGCTTTATCAATGGGCATATGCTTCACAATGTTATCCATCTCTTCCTTCTCAAAGGGCTTGGTCGGTACATCAAGCCCCTCCATAGGAGTGAGTAGGGTAGATAAATCAAAGCCCATTAAAATTCCTCTTCAAACCCCCATTTTGTTTCTCAAGCAATTCCAAATCACTCCCTCCATCTGTGAGTGCTTAGTAACCACTGTGCCATCAGGTAATCTCAAACTTGCAATTGAATCCCTCCTGTTTCATTCAGTGGCCATGGCATGAAAAACTTTGTGTTTTCCCCACCTACTTTTATGTACCTAATAGTACATCTCTTCTTCCAATATCGAAATTGTAGGTGAAGCAATTTTTTCACATGAAATTTAGCAATCTTTCTAAAATTAAACTCTGTCTGAAAAGAGGCCTAAGTTCCTCCAGCTCATCCAAAAGCAGTATTACTTGGTTTCATTTTGCAATAAGGTCTTTGAGTGTCGAAACATTTAACTGCCATCTCTTAAGGCTAATCATCCTCATAGCATTTAATTTATATGCAATTCAAGCAGTGGTATGACCCTTCCTTGACGGTTTATGCCATGAGTGCTCTACACAGTCGATAAATCCCTCAAGTACCAATAATTCTCAAACCTGAAAAGATTTGATTTTTGAATAGATGTTTTGATTGTGACCACACAAGGAACGTGATCAGATCCATTTCTCGCTAGAGGAATCACTTCATTCATAGGGTAATAAGATGTCTAATCAACACAAGTAAAAAACCAGTCTAGTTGTTCCAAAAAGGGGGGTGTCCTACATGTTTGACTAGGTAAAAGATCTACCTTTCAGAGGCAACTCCAAGAGACCCAGGTGCCCAATAATCTCATTTAAATCACCCCAGGCAGGTTTCTATTATCAGTGGACCTAATGAAATTGAAATCTCCAATAAGAAGCCAATTATGTCCCAAAGGAATCTGCAAGTTATACAGCCAGCTCACAAAGAAGTCCCTTGCTTCACCCTGACAAGGCCCATAGATAGGGACCAAGGTCCAGTGCTCATTGTTTTCCCTAGAGACAAATTCAATTTCCACAACAAACTGATGAACATCTAACAGTTTCCCCACAAAGACTGGTGAATTAAAAACCACAAGGATACCCCTAGAGGCACCCAAAGATGGGGAGAAAGCAAACCAGTTAAATCTCGTAGGGCAGAAGTTTCTAATTGTTCTCAAATCAGAAGAGATGCACTTAGTTTTCTGAAAACATGCAATAGGACACTGGCTCTCCACCATTTTCTATCAAACAACTCTTTGTCTAGTTTCAACATTCAAACCCCAGACATTCTGACAAAAACATTCCAGTTTCTACAAGAATTACTCAAAATAATAACACAAGATAAGAGCAATGATCCACATGACACACAACGCCACATGCACATAAATCCCACAGTAGTCTATCATACAATTATTACATAGAAGTTCCTCACAAATGAGAAGTAATATTCGGAACAAATAAGTAGAAACTTTAGGGGTTTGCCATACCCACAACAAGAAAAATACACTAATCATTTGAAGTAGTGCTGCCACCATGGAGTGGATCCACCATAAGTGTTTCCACTGTCACGAGCTTGTCCTCAATGCCCAGTTTATGCCCAATATCCTGAATATGACTGACTGGAGTTGCAATAGGGGTATCTGAATGTGTTGGGTCATCTGGCATCTCAGCAGTGAAAGGCTTGGCCTTGGTCTTCTTTCTCTCGGGCCGAGGAGCTAATTCATGGAAGATGGGCTTGAAGCCATCTCTCTGGACTGAACCCCTAGTACACCTTCTAACAGAAGTTTCAACAATTTGGAGTTGGCGCCAAAGTCTTATGAGGCCTCCTGACTTTCTTGCCCATAGCAGAAGGGGCAGGTTCTCCCGAAGCTTGTTGCTGCTAGTCCACCGAGAAGAGAGCCCTAGCAATCAGTCTGACTGCTTCTTGCTCTTTCTAGGCAAACAATTGGAGACCATCCTTGCTAAAGGCAAATCCCAATTGCTCTTTCGTAGAACAAAAAGAGAAATAGGTTGCGTAAATAATGGTTTTGGGACCTCAAACACTATTCGACCATGCAAAAGATTCTCAAAAGATCTTCTCCAAGCCATCTCTGGAGGTAGTGGAGGCCCGATGGTTGTTAGATATCTGGTGGTACAAACAGACTGAACATCCAAAACAGGTGGTTGTTAGATCACTGGTGGCTAATAAACAATAATGGCCCGGTTATTAACTTCCTCTTCAGCATGAGGATCTACCATGTCCAAAGTTGGCTCTGGCTACCCCTCGTCAACATGTATGACAGGTATTGGCTGGGCTTGTTGTGCCCCTAAACTAGGATTACTAGATAAGTATATTACCATTGACTCTTGATCTTCAACCACTGGCTGCTCTCCAGGTTAATTCCAATTGCCCTAGTTGTCATCTCCATCTTTAGCAGGTGTTGGTTGCTCTGCGGGTGGAGGAACATCATTCCACCCCAAGGAAGGGAATGGAGGCAAGATAAAAGGTGGCATCTCAGGGAATGGCGCACCAGGCAATGGATGTGGATTGCCATTGATGGGCATCAAGTCCTCATCTTGTGGCATTTTCTCTGTAAAATTAGCGCCAAGAATGTAGAGAGGAGGTGTCAAGGACACGCTAGCTCCCCCCAAGCTGCATAATCCATAAAGACCACATCATGCGTCACAAGAATGTCTTCAAGAAAAGATGCAAACACCAAAGTTCTGACAAGGTAAGGGTCATCACTGTTCCAATGATGAAACTTGCCAAAAGTATTAACCGCCACCCTAGTATTCTCAGTATTACGAAGATCCAGGGGGATTCCAAGAAACATGAGTAGACCCTGACGAAAACCCTGAGCCCCACAAAAACTTTCCCCCTCATCATGCATAAGAAAATGGACAAAGCGATAATTGACTAGAGCTTGTGATGGGAGTTGAAGAAGTGCAAAACGAACTGCTGCATCTCTAAGCTAAAACAAACCTACAGCACGGATCCATGGCTGAGCTAACTGCACCAGAACTCCATGAGCCTGAAGCCACTGAACCACCTCCTCTCTAGCAGCTCCAATCTGATCAGGCGGGGGGACATGCATTACCTCTGCGAGCATGAACTCCTCGGGGCGACGCACAATTGGGGTATGTGGCGTCACAAAGGTCCTGGGCATGCAATCTTTGCTGTCATCGATGATGTGCTAGCCCACCGGCACATACAACATCGGGTTGAGCTGAAAATTGGCCATGGGAGCTAGCCTAGGTGGAGGTGAGCACACCAGGGGTGGTGTGCTCGACGGCGGAGGAGGGGTTTTCGGTGGAGCAGCGGAAGGTGTCTTGGGACTAGAGCTGATGGGACTAGACGGAGGGGTTAATGCAGAAGTGCAAGGGAGGCCCAAGTTTTGTAAAAGATCGGTGAGAGAGATATTCACACAGCCAACAGTAGAATCCTTGAAAGTTGCAATGTTACCAGGTTTTGGTTGCCAAACCATACCCCAAATCTTAGCAAATTGGTTGCAATCCTTCCTGATATGCCCAGCCCGAGAACAAGCAGTACAAATAAGTTTTGACATGCACAAAGAAGCAAAATGGCCCTTCTGTAAACATTTTTACATGTATGAATTTCATCAACCATTTCCGAGACAACTTGATTAAACTCGTCACTAGCCTGCTAAGAGGAAGGTACATCCATGTCAGAAGGCCCACCGGAAGGAGGGCTACACCTCAACGGTTCAACATGGCCCGTGGCACGCACATCTGCGGCCCAACCTGGCTTGTGACGTCCACATTTGAAGAAGCGAAATTCCTACCCGTGGATAATGCTGCCCGATCAGCTGGTGCAACCAGATCTTTGAACCAAACCAAAGGAAATCGACGGCAACGTCGTCGTTCGCCGGAGATTCCCCGGCAGCGTAGGATGAATAACAACCCTCTCATGTCGAGGAATAGTATAACTAGCCATTTCTATTGTTTCAATGCAATTTTGTGTGGCACGATAGCGATAGCCTCGACAAGGCGGATTGTTTTGAAATGTTGCAAATGATAATTTCTTGCAAACAGACCGATCAGATTGAATTGAAGACTTGGCCGGCTTAGAATGCATAGCTAGCAAACCAAGAGCAGGATAGCGTTTCAAGGGACTCACAATGATCCATTTTGCATCACATTCTATTTTCCATATCTTAAACTCACGAGCCCAATTCGGGCCACCATTACCCCATAGATGAATGTAACATTTAAAATGATCACAGGAGAATGATCGAAGACTGAGGATAATCATCCCTACTATCCTGCAAGATACATGAAAGCCAAATACCTTATCCTTGGTAGAGAAAACCAAAAACTCAATAGTCGATCCTCCAATGACACCTTCAATTGCAACCTCCACTGAATCCTCATTAAGACGAAAATCATGACGGCCAAACGACATGACCATAGTAAAATAACCAGTGCCTTCCATAGGATCCACCAAAATACTATTAGATTGAAAACACTTATCTGCAAAGAGAAAACTATTGAAGAAATCCCAGCCAAGGGTGGATCATCCAATATGCACAACATATTCCACGCATCACAACTCTAGAAGTGTTTCCAACTTCCTGATAAGCACGATCCCTACAAGGACATCGATCACCTAGCCATCGACCTCCAGCCTGATTTGACCCACCACGAGAGACCCATTTGCAACCTGGGTCAAGTAGAACATTGTGGGACCCCGGCTCAGATCAACCGGTTTACCTTGCATTGCCAGCACGGAGATCACGTCTTCTGGCAACACACAACATCTTGGTACAGAAAACAACCGCTTTATTGATACTAGCGGAACATAGTTCGATGTTTCATCAAGTAGCGAGGCCAAGCAGCACACACGGTGTGGCTGAACAATATGTACATTATTTAGTGAACATAAAGTGGCCTCGATCACGGCAACTACGCGGTAGAAGAACGACGACGAAGCGGGACTCCATATCACAGGGACACTGATGTGGACACGGTCTAGACTCGGGCAGCACTTCGATCCAACGAAACTTTCCTGAAATATGGCATGACACGCCAGGTCAGTACATTGAATGTACTTGCAAGCTCACAACAATCATAAACATAATGGCAAACAATATCATGATATTTAATCAAGTTAAATGCAATGCAGAATCATATTACTGATGTAGTCAAAACAACATCGTGCACCAAGTCCCTCGGACTTTCTTACCGAATGGGTTACCTTGTTACCAAACGGTGATCTTACTTGAATCACAATAGAAACCAACACTTTGGTGTCCACATCCTCATAATTTCTCAATCAACATCTTTCAAACAATTCCAAGTGATTATACTTAGTGTGCAAAATTAATTATAAATGTTGATCCATGGTGTGACCTACTCATGAGTTGTGTCCGTAACCAAGGACGCGGCTATCCATAGATTAGATACACTCCGTAGAGGTAGCGCACTGTACACACACCATGGAATCCAAGGCCCCGCACTCCCATTCAGTTGGACCAATGACATTCCGCCGAAACCCTCCCATTGCCATGACACTCTCCCAGCCACTGCGACTCCCTCCCCACTGGGCTAAGTCCTAGGTGGGCCCGTGCCTACCAAAGGCATCAACGGCCACCGTCGTGGCAAAACATAAATGGTCCCAAACGGGGACAAGGTACCATAACAACAAACGGGCACACAAGGTTATGTCTGCTTACCGGGCCAGGGTACCGCATGCCCATAACCTTCCCTCATTGGAGGTACCGACCAGAGGAATGACAATGGACCGAATAAAGGCCTTCCCATAAAGACAAATGTGGTTGCACTGGGAAAAACTCGATTCAGTGGCACCATGACCCGATCAATGTTATGTTCAAGTTGAATTAACATCAGGTTTAACTTGAAATAAAAACAATGGGTGTTATGATATCCCATGAATATGCAACCATACAATATGCATGACATACCACTACGAGTATACAGATCAACATCATTAAATCTTATACTGGCACTAGTCATCATCAAACCATACTGATCTTACTCCACTGGTTTTTGAGACTCATCATATTTTTAGTCATGATATCAACTTAATAGAATCAATTCCTTTCTTAAGAAAAATAGTACCGGTGCTAGTCATGTCATAACCATGTCATTATCACATAATCAAAAGTTACTTCTACTGACTCATACTAATTTAGATATCATCACACTACTGGAATCTAGCATTTCAAGCAAAACAAGTAACTTGCAAAATTTAAATGCATGAAATAACTCATATTCAAGTTGAAAAATCACAAATATTGAAATGACACCATGTAAATGTTGGTGTGGCTTGCCTTAGTGTAGAGGAGGTTCACACTCCTCCTGGTGATCCTCAAGACTAGCTTCTCCCTCTGAAAACATTTAAAAACGGAGAAAGAAAATATCAAGAATCACTCTAAAAATTACCATAAAATCTAGACAGTAGAGAAAAATCTCGTTTTTGGTGTGCTGCTAGATCTTTTCAGTAAGAACATAATGCAAAAAGAATCAACTCATTTGGACTTGTGGTTAAAAACTTGTGGCCATTTGAAGTTTCTATAAAATTTGTAATTTAAATAAAATGACCAGGGGGTGACGTCAGCGCCACGCCAGTGCGTATTGCTTCGGCCGCGGGGCTGGGTTGCTACCAGTGGGCCACCACTATTAGGTTTAGGGAGAGGGGGAGAGAGACAGAGGTGGGGCGGCGATGCGTAGGCGTTTCTCCAGCGAGTAGAGATCGGCAGCCAGATCCAGAGGGATAGAAAGAGAGAGGGGGTCGAGGCGCACCCACCCATACCTCTTGTGTGGCTAGGGGTCGTCAGACGGGGTCAGAACTGGCCTCTCTAGCGGCGGCAGGAAGCATAGGTTGCCGGAGTTGGAGACGACGGCGACATGGAGCTGCACCAGGGGCTCCAACGCGGTCGGACGACACCAGTGAACCATAACAAGTCGCCTGAGAAGTGGATCGAGCTCGGGAGGCACTGGAGCGATGACGAGGGCGCTACCAGGAATCACCGGTGAGGTCGGGTCGGGGCGGCGGCCAGAGGCCTGCCCGGCCGAGCTGCGACTGAACTACGAGCTTGTGGAGGTTGAGGGAGTGGGTGGTGATGCTCGACGAGGCTGGGGGTGGCTGTCTTTATAGGTGAGTGTCGGAGATATACCTCGCGGTATGACCCAGCCGGAGATATGACCCGGCTAGGACTTGGTGTTTCATTGGTGACCCGGCAGATTATAAGCCGGCAAATGTTAAGTCAGATTATAAGCCGGCAGATGTTAAGTCGGATTATAAACCGGCAGATGTTAAGTCAGATTATAAGTCAAATGTTAAGCCAGATGGTAAGCCCGCGGACGGATTATAAGCCAGATTATAAGTTAGATTGTAAGCCAGATGGTAAGCCAACAGACAGTTATAAACCAGCAGACAGAGTCGCCTGGGTTAATAAGCCCGAGACATTAAGAAGCCCATGGAGAGAATACCGTGATGCGTAGTCAGAATAGTTTAAGTCTTAATCCGAGTTGGACTCTACATGTAACCCGCCCCTTCAACTTATATAAGGAGGGGCGGGGCACCTCAAGAGGGACATGTTGAATAATCGTTAAGGCTAGACACAACTAGGAGAGACATAGATACGACGACTCCCTCATGATGATAATGAGACCTATCCACAAAGAACATGTAGGGTTATTACCAGATGATGTTTCCCAGGGCCCGAAGCTATCTAAACCCTTGTCTTGTGTGTTAATTCTCTTCGCATCTGTCATCCCGATCAACACCTATCAAGCTACCACATAGATGTGTTGGCCTCATGACTAAGTCCTCACTAGGACATCTGTCGTGACAATTCCACGACAGTTGGCGCCCACCGTGGGACTCGCGCACAATGACGTTGAGTTCTTGAAGGGATCTCTCCCAGGGATCGAGAAGTTGGCAGTTGACTGGATAAAGAAAAGCTGGCATGGAAGAATCCACATCAGTTATGAGTTCATCAATCGAGATTGTAAAAGCATTCAGCGGCAACGTATATTGATTTCAAGAGAAATTTAGGGTTGCGCTTCGTGTGGCCGTGGCAAGCACCATGGTGAGTCGTCGAGTCAGTGACGGGAGTTTTTTGGTGGTGGCGGTTTCCGCAATCTTGTCAATCACAAGATGCGCCGAGACGGACAGGGAATGTCCATTGCAGTCGTTGTGTCCAATCCATCAAGTTTAAAAAAAATCAAGAAAAGAAGCAGAGGCTTGCAGAGCGCCCGATTACTGTGCGTGTGCGTGGACTAGAAGGAGTACTACAACAAGTTTGTGATCACGTCAAGACAAAAGGAAGGAGTGCTTTGCGTTTGGATCAGCTACCATATCCGTATTAAACTCAATGTTGGTGCAAGACCAACAAGACAAAAACAAATCAGATAGCTGCCTAATTATGTGATGGTGCGTGCTGTCAAAGTAGCTCACGTGAAATTCGGGAGAGCGTCAGCCATGTACTGCAGGAATACGCACCTCTAGAAGTTGTACTTGCATGGTTTCCAAATATTAGTGGGAGACCAAAGTACTGCTTGGCCAAAAGTGAATCAAAGACACAACAGATTTACATGAGTACTAATTGGTGGCTACTAATCTACATGCTGGCTTCCCCTTGCCATATTCTGAGCCGCAGCTTGCCTGTCGCGCCGGCTTACCTCGTAGGCCCTCCTCTACCTTGCACGGCCAGTGCCCATTGGAGTTGCCGCTCCAAGCTGTCGTGACCCGCCAACTGCGCTTACTGAGTCGCCGCGGTCCCCTTTGAGCCGGACTCGCCTCTGAGTGCTGTGGCCTACCTATCTCAAGTCGCCGCAACCGCTGACTCGCCTTGCCAAGTCACTGTTGGCGGTTCATCTCCGCCGAGTGGCCCGTCTTGGCCTGCTTCTGAGCGGCCTGGGGCGTATTGAGCCGCCCCTGCCGTGTATTGAGTCGCCGGTCTGCTGCACTAAGCCTCCCCTCTCGCGTTGAATCGCAGGTCTGCTGGCACGCCAACGACTAAAGCGCCTCCGCCTCCTCTGTCCTCAATCCGAGTGACCTCCGAGGTCTCAATCCGGCACGGCTTCGCGCCGGTTTTGCCCCGGCGCCGTCTCTAAAGCGCCATTTGTGTCATGTTGTCCTGAGCCAGCACCGTCGTTGTAGACTCGTTTCACTCCGCCAAACGCACAAGCCACCACAGTTGAGCCAGCCTCGCCAATGCCTCGCTGGCTTACTCCCGCCGCGAGTCGCCATACAACCCTCCGCGTCTCCACTCAACTCCACAGCCTTAAGCCGCAGCCTGGCCATCTGCTGCTAAACCGCCACAGCTGTATTTCCACCTCTACGCTCACGTCTACTGCAGGGTTGAGCTAGCTCGGCCGCCACAAGTCGCTGCCGCCAAGTTGCCTCGCCGGTGTGTTGAGCCGCCCCGGCCGCACATCCTCGCCTCGTTTCCAAACCGCTGCGAGCTGCGAGCGGCTCAGACCGAGTTGACCCTGCGGGGACCGAGCTGTCGGCTGCCGCTGCTTGCTGCAGAGCCACCATCGCGCCCCGACCTGAGCCGCCTCGCTGAGTTGCCGAATCGTAGGCCTTGTTATGAGACCGTCTGCTCCGCACATGTTTCTGAGCTACCGCTGCCTCACGTTGTGGTGAGAGCTGCCGCTGCCTCCACGAAATGCCGGTGCACACACGACATGTTAGGCTCTCCACGTCGTCGGCTCACTTCACTTCCTCCGTGAACTCGTCGCATCGCTGACCCGCCGCTGCCATGAGCTGTTGCGCCGGTTTATTATTTCCGCAGTAGGCGGGCCATCTGATGCCAACCATTGCCTCGCGCAATGGCTTGACGAAGATGCCAAGTCGCTGCACCCGCTCCCTGGGCGTCTTGGGTTAAAGATAACAGTTTTGCTAAAGCACATCTAGATGTGCCATAAGTATTGCACATCTAAGTCATATGTCATTGATCTTACATTAAGATTCGTGTGAATATTTTCTTTTTCTTTTATCTTTTTCTCTTTATGCTTAATTCACTCACTTAAATGTGCAATAACTAGGGCACATCTAGATGTGCCCTAGACACACCCTAAAGATAAGTTAGACTCGTCCTCGGAGAAGAAGCAGAAGATGGGAATAGCAGCTCGACGGCACATCGTAGAAGGCTCAACGCAGTGCAAGTGGCCTCACCACCGTCGGCCTCGCCCAGTTTAAGAAAAAATGTAGGCGTCTCCAGCATGGCACTATTTCTCAGGCAATTTTAACCAGAAGACTGATGTGTCTGCATGTCAAAACCAACGCGGCAGTGGGCAGAGGCAAGTTGGATCGATTAGTCCTGCTACGGTTCATATAATCAACTGGTACAAGTGCTGCAACCGGTTTGTCATCGTACAAAGCAACATGGGATACGGTGCTAGGGCCACATCAGAATATGTTTTTATCCCTAGTATCCACGTTCATCCCACAAAAATACCAGGTGTTATCCTTCTTATATATTTTATTAGTACATTTTAATTCCTCTGAGCACTATTACACTGCCTTATGGTGTTTTTTATACACAGGTTAAATTATTGTTATACTGCGGGTATGGAGCGCGCGACAACATCACTCTGTATTGACGATCATTTGTGCTGCACTGCTCGACGAACACATGGTTCGGTCTATATCAACATGCGTCTTCATTATGGTGATTGTCAACTCCGTGGTGGATAATTTCTGGCCTAACTTATCAGGTGAAATCCATCCAGTATATTTTTATAATACATATTGCTTTCTTTAAAAGATCAATTTCTCTGGCTTGTAAGTTCTCTAATGCAGGACAAGTTGTCAACTACAAAAGGGGCTATTCTATCACTGAGCTATTGAATGACTCATGATGGTTTATATCACAGCCAACTATGAAGAATCTCAAGACAACTCCTCCAGTCATCTTGAGACTCGGGGGCTACAATGATATGACTAAGCAAGTCTTGCCAGTTTCAGCAAATTCAAGAACCCCGGGACATTGAAGGGGAAAATAACCCGGTCCCGGAGGCTGCTGCCATATTGATGAAAATTTAAAGGCTGCCAGAAAATTTCTGGCTCAAAATGAAGATTCTGATTTAAAATCCAGCTCAAAGGACATCTCTCTCCCATAAAACTTTGAAGTTCTCAATATCTGGTTTAAAGTCCCGGTTTAAACGAATTAATCTCTCACAAGTTCGAGTTCTCAGAAAAAATACAGGGACCAAAGAGAGTCTATTGCATAGCACGGCTCAAACATAGGTACCCAGCGAGCACAACTCATAAATATATCACTTGGGGGCTTCCTGCTCATCGGGCATAGCTATGACTACCCTTGTTGATCCGGCTTACATGCCCGGAATATAATGTTACTTGGGGGCTCTTTGTTCAACGGACAAGAATTTTTGTGACCCTTTCAACAGGCTTAAAATCCAGGCTTGGACGCTAGGTGTATTCACCTAAAAACCCGAGTTATCCTGCCTTTTTAAGTCTGCCACTCCGCCCAGGTAATCCTAGAATGACCCGCCGTACTTTGACAAGTCAATCTTATACAGACCCTGAATTTGTCAAAAGTTAAAACGACGATTGGTTATGTGAGGTCCGGCTTATAAAATTTGTATGAAGGCTTAACTCAGTGGCTGTGCAGCTCTTGAACGCACTTAATTCTTTAGGCTTGACAGCCTATGAAAGCCTCGTTTTCTTTCCTCAATTCATTTTTTGAACATTTTTGGGTGGATCTTGGTGTCATATTGACATATGGCTGAAGACAATTCAGGCCACGTAGCCTTCATCCCTATGGCTCATATTTGAGTATATCCGGAGTTTATTAACCAGGTCTAGCTTTGGACGTTAAGTCACAGTATTTGGATTGCGCCATTGGAATCATGCACTTATAAATAATTGGATTATATTGTTCAAATCTTGAATAGCCAACATGGTTAGGTTTTTATTATGGTTATCAATAACCAGTATTATGATTGAGGTTTTCAAAGTCGCTTCAGCGCAATGACTATTATTTTATCAATGGATATGATTTATTCTACAATGGAAGGAATAGTCCCGAGTCGCTGCAGGCTTACGACCCAGCACTTCGGGGCTACATTATTCAAATCATGATTATATCATATCTGGAAGTCCCATGTCGCTGCAAGCATGCATCATGACACTTGGGGGCTAATGCAAGGTCATTTTTAACTTGCCTTATTGAAGACCCGACCCATCACATTGCGATGAGCCAGCCCTTGGCGGCTACCTATTGCTCCTGTACAAAATTCAAGGTACACAAGTTAAATCCATTATATTAAAGGGTTCATTGTCAGTTGGTAAAGCACAAGGCTCTTAACCTTGTGGACGTGGGTTCATGCCCTACGATGGAAGCTACATCATATGATGTTATTTTCAATGAAATATATATAAAGTCCATCTCAATAGTATCTTACTGAGTCGGCCCTTGGGGGCTACACGTTGTTTTTCAAGTCTACATGACCATATCTACAAAGTCTCTTCTCATTATTGCATAATGACCCGACCCTTGGGGGCTACATTGGTTGAAGTTTTTATTAGCATAAGGCAATTACAAGTCCCAAGTTGCTGCAAGCATGACAACCAGGCAGTTAGGGGCTACATATGTGGAATATTCATTTTTGACTAGTGACAGAGATGAAAACCCCGGATTTCTTCAAGGTTGTGACATTTATATTGAAGCAAGTCTTAAGATATTACTAGGCTCCCTTCTTAAGACATGGGGGCTACAAGTGATATGCATATAAGGGAGGTACATTTTCAAGCATGATGTTAACAACAATTATGACCCGGTGCCATCAATATTTACAAGTCGGCAATTTTGGCAATGATAAAACGGCAAGTTTTTCAACTTCAAGCCGGCAGAAGATCAAATGAGTATTTCAAGGACCAATATTTTTTAAGCATTGGGGGCTGAGTCAAATGAATTATTCTTCACAATTTTTCTATGACAAACCAGTGTTAGAAAATTGATTATGAAGCTAGCCTATTGACCCGGATTTTCTAGTGGAAGGAAATGACAAGGAATTAAGGATGAGTAGGTGCCGGCTTACAAGAGTTCTTAACCCGGAGCATAATCTGTCAAAATTGTTCTTATGTTTATTTTATAGGATCACTTTAACATGGATAAATTCAAATTAAACTGGGGGCTACTGTCAGGGATATACCTCGCGGTATGACCCGGCTGGGACTTGGTGTTTCATTGGTGAACCAGCAGATTATAAGCCGACAGATGTTAAGTCAGATTATAAGCCGGAAGATGTTAAGTCAGATTATAAGCTGGCAGATGTTAAGTCAGATTATAAGCCGGCAGATGTTAAGTTAGATGTTAAGCCAGATGGTAAGCCAGTGGATAGATTATAAGTTAGATTGTTAGCTAGATGGTAAGCCGACAGACAGTTATAACCCGGTAGATAGAGTCGGCTGGGGTTAATAAGCCCAAGATGTTAAGAAGCCCAAGACGTTAATAAGCCCATGGAGAGAAGCCCGTGATGCATAGTCAGAATAGTTTAAGTCTTAATCCGAGTTGGACTCTACATGCAACCCACCTCTTCAACTTATATAAGGAGGCCCGGGCACCCCAAGAGGGACAGGTTGAATAATCATTAAGGCTGGACACAACTAGAAGAGCCGGAGATTCGGCGACTCCCTCGTGATGATAATGAGACCTAGCCACAAACAATATGTAGGGTTATTACCGGATGATGTTTCCCGGGCCCCGAAGCTATCTAAACCCTTGTCTTGTGTGTTAATTCTCTTCGCGTCTCTCATCCCGATCAACCCCTCTCAGGCGACCACATAGATGCATTGGCCTCACGACTAAGTCCTCACACTAGGACATCTGCCATGACAATTCCACGACAATGAGCGAGGAGAGGGGATCAGGCTCCACCGGAGGGCTTCTGGACACGGCGCCCGGCGATGAAAGCCGTCAGCGAGAGGGGGAGAAGGCAAAGCAGCTCACGCGGGCACTGTGGGAGGGTGGAGACAAGGACAGGAGCGAGGATGGCGATGAACACAGTGGCACGGGCCCACTATTCACTTGGCCGTGTCGTGCCCGTGCTCGCTGCACCGAGCTCCAGCATCGGCGAGCTCCTGGGAGGAGTTAAGGGAGTCGAGATGACGATCGTGTCAGAGTTTGGCAAGGCACGACGGTCGGGGAAGCGAGCACGAGCTCAACAGCAGCTCGGGCGCGTCGCAGAGCGTGTCGGCTGCATGCCAGCACACCTAGACGAACGCGGTCACCGTATGAACTATCACATTAGGACGCTGTAACGCCCCGAGACCGATGTGCCAGGTGTCCTCGAGTTATTCGCTATTGTTGCCTTGTCATTGCTTGCGTTTCACGCATCTCATATCATGTCATCATGTGCATTTCATTTGCATACATGTTCGTCTCATGCATCCGAGCATTTTCCCCGTTGTTCGTTTTGCAATCCGGCGCTCCTATGTCACCCGGTGTCCCTTTCTACCTCTTTTCGTGTGTGGGTGTTAAATGTTTTCGGATTGGACCGAGACTTGTCATGCGGCCTTGGTTTACTACCGGTGGACCGCCTGTCAAGTTTCATGCCATTTGGACTTCGTTTGATACTCCAACGGTTAACAGAGCGACCGAAAAGGCCTCGTGTGTGTTGCAGCCCAACACCCCTTCAAAGTGGCCAAAAATCCACCTAAACCTCATCCATCATCTCGGTCGTTCGATCATGATCGCGTGGCCGAAAACCGCACCTCATTTGAACTCTCCTAGCTCCTTCTACCTATAAATATGTGATCCCTCCAAAAATTCCGCGCAAATCAAACCCTAGCCCCGCTCCTCGCACCGCCGGACAAAACTCCCCACCGCCCGGACATGTCCGCGCCCCTCCACGTCTCTCCAACCAATGGCGTCGCGCCACGTCGCCTCCGCTGCCGCCCTCGGCCTATCATTTTGCGCCACGTGTCCCCGCCGCCGATCCACCACCGCGCTGGCCCGCGGAGCCCATCGCGGGCCCGCACGGGCCCTGTCGCCGCCGCCTCCCACGGGCGCGTGCTCGCACCACACCTTCGCCGGACCTCCGCCGGATTTCCTCGCGCCGCCACGCCGGGACCCCGTCTCACATCGCCGCCTCATGCCCTGCCCAGGGAGGAAGCCCGCGCCTGCCCCGCCGCACGTCTCCGCCGGAACGCCGCCGCAGTGCCGCGCCGCCTGGCTCCGGCCATCGTCGAGCTCGCCGGATGCACGCCCTCGTCGTCCTTCGCTTCCCCGCCGCCGTCCCGGGGCGCAGCTGCCTCGATCCGACCCCAGGGAGCAGCCCTTGTGCCGTCCGCCCCAAGATCCTGCGCCGCCGCCTCGGTTCTTGCCATCCCCATCGTCGGAGTTCCAGGTGCGCCGCCGCCGGAGAAGATCGGGAGGAGCCCCGATCCGTCTGCCGTTGACCGCGACCTCGCGCTGAGCCAGGCCGCGCCTGCCGGCCCATCTTCCTCTTCGTGCTAACCGGGCCGAAGCCCAGGGTGAGATTCTTCTATATCTCGCCCGAGCGTCCTGTAGCTATCCTCCGCTCACCTTTTTTTTGCTAAGTGCCCAGATCTGCTTCATGTTATTTCATACTTCTTCATGCCCTTACTCATCACCCGTTGCTCCGATTCGTGTGTGTGTAGCATATCAAAATGTTCGTCTTGACGAGTACATCATTTCATCTCATTGCATCATTTTCATTTGAGCTTATCTTGATGCCCGAAATGCTGTTGGAAGAGGGCTATGTGAGTAATTTCGCAGATCTGTTTCAACAAATAGCTATTTGTCATTTTTTTCCATGATTAATGTGTGCATGCTATGATCCTGAGCTCTACATGTGTTTTGTTATATGCCATGCCATCTTTACGGAAGTGCTTGCCATGTATTTTTATGATATTTGTGGTGACTAGCACAAGCTTGCAAAGTAGCGTAATCGGTAATGCTGATTTCAGAGACTTAGAATTTCTGTAAGTCCTTGTCCTGTTTTTGTTATTATGCCATATGTTCATGTTGTTCTCTAGTGATTTGTGCCTCTTTTGAGGATGATCAGTTAGGATGATTTGTTAACATTGTGGTACTCTATCCATCCATGTCTTTGTTTGCATTTATGGAGCAATCTAGCTTGACTCAATCGAGCTCTACTTTTGCTATTTAATATTCCTGACAGATTGTTAACTTGTTTAGCGATTATGTCGAGGATGTTGCTATTGATCCGTGCATGCTATGTTGTTGTTCTTGCCATGTCTAGCTTCTATGCCATGTATTATTGATGGGTGCATGCTTAGTTTTCCATATCATGCTCTGTAGTGAGTGCATCGAGCTCATAAACATGCCTACTCGTTAACTGTTTTGCATGCTCCAGTTTTTCACCAAGTCTGAGATCTGTTTATGTTTTTGCCATGTTCACATGCTTGCTATTGTATTTTCTGATCCCTTTTGGCTCAAGGTCACTAAGGGACTTTTGTTAAGTGCTTTGAGTAGCTTCATGCCATGCCTTGCTTTGCCATGTTAAGTTCCTGTAGCATGTAGTTTTCGTGATCTAAAGTGTGCTACCTGATGATAAATTCCAGACTTGTGTTGATTTCACCAAGTCTGAAACCTGTTATCATTTGCACTTTTGCCATGCTTGTTTGAGCCTGTTAATGGATGAATTAGCCGTAGCTCAGTGTTCATCTTTTGTCAAGCATCATGAGTGGATCCCTGCCATGTATTTTGTTGTCATGTTTGAGTGCTGTAGCATATTTATCTTGATGCATTTAGATGACTACTTGCTGATTATCGCAGACCGATGTCATATTTGTTTTGCTTGCCATTTCCAAACCGTGCATCCGATTCCGGTGATCTTTATATCGATTTCTACCGAAATCATCTCACCTTTCCAGTGGAACTCTTGGATTTCCAAGTTGGGTCCAGGTTCAATCATTCCTTTCCAAATCATGCATATGCACCGCATACCGCATCCCGCATATCATACCATGGCCATGTGTGGTTTGTTTACTATGTTGTGTGCTTCTTTCCGGTGTTGCTTCTTCGGGTTGGTTCCGGTAATGTCGCATTTGTGAGAACCCATTCGTCTACGTCTGTTTGTCTTCTTCATGGACTCATTCTTCTTCCTTGCGGGATCTCAGGCAAGATGACCATACCCTCGAAATCACTTCTATTTTTGCTTGATAGTTGCTCGCTCTTTTGCTATGCCTATGCTGTGAAACCTACCACTTTCTTATCATGCCTCCCATATTGTTGAACCAAGCCTCTAACCCACCTTGTCCTAGCAAACCGTTGTGTGGCTATGTTACCGCTTTGCTCAGCCCCTCTTATAGCGTTGTTAGTTGTAGGTGAAGATTGAAGTTTGTTCCTTGTTGGAACATGGAGATGTTGTTCCTTGTTGGAACATGTTTACTTGTTGGGATATCACAATATCTCGTATTTAATTTAATGCATCTATATACTTGGTAAAGGGTGGAAGTCTCGGCCTTATGCCTGGTGTTTTGTTCCACTCTTAACGCCCTAGTTTCCGTCATATCAGTGTTATGTTCCCAGATTTTGCGTTCCTTACGCGGTTGGGTTATAATGGGAACCCCTTGATAGTTCGCTTTGGATAAAACTCCTCCAGCAAGGCCCAACCTTGGTTTTACCATTCGCCACCTAGCCTTTTCTTTTCCCTTGGGAGTCGCGCTCTCAAGGGTCATCATTATTTTAAACCCCCCGGGCCAGTGCTCCTCTGTGTTGGTCCACCTTGTCAGCCACCGGTGGCCACCAGGGGAAACTCTGGGCTGGCCTACCGGAAGTTTGGACAATCCGGTGTGCCCTAAGAATGAGATATGTGCAGCTCCTATCAGGATTGGTTGGCACATTCGGGTGGCTTTGCTGGTCTTGTTTTACCATTGTCGAAATGTCTTGTAACCGGGATTCCGAGTCTGATCGGGTCTTCCCGCTAGAAGGAATATCCTTCGTTGACCATGAGAGCTTGTGATGGGCTAAGTTGGGACACCCCTGCAGGGTTTTGAACTTTCGAAAGCCGTGCCCGCAGTTATGGGCAGATGGGAATTTGTTAATGTCCGGTTTTAGAAAACCTGAATTTGACCTTAATTAAAATGCATCAACCATGTGTGTAACCGTGATGGTCTCTTCTCGGCGGGGTCCGGGAAGTGAACACGGTGTTGGAGTTATGCTTGACGTAGGTTGTTTTAGGATCACTTCTTGATCATAGTTCATCAACCGTGCTTTGCCTTCTCTTCTCGCTCTCATTTGCGTATGTTAGCCACCATATATGCTAGTCGCTTGCTGCAGCTCCACCTCATACCTTTACCTTTCCCATGAGCTTAAATAGTCTTGATCACGAGGGTGTGAGATTGCTGAGTCCCCGTGACTCACAGATACTTCCACAACCAGTTTGCAGGTGCCAATGTTCCCGAGCAGGTGACGCAACCGAGCTCAAGGAGGAGCTCGATGTAGATCTTGTCTGTTGTGTTGCTTCGTTCTAGTTGATCAGTAGTGGAGCCCAGTTGGGGTCGATCGGGGATCTGTGTAGCATTTGGGGTAGTCTTCTTTTATTTTGGTTCCGTAGTCAAACCTTTTATAGGTAAGGCAAGGTAAATATGTGGAGCTGCAGCAAGCGACTAGCAAAAATGGTGGCTATCCTGTTCGCAAAAGAGAGCGAGAAGAGGAGGCAAAGCGCGAGCGAGAAACTAGAGGGCAACCTGCGCAAACATTACTCCAACACCGTGTCCACTTCCTGGACTCCGCCGAGTAGAGGCCATCACGGTAACACACTCAGTTGATTCATTTTAATTAAGTTAAGGCTCAAGTTGTCTACAACCGGACATTAACAAATTCCCATCTGCCCATAACCGCGGGCACGGCTTTCGAAAGTTGAAATCCCTGCAGGGGAGTCCCAACTTAGCCCATGACAAGCTCTCACGGTCAACGAAGGAATAGACCTCCTCCCGAGACGTTCCGATCAGACTCAGTATCTCGGTTCTTCAAGACACTTCGACAGGTTAAAACAAGATCAGCAACACCGCCCGAATGTGCCGACAAATCCCGATAGGAGCTGCACATATCTCTTTCTCAGGGCACACTCAGATTGTCCTAGGTACGGGTAGGCCAGCCCAGAGTTGCCCCTGGTGGCCACCGGCAGCTGACAGGTGGACCAACACTTAGAGGAGCACTGGCCCGAGGGGGTTTAAAATAAGATGACCCTCGGGCTCCGGAAACCCAAGGGAAAAGAGGCTAGGTAGCAAATTGTAAAACCAAGGTTGGGCATTGCTGGAAAAGCTTTAATCAAGGCAAACTATCAAGGGGTTCCCATTATAACCCAACCGCATAAGGAACGCAAAATCCGTGAACATAACACCGATATGAGGAAAACTAGGGCGGCAAGAGTGGAAAAAAACACTAGGCGAGAGGTCGAGCCTTCCACCCTTTACCAAGTATATAGATGCATTAAGATAACAAGATAATATAATGATATCCCAACAAGTAAATAAATGTTCCAACAAGGAACGGTCTCGAATCTTCACCTGCAACTAGCAACGCTATAAGAGGGGCTGAGCAAAGCGGTAACATAGCCAATCAACGGTTTGCTAGGACATGTTGGGTTAGAGGTTTGACATGGCAATTTGGGAGGCTTGAAAGCAAGTGGTAGGCATCATAGCATTGGCATAGCAAAAGAGCAAGCATCTAGCAAAGCAAAGATAGTAGTGATTTCGAGGGTATGATCATCTTGCCTGCAAAGTTGTCAGAGTTGACTGGATCCTCAAAAGCAAACTCAACGGGCTCCTCGTTAGCGAACTCGTCTCCCGGCTCTACCCAAACAAGACAAACAAAAACGGAACACAATCAACCACGTGCAAAGCTCAAACAATATGATGCAAGGATGGTATGCTATGCGAGATGCGATGCGGGATGCATATGCAAGATTTGACAGGGAATGCAATAATATGGCCTCAGTTTGGGAATCCAAGTGTGCCACTGTAAAGATGAGATGAAATCGCTTGAAAACGATATAAAGAACGCCGGAATCGGAGTTACGGTTTGGAAATGGCAAGCGATTCAAATATGACCACGTTCTGCGATTTACAGCAAGTAGTCATCTAAATGCAATGAGATGAACATGCTACATCATTCAAACATGACAATAAAATACATGGCAGAGATGCATTCATGATGCTTAACAAAAGTTTAGCACTGAGCTACGGCCAATTCATCCATTAACAGGTTCAAACAAGCATGGCAAAAATGCATATGGTAACACTTGTCTGGAATTTCAGATCGGGTAGCACACTTCGGAGCAACAAAACTATATGCTACAGGACCCGAACATGGCAAAGTAAAGCATGGCATGGAGCTACTCAAAGAGTTTAACAAAAGTCCCTTAGTGACCTTGAGCCAAAAGGGATCAGAAAATACAATTGCAAGCATGTGAACATGGCAAAAACATAATCAGTTCTCAGACTTAGTGAAAACTGGAGCATGCTGAAACAGATATCAAGTGGGCATGTTTACGAGCTCGATGCACTCACTACGGTGCTAGTCATGACAAGCTAAGCATACACCCATCAAGAATACACAAAATTCAAGATAGACATGGCAAGAACAATAGAATAGCATGCACGAATCAACTACAACATCCTCGGCAAAATCGCTAACAAGTAGACAATCTGCCCAGATTCACGAAGTAGCGAAAGTAGAGCTCGATTGACTCAAGCTAGGGTGCTCCATAATTGCAAACAAAGACATGGATGGATAGAGCACTACAATATTAACAAAACATCCTTACTGATCATCCTCAAAAGAGGCACAGATCACTAGGAAACAACATGAACATATGGCCATATGAGATAAACAGCTCAAGGACTTAGTGGAAATGCTAAGTCCCTGAAATCAGCATTACCAAGTGCCTCACTTTGCAAGCTTGTGCTAGTCACCACACACATCACAAAAATACATGGGTTGGACCTCTGGAAGATGGAAAAACCCTTAACAAAACATATGTAGAGCTCATGGGCATATCATGCACACAATAATCATGGAAAAAATGACAAATAGCTAAATGGAGCAGCAGATCTGACAATTATCTCAAGTAGCCATTTTCTAACAGCATTTCGGGCATCAAGATGAACTCAAATGAAAATGATGCAATGATATGAAATGATGTTCTCTCTGAGACGAACATTTTGATATGCTATATGCGCGAAACGGAGCTACGGATGCAAAGTTACGACATGATGAACAAGGGCATATGAACTAGGGTTTCAGGACAAAAAGTCAACCGCGAGTTTAGATCTCAGATCTGGCACGCTTCCCGAGGTCGCCAGAACAGTGCACCGGAGCTTCGAGCTCGCCGGAGCTGCTGGACCTCGCCGGAGGAAGGAGCCGGCGAGGGGGAGGGACTTGGCGCGCGGTGGAGGAGGCCGGACGGCGCGCGCACGGCGAGGCGGCGGCGGGCTAAGGCGCCGGACTTGGAGCGGCGCCGGTGGAGGAGTTCGCCGGCGCGGGCGACGCGGCGGCAACGAGGCAGGCCGGCGCGGGCGGCCGGGCGCGGGGAAGAAGCCGGCGGCGGGGCGCGGCGCCTCTGGCCCAGGCGGGAGCGGCGGAGGGCTGGCTTCGGGCCGGGACGGGCCGACGGCGGGAGGAGGCTGGCATGGCACGTGGCGCTGCGTGGTTGGCGGCGGCGGATCGGGCGGACGTGTCCGGCCCGATTCGGACACGTCCAGCGGTGAGGGGATCTTTTTTTTAGGGTTTAGAGAGAGGGGATCCGAGATTTGGAATGGGGGAGGTATATATAGGCATAGAGGGAGCTAGGAGTGTCCAAATGAGGTGCGGTTTTCGGCCACGCGATCATGATCGAACGCTCTAGATGATGGAGAGAGTTTTGGTGGGTTTTGGGCCAACTTGGAGGGGTGTTGGGCTGCAACACACACGAGGCCTTTTCGGTCCCTCGGTTAACCGTTGGAGTATCAAACGAAGTCCAAATGATACGAAACTTGACAGACGGTCTACCGGTAGTAAACCAAGGCCGCTTGGCAAGTCTCGGTCCAATCCGGAAATGTTTAATCCCCACACACGAAAGAAAGGTAGAAATGACCACCGGAGGAGAACGAAGCGCCGGAATGCAAAACGGACAATAGGGACAAAGCTCGAATGCATGAGATGAACACGTATGCAAATGCAATGCACATGATGACATGATATGAGATGCATGACAACGACAACAACACACGGATACAAAAACCCGAACCCGAGAAAATAAAATAACTTAAGGCCGGAAACGGCAAGAGTTGAATTACATATTGGGTAAATCATATCCGGGGTGTTACACATAAGTAGGAATAGACCAATATATCTTGGGGCCAATTTTCCACAAGCCTGAAATATCTTGACTCCCTTCATAGGTGTGACTCAGAGGTATACATGTTCTCCAGGTTCAAAACTGTTCGGACGGTGCTTTTCATCATAATAACTCTTCTGTCGGGACTTAGCCAACGACAATCTATCGCGGATCTCCATGACTTGCTTTTCAGCTTCCATCATGACATCAATTCTGAAATTATGGCTATTTCCAGTTTGAGACCAGTTTAGCGGAGTGGGGCACTTACTGACATATAGAGCTTCATATGGCGACATCTTCAGGCTGGTTTGGAAGCTATTGTTGCAAGAGAATATGGCGTATAGTAGACAATCTTCCCATTTGGGTCCTTGGGCCAGAGCACATGCTCGAAGCATATCTTCATGTATCTGATTTACTCGCTCAGTTTACCTGTCTGTCTGAGGATGATAGGATGTGCTGTATTTTAGCGCAGTCCCCAAATCTTGATGGAGACGTGACCATAAAGCTAAGGTAAAAAGTGACCCCCTATCGGAAGTGATAGTTCTTGGCACTCCATGCAAGCTGACTATTCTAGGCACATACAACTGTGCGAGCTGATTGGATCGGTAAGTGGTTCTGATGGGAATGAAATGGGGTACCTTGGTCAGTGTGTCCACCACGAGCCATACTGCATCATTGCCTCGGTGAGTCCTTGGTAGCCCTGTGATAAAATCCATGCAAACATCATCCCACTTCCATTGCGGAATGGGCAGAGGTTGGAGAAGTTCGGCTGGTTTCTGGTGTTCAGCCTTAACTTTGTTGCATACATCGCAACAAACAACAAAATAAGCGATGTCCTTCTTCATCCCATCCCACCAAAATATCTGCCAAAGGTCTTCATACATTTTGGTACTTCCGGGGTGAATGGAATACGAGGATTCATGCTCTTATGTCAGGATCTTCTTTCTCAGGTATACAAACCCTTCCTCCTAACCTTAGTGTACCTTGCTGATCCTTAGAGAAATCCTGGGTTTGTCCTTCTAACATACGCCTGACATGTTTTTGTAGAACTGAGTCGTCTGCGTGGGCCCTGCGGATTTCATCCTCTAGAGTAGGGGTAACCTTCATCATATTAGTAAGACCAGTATCAACAATAACCAGATTGAGCTGAGTTATTTCTTTCTGAAGTTCTGGAGGCAAGGACTCCATCATGGCATTCAGACTGGCGGGCTTGCGGCTAAGGGCGTCGGCGACCATGTTGGCCTTACCCAGATGATAATTAATCCCAAGGTCATAATCCTTGACTAATGCGAGCCATCTTTGCTATCGGAGATTTAAGTCTGGCTAAGTGAATATATACTTGAGACTTTTGTGGTCGGTATATATTTGACACCTTTTTCAAATGAGGTAGTGTCTCTAACTTTTTTAAAGCATGAACAACCGTGGCCAACTCCAAATCATGAGTAGGATAGTTCCCTTCGTGGGGTCATAGCTGGCGAGATGCGTATGCTACAACCTTGCCATCTTGCATGAGTACACATCCAAGACCTCACCTGGAGGCGTCATAGTACACATCAAAGTTGTGGTAGATGTCCGGAAGAGTCAAAAATGGTGTTGTTGTCAGTCTGGTCTTCAGCTCATTGAATCTTTTCTCGCAGTCTTCAGTCCATTCGAATTTCTGATCTTTCTTGAGGAGCTCTGCCATTGACTTTGCAATCTTAGATAAACCTTCAATGAAATAGTGGTAGTACCCGGCTAATCCAAGGAAACTCTGGATCTCGGATACTGTCGTGGGTGCCGTCCAATCAAGCGCATCCTTTACCTTACTTGGATCCATGCCCTAGGAACCCAACTTGCTTGAGCCAAAACTCGCATTTAATGAACTTTGCGTATAGCTGATGGTCACGGAGTCATTGTAAGACATCTCTGAGGTGTTCCTTATGCTCTTCTTCACCTTTTGAGTATATCGAAATGTCATCGATGAAGACCACCACAAATTTATCCAGGAAATCCATGAATACTTTGTTCATCATATGCATGAAGAAAGCAGGGGCATTGGTGATACCGAAAGACATAACTGTATATTCCTAAAGACCGTATCGGGTAGTGAACGCGACCTTAGGAATATCTTCCTTCTTGATCTTGAGATGGTGGTATCCGGTCCTCAAATCAATCTTGGAGAATACTTTCGCCCCATTGAGTTGATCCAATAAATCATCAATCCTTGGTAGTGGATATTTTTTCTTGATAGTGACATCATTCAACTGACGATAATCCACACACATCTGAAGACTACCGTCTTTCTTGTCCACAAATATTGCGGGTAATCCCCATGGTGAAGAGCTTGGACGGATATAACCTTTCTGGAGCATCTCATCAAGTTGTTTCTTTAATTCCACTAATTCTTATGAAGGCATCCGATAATACTTTTTGTATAACGGTGCGGCTCCGGGCACAAGATCAATTGCAAACTCAAGCTCATGGTCTGGCGGCATTCCTGGTAATTCCTAAGGGAATACATCTGGAAATTCACTGACCAAAGGAAATAATCCCAATTCTTCAGCTATAGCGGTGAAGACCATTTCTTTCTTGAGTATGCTTTTACGGGCATATAATTTTGTGGTTCGGCCTTCCTGACTTGTCAAGGTGACTTCTCTGGTCGCACAGTTGATGCACACTTGATATTGGTGCAACCAGTTCATTCCCAAAATAATGTCCAACTTGGCAGACTCAATGACTATCAAGGAATTTGGGAAATGGACTCCTTTGATATCAATTTCGAAGTTATGGCAGACCAGATTGCTTCTGAGCACGGATCCCGGGGATTGTACTAGCATACTTTCTCCCAAAATCGAACAAGGAAATTTGTTTTGGGCAACAAAACTCTGCGAAATAAAAGAATGGGAAGCCCAGAGTCAAATAAAATTATTGCAGGTATGCTATTTACAGGAAATATACCAATGACGAGTTTGGGGTCCTCTTGGGCTTCGTCTGCGAAGAAGTGATGAACTTTCCCTTGGATGGTTCGCTGGACAGGGTACGGCCCCATATGGTTGACTTGCGGCCTGAATGGAGCATTCGACTTGCCGTTCTTGGGACACTATCTGGCAGAATGTCTGGTTTGTCCATAATTGAAACACAAGTTATTGCACTGGGCTGGTCACGACATTCTTGACTTGAGTAGTGGTCTTGTTAACATTCTGCTGCCAATTGGGTTTGTACTCCACCTGAGTCTGCTACCAAGTACGAGCCTTCTGCATTCGCTGACCATCCTTCTTAGACTCAAACTTACGCTTGTGATCATTATTGGCTGGTTTGTTGCCATGCACAAGCTTGTGCTCCCTGTCAGCAATGAGGCCCTTGTTTACTAGAGTTTGGAAATCCGGGAAATCAAACATACCGAGAGTGCATCTGGGGTGCTGGTTTAGTCCTCCAAGAAATCTGTCGACCTTTCTTTCTTTGATAGCCACATCATAGAGGGAATAATGGGCCAAATGATTGAACTTATGCAGATACTCAATAACAGACATGCTTCCTTTGGTGAGCGTGAAGAATTCCTGTTTCTTGACCTTCAGAGTGCCAGCGGGAATATGATATTTGCTGAAATGGTCCTTTAATTTAGTCCAAGTGATTTCTTCATCTGCAGGCCACATGGCTTTAACATTATCCCACCATATACCGGCAGCTCCTTCGAGGGAATGTGTAGCGAATGGAACCTTGTCATCTTCTTCAGTATGAGCAATTTCAAGCTTTTTTCTCAATGGTACTTAACCAATCATAAGCTTCCAAAAGATCACCAACTCTACTGAAACTAGGTGGCTTGGTTCTGTGAAAATCTGACAGCTTGGAGTGATGACCATTCTGGTTTCAATTCTGCCCAACCATACCTTGCACACTTTTCAACAATTCAACCAGATCTTCATTCCTTCCTTCTTCAAACATGCGCATAATTTGTTCAGTGGAGGGCGGATATGTAGGTGGAGGCGGTGGTGGATTGTACGGCTCGGGGGAATGCCCTGCCTATCGTGCCGAGCGGCGAACAGGGACATCCTCACAAGCATGACTACTGCTGCCTCCCCACGTCATCCTATTATTTTTTCCCCAATATAGAGCAACCGTGATGAGCAACATCCAAAATACTAGGGAAAAGCCAGCGACAAATCTGAGAAAAATAAGGAAAACGAAGCAAATAATAGAAAGGTTCCAACATAATTATACATAGACTCATACACAACAGATAAACATCATGACCAGTTCGAGTACTTTCATACACAGAATGAAACATCATGACTCGTACGCCTACATCCGTACATCAACATGACAACTACGGGTACTTGGACACTCTAGTGCTCTGCTGGTCTTGTTGGGTCCTCTCTGGAAGTGGACTCGGATCCTGAACCGACGACGTTAACCGAGACCTCCGAGTTAAAGGTAACACGATGACGCTTCCTCGAGGGCTATCCATCAGGGGCAGGTGCGGGATGGGGCTGGAGCATAGGGGCTGTGGGGGTGGCGAGAAGAGAAGCCCGCTCAGCAGGGGCACTATGGGGAGTCACAGTCGAGGTGCCTGAGCTACTCAGAGGAGTAACCGGGGGAACGGGTGAGCTAGAACCGAGTGTAATATAAGGAGTAAATCCCATAGACGGGGGAGTGGCATAGGACCTAGCGGCTACTAAAGCAGTCGGAGCACGAGTCAGCTCTCAAGCCAACTCATTAATCAGAAGGTAACTAGCAGTGATATAGCGTGAAAGGTGATTAGCAGCGCTATCGGCCGCCGGATCAATGATAAGAAAACAGATACGACCATTGTCCTGCAAGGATGGATAGTAGTGGAAACCTGGGTGAGTCTGCATCTGGATCTCATTATAGTGCAGCTCAACGAGGACCTCAAACGTAGCAAACTGGACAGCCTGAGTGGCGGTGGAGGTGAAACCGCTCCTAGAGGAACGGGTGTAAGAGCCTAAGGCTGAACTGGCATGTAGAGTAACCACGCCGTGATACTCGTATACCGAGTCTGCTAGACGCTCCCGGTACACCCGATACACTGGGTCATCACCGTGAGGATAGAGTCGGCGCCATACATTCTGAAGAAGGTGCGGCGACGTGTACGGTAGCAGCTCCAGCTGACACGGGCATGGCACTAGAGCCATCTACACTCACAACCATTAGTCGGTTAGAAATAAAAATAAATCAAGTACATGTAGTGTAGCAAACAAAGACAAACTCTACCATCACTTAATCTATAACCTAACTAACATCCAATTAATATGTCGGTGGTCTAGCGTGTCCTACAGTCAGCGCAGCTCTGATACCAAGCGTTGTGGCACCCCGGCTTAGAGTAACCGGTTTACCTTGCATTGCTACCCAGAGATCACGTCTTCTAGAAACACACAACATCTTGGTACAGAAAACAACTGCTTTATTGATACTAGCGGAACATAGTTCCATGTTACAGCAAGTAGCGAGGCCAAGCGACAGACACGGTGCGGCTGAACAATATGTACATTATTTAGTGAACATGAAGGGGCCTCGATCACGGCAACTACGCAGCAGCGGAACAACGACGACATGGGACTCCATATCAGAGGGACATCGATGTGGACACGGTCTAGACTCGTGCAACACTTCGATCCAATGATACTTTCCTGAAATCTGGCATGACACGCCAGGTTAGTACATTGAATGTACTTGCAAGCTCACCACAAGCATAAACATAATGGCAAACAATATCCTGATATTTAATCAAGTTAAATGCAATGCAGAATCATATTACTGATGCAGTGAAAACCACATTGTGCACCAAGTCCCTCGGACTTTCTTACCAAACGGTTTACCTTGTAACCAAACTATGATCTTACTCGGACCACAAAAGAAACCAACACTTTGGTCTCCACTTCCTCATAATTTGTCAACCATCATCTTTCAAACAGTGCCAAGTGATTATACTTAGTGTGCAAAATTAATTATAAATGTTGATCCATGGTGTGACCTACTCACGAGTTGTGTCTATAACCGAGGACGCGACTATCGATAGATTGGATACAGTCTTCAGAGGTAGCGCACTGTACCCACACCACGGAATCCATGCCCTCGCACTCCCATTCGGGTGGACCAACGGCATTCCGACCAAACCCTCTCATTTCCATGACACTCTCCTGGCCACTCTGACTCACTCCCCACTGGGCTAAGACCTGGGTGGCCCCATGCCTACCAAAGGCTTCAACGGCCACCGTTGTGGCAAAACATAAATGGTCCCAAACGAGGACAAGGTACCAAAACAACAAACGGGCACACAAGGTTATGTTTGCTTACTAGGCCAGGGTACCACACACCCATAACCTTGCCTCGTTGGAGTTAATGACCAGAGGCATGACAACGGACTGAATAAAGGCCTTCCAATGAAGGCAAATTTGGTTGGACTAGAAAAACTCGATTCAGTGGCACCATGACCCGACCAACGTAATATTCAAGTTGAATTAACATCAGGTGTAAATTGAAATAAAAACAATGGGTGTCATGATATGCCATGAATATGCAACCATAAAACATGCATTACATACCACTACGAGTAGACGAATCAACATCATTAAATCTTATACTGGCACTAGTCATCATTAAATCTTAGATATCATCACACTACTAGAATCTAGCATTTCAAGCAGAACCAGTAACTAGCAAAATCAATATTCATTTAAAAAAATTAAATGCATGAAATAACTCAAACTCAAGTTGAAACATAAATAATGAAATGACACCATGTAAATGTTGGTGTGGCTTGCCTTAGTGCAGAGTAGGTTCACACGCCTCCTGGTGATCCTCAAGACAAGCTTCTCCCTCTGAAAACATTTAAAAACAGAGAGAGAAAATATCAAGAATAACTTTGAGAATCACCAGAAAATCTAGACAACAGAGAAAATCTCATTTTTGGTGTGCTACTAGATCTTTTCAGTAAGAACACAATGCAAAAAGAGTCAACTCATTTGGACTTGTGGTTAAAAAGTTGTTGCCATTTGAAGTTTCTGTAGAATTTCGAATTTAAATAAAATGACCACGGGGGTGTGTCAGCGCCACGCCAGTGCGTACCGCTTTAGCCGTGGGGCTGGGTGGCTGACAGTTGGCTACAACTGCCAGGTTTAGGGCCAGGCGGAGAGAAACAGAGGCGAGGGGGGGGGCGATGCGCCGGCGTTTCTCCGGGGAGGAGAGGTTGGCGGCCAGATCCAGAGGGAAAGAAAGAGAGAGGGGGTTGAGGCGCACCTGCCGTACCCGTAGTTTGGCTAGGGGTGGTCGGACGGGGTAGGAATTGGCCTCTCCATCGGTGGCAGGGGCAGAGGTTGCCGGAGTTGGAGACGACAGCGCCGTCGAGCTGCACTAGGGGCTCCAATGGGGTGGGACGACACCAGTGAACCACCAGCAAGTCGCCTAAGAAGTGGATCGAGCTTGGGAGGCACTGGAGTGAGGAGGAGAGGGCTACGGGAAATCGCCGGCAATCTCGGGTCGGGGCGTCAGCCAGAGGCCTGCCCGGCCGGGCTGTGGCTTAACTATGAGCTTGTGGAGGTTGAGGGAGTGGGTCATGATGCTCGAGGAGGCTGTGGGTGGCTATATTTATAGGCAAGCAAGGAGAGGGTATTGGACTCCGTCGGAGGGCTCCTGGACACGGCGCCTGACGACGAACGACGTTAGCGAGAGGGGGAGAAGGCGACGCAGCTCACGCTGGCACTATGGGAGGGCAGAAACGAGCACAGGATCGCTTGGTCGTGCCGTTCCCGTACTCGCTGCGGTGAGCTCCACCATCGGCAAGTTCTAGGGAGGAGTTAAGGGAGGCGGGATGATGATCGTGGCGAAGTTGGCATGGTGGGGCGGTCGGGGAAGCGAGCACGAGCACAACAGTGGCTCGATCACGTCGCAGAGCGCGTCGGCTGCAAGCCAGCACGCCTGGACGAACGCGGTCACTGCGTGAACTATGACATCAGGCCGCGCTAAGCTTAAACTTCATGTCTGGCGTGAGGTCCTTGGTGGTTTGAGTGCTTCCAACACTTTGAGTTGAACCCACGACCTCTGTGTGTGTGGTTTACTTCCTGGTAAGTTTTTGGACATTAACTTGTGAGGTTAACTGTGAGTGATCCAGTAAGAGTTGAGGGCTGAGCTTTGTAGTTTAGCAGTCTCGTAGGAAGGTAATGAAGCTCAAGAAAAATCAGCTTCATTGGATTAAGGAAAAGTATACTTTCTATGTAAAGTGCCTATTCTGTCTAGAACATAAATGATTTTATGTAGAAAAAATATTAAGAAAAGTGATGCAACATTTTTTCTCAGGGAGGTGCCCTAGGGTTCAAAGAATATTTGGGAATTTTTTTCAGGATTTTAGGAGCAATAAAAATGAGTGTGGCTTTGGAGCATATGTCTCTGAAGTTGATTTCAGAGAAGAAAATGAATATTTTTCTTTTTAAGAAAAATATCCCTTGGGCCATTTTTGGGATTTTTCAGAGAAAGAAAGATGATTTAGGGATGGACGGGCAACTTGGGTGAAAATCAAAGACATTCCCAAGTGTTCAAGTCCATTTGAATTGATTCAAAACTCCAAATTCAAAGCAGAGGCAAAATGGAAGTCCGCAAAATGAGAGAAGGCAAAAACCAGGCTGTCACAAACATTAGACACGAAGCCGCACCATCAAGTACTTCAAGGTTCAGTGGAGCAACCACACCGAGGAAGGAGCCACATAGGAGCGTGAACACTACCACAGATCCAAGTTTCTGTATTCCTTTCCGCGCCTAGTTTACGAATCTCAGGGACGAGATTCTCGTAAGGGTCATAGGTGTGTCACACCCCGATTTTCATGCCACAAGACTTAAGCTAATAAATCATGATAAAATGTGGTTTAACAAAAACTTTTGAGTGTTTTGGTCATTCCTTTGATTTGTATTATTGTGATATTTCCAAGTGCTCTAAAAGTCACATTGTAAGTTCCACCCCCATACTTGCTCGTCTTGCTCCAAAACCTTGCCCAATAATCATGCCATGTGTATAGGACATAAAAATATTTTCTTGCCAAAATAATTTGTCCAAAAAGTATTGTCTAAATTGTATTTCCCAAAACCCCCACGAATTGAGACTTGAACTACAAGTACTTAATTTAGGGTGTGAAAAATCTTTAAAAATTTATATTTGTCTATTAGCTATAGGACTCCCAGAAATCTTTTATAAATTATTTTGCTATTTTATTTAAAGGCTTTTTTCTTAAGGCCGGAAATGGTCTTTAATAGGTTAAATTATTTTAATGTTTCAAATTTTTTGAGAAAAATTAGGGAAACTCAGTGGACATATATTGTCCATATATATGAGTTTCAACACATGGTTATGACCAAAATATTGGTGTTGGTGCAACAACCCCAGGGTCTGTTACCCAGACTGTGCACAAGTAGGGCAACAAGATTGGAGCACCAACCCAAATCAGAATGCAAGAACCCTAGAGATTCGAAGGACGAACAAGCAGAACAGAGGGACAAAGATCGAACCAGAGAAGCAGGATATCATCAAGAGAAAACCCTCCCTTGCTGGGTAGGCCAGCCTGGCAAGGGGCGAGGCCACATCTAGAAACAGACAACCAAAGCACCCCAGCAGGGCCTGCCACGGCTCACGGAAGAAAAACCACCTCCCCAACCACTCTACCACGACCCACGTCGTTGATCAATGCAGTGTCAAGCCGCAAAGTGATAAAGTGGCAACCATTCGCCACATGGCAGCCACTTTCTACAAGATAAACCCTCAAACAACACCCGTCCTACAACGTGTCAAGAGAGTAGGCGCAGAGCTTGCAAGATACCCTGGCAAGCCATGCTAGGCAACCAACAATGTGACATTGAGCGGCGCATTTAATGCGCCCTGTCAGCCTGCAGAGTTAGGTATGATAGCACTGTTTGCTATCTTATTAGTGTGTAATGACTACTTTGCCACTGTAGTAACCCCTTGATCTATAAAAGGAGGCCCATGGAAACAGTAAAATAGGTTAGGAGATTGGATAACTCACACCCCCGTACACACGTAGCCACTGCTGCATCGACACCTCCCTGCCAGGCAAGTGTACTACGTTCCGCTACCACCTTCCCACCATCAGTCCACCAAAGCAGGAGTAGGGTCTTACGCCTCGCGGCGGCCCAAACCTGGGTAAAATCACGTGTGTGATTTTTGCCGTGCTTCCCCACGCTCGTCTACTCTTTGCGCAAAGTGTCGCCCCCTGGCATGCTGCCCCTTATATCATGATAAATGTTTATTATTAATGTTAGAAATGTATTAACCCGAAACTTAGTACATGTGTGAATACATAGACAAAACACAGTGTCCCTAGTATGCCTCTACTTGACTAGCTCATTAATCAAAGATGGTTAAGTTTCCTAACCATGGACATGTGTTGTCATCCGATGAACGGGATCACATCATTAGAGAATGATGTGATGGACAAGACCCATCCGTTAGCTTAGAATGATGATCGTTAAGTTTTATTGCTATTGCTTTCTTCATGACTTATACATATTCCCGCTGACAATGAGATTATGCAACTCCTGAATACCGTAGGAACACCTTGTGTTCTATCAAACGTCACAACATAACTGGGTGATTATAAAGATGCTCTATAGGTGTCTCTGAAGGTGTTTGTTGGGTTGGCATAGATCAAGATTAGGATTTGTCACTCCGAGTATTGGAGAGGTATATTTTGGCCCTCTCTGTAATGCACATCACTATAAGCCTTGCAAGCAAAGTAACTAATGTGTTAGTTGCTGGATGATGCATTACGGAACAAGTAAGGAGACTTGCCCATAACAAGATTGAACTAGGTATGATGAGACCGACGATCGAATCTCGGGCAAGTAACATACCGATGAAAAAGGGAATAATGTATGTTGTTATTAGGGTTTGACTGACTAAGATCTTCGTAGAATATGTAGGAACCAATATGAGCATCCAAGTTCCGCTATTGGTTATTGACCGGAGACGTGCCTCGGTCATATCTACATAGTTCTTGAACCCGTAAGTTCCGCACGCTTAACATTCGATGACGACTTGTATTACGAGTTATGTGTTTTGGTGACCGATGTTTGTTCAGAGTCCCGGATGATATCACGGAGATGACGAGGAGTCTCAAAATGGTCAAGAGGTAGATATTCATATATTGGAAGGAAGTATTCGGACATTGGAATGGTTCCGAGTGATTCGGGTATTTTACCGGAGTACCGAGGGGTTACTAGAACCCCAAGTGGAATTAATGGGCCTACATGGGCCTTAGTGGAGAGAGAGGAGGGCTACAAGGGATGGTCGCCCCCCCATGGTAGTACGAATTGGACTAGGGGAGGGGGCGGCGCCCCCCCTTTCCCTCTCCCTCTCCCTCTCCTTCCTTTTCCCTCCGGTGAAGAACAGAAAAGGTGTGCGAATCCTACTAGGACTAGGAGTCCTACTAGGACTCCCCCCTTGGCGCGCCCCCTCTAGACCGGTCGCCTCCTCGTCCGCTCCTTTATATACAAGCCGGGGGCACCCCAAAGGCACAACAATTGTTCTCTTAGCCGTGTGCGGTGCCCCCCTCCACAGTTTACTCTTCCGGTCATAGCGTTGTAGTGCTTAGGAAAAGCTCGGCGTAGATCACATCGCCATCACCGTCACCACGCCTTCATGCTAATGGAACTCTCCCTCGACCCTTTGTTGGATGAAGAGTTTGAGGGACGTCATCAAGCTAAACGTGTCCTAAACTCAGAGGTGTCGTACGTTCGGTACTAGATCGGCTGGATCGTGAAGATGTTCGACTACATCAACCGCGTTAACCTAACACGTCCGCTTTCGGTCAATGAAGGTACATGGACACACTCTCCCCCTCTCGTTGCTATGCATCTCCTAGATAAATCTTGCATGATCGTAGGAACTTTTTTGAAATTGCATGCTACGTTCCCCAATAGTGGCATCCGAGCCAGGTCTATGTGTAGATGATATGCACGAGTAGAACACAAAGAGTTGTGGGCAGTAATAGTCATACTGCTTACCACCAACGTCTTATTTTGATTCAGCGGTATTGTTGGATGAAGCGGCCCAGACCAACATTACATGACCACGTTCATGAGAATGGTTCTACCGACGTGCTTTTGCACACGGAGGGCTGGCGGGTGTCTATTTCTCCAACTTTAATTGAATAAAATTTGATTATGGACAGTCCTTGTTGAAGGTTAAAACATCACACTTGATGAAAAATCATTGTGGTTTTGATGCGTAGGTAAGAACGGTTCTTGCTAGAAGCGTGTAGCAGCCATGTAAAACTTGCAACAACAAAGTAGAGGACGTCTAACTTATTTTTGCAGGGCATGTTGTGATGTGTTATGGTCAAGACGTGATGAGATATAAATTGTTGTATGAGATGATCATGTTTTTTAAAAGTTATCGGCAACTAGCGGGAGCCTTATGGTTGTCGCCTTATTGTATGAAATACAATCGCCATGTAATTGCTTTACTTTATCACTAGGCGGTAGCGATAGTCGTAGAAGCAATAGTTGGTGAGACGACAACGACACTACGATGGAGATCAAGGTGTCAAGCCGGTGACGATGGAGATCATGATGGCGCTTTGGAGATGGAGATCAAAGGCACAAGATGGTGATGGCTATATCATGTCATATATTTTGATTGCATGTGATGTTTATCTTTTATGCATCTTATTTTGCTTAGTACGGTAGTAGCATTATAAGATGATCCCTCACTAAATTTCATAGTAGCATTATAAGCATTATAAGTATGCACCGTTGCTACAGTTTGTCGTGTTGAGACACCACGTGATGATCGGGTGTGATAAGCTCTATGTTAACATACAATGGGTGCAAGCCAGTTTTGCACGTGCAGAATACTCGGGTTAAACTTGACGAACCTAGCATATGCAGATATGGCCTCAGAACACTGAGACCGAAAGGTCGAACGTGAATCATATAGTAGATATGATCAACACAGAGATGTTCACCATCGAAAACTACTCCATCTCACATGATGATCAGACATGGTTTAGTTGATACGGATCATGTGATCATTTAGATGACTAGAGGGATGTCTATCTAAGTGGGAGTTCTTAAGTAATACGATTAATTGAACTTTAGTTTATAATGAACTATTCCTGATAGTTTTTGCATATCTATGTTGTTGTAGATCAATGGCCCATGCTACCATTCCCTTGAATTTTAATGCGTTCCTAGAGAAAGCTACGTTGAAAGATGATGGTAACAACTATATGGACTGGGTCCATTACTTGAGGATTATCATCATTGCTGCACAGAAGAATTACATCTTGGAAGCACCGCTAGGTGCAAGACCCGCTGCAGGAGCAACTCCGCACGTTATGAACATCTGGCAGACTAAAGCTGATGACTACTCGATAGTTTAGTGGGCCATGCTTTACGGCTTAGGATTGGGACTTCAAAGACATTTTGAACGTCATGGAGCATATGAGATGTTCCAGGAGTTGAATTTAATATTTCAAGCAAATGCCCGAGTTGAGAGACATGAAGTCTCCAACAAGTTATATAGCTGCAAGATGTAGGAGAACAGTTATGTCAGTGAACACATACATAGAATGCCTGGGTACCATAACCACTTGACTCAGCTGGGAGGTAATCTTCCTGATGATAGTTTCATTGATAGAGTTCTTCAATCACTGCGACCAAGCTATAAAGGCTTCGTGATGAACTATAAGATGCAAGTGATGGAAAAGACAATTCCCTAGCTCTTCGCGATGCTTAAAGCTGCGGAGATAGAAATCAAGAAGCACCATCAAGTGTTGATGGTTAACAAGACCACTAATTTCAAGAAAAAGGGTAAAAGGGAAGAAGGGGAACTTCAAAAAGAATAGCAAACAAGTTGTTGCTCCCAGGAACAAGCCCAAGTCTGGACCTAATCCTAAAACTAAGTGCTTCTACTACAAAGGGACCAGTCACTGGAAGCGGAACTGCCCCAAGTATTTGGCGGATAAGAAGGATGATAAAGTAAAAGGTATATTTGATATACACGTTATTGATGTGTACCTTACTAATGCTCGTAGTAGTGCCTGGGTATTTGATACTGGATCTGTTGCTCATATTTGCAATTCAAAATAGGGGCTACGGATTAAATGAAGATTGGCTAAGGACGAAGTGACGATGCGTGTCGGAAATGGTTACAAGGTCGATGTGATCACCGTTGGCGCGCTACTTCTACATCTACCTTCAGGATTAGTTTTAGACATGAATAATTGTTAATTGGTGCCAGCGTTGAGCATGAACATTATATCTGGATCTTGTGTGATGCGAGATGGTTATTCATTTAAATCGGAGAATAATGGTTGTTCTATTTATATGAGTAATATATTTTATGGTCATGCACCCTTGATGAGTGGTCTATTTTTGTTGAATCTCGATTGTAGTGATACACATATTCATAATATTGAAGCCAAAAGATGCATAGTTAATAATGTTAGTGCAACTTATTTGTGGCACTACCGTCTAAGTCATATTGGTGTAAAGCGCATGAAGAAACTCCATGCTGGTGATGTTTTGGAATAACTTGATACTTGCGAACCATGCCTTGTGGGCAAGATGACTAAGACTCTGTTCTCCGGAACAATGGAGCGAGCCACTGACTTATTGGAAATAATACATACTGATGTATGAGGTCTGATGAGTGTTGAGGCTCATGGCGGGTATCGTTATTTTCTGACCTTCACAGATGATTTGAGCATATATGGGTATATCTACTTAATGAAACATAAGTCTGAAACATTTAAAAAGTTCAAAGGATTTCAGAGTGAAGTGGAAAATCATCGTAACAAGAAAATAAAGTTTCTAAAATCTAATCGTGGAGGTGAATATTTGAGTTACGAGTTTGGTCTTCATTTGAAACAATGTGGAATAGTTTCGCAACTCGCGCCACATGGAACATCATAGCGTAATGGTGTGTCTAAACATCGTAATCGTACTTTATTGGATATGGTGCGATCTATGGTGTCTCTTACCAATTTAACACTATCATTTTGGGGTTATGCTTTAGAGACGGCTGCATTCACATAAAATAGGGCACCATCTAAATCCATTGAGATGACTCCATATGAACTATGGTTTGGCAAGAAATCTAAGTTGTCATTTCTTAAAGTTTGGGGCTGCGATGCTTATGTGAAAAAGCTTCAACCTGATAAGCTCGAACCCAAATCGAAGAAATCCATCATCCTAGGATACCCAAAGGAAACTGATGGGTACACCTTCTATCACACATCCGAAGGCAAGATATTCGTTGCTAAGAATGGATCCTTTCCTGAGAAGGAGTTTCTCTCGAAAGAAGTGAGTGGGAGGAAAGTAGAACTTGATGAGGTAATTGTACCTTCTCCCGAATTGGAAAGTAGTTCATCACAGAAATCGGTTCCAGTCATTCCTACACCAATTAGTGAGGAAGCTAATTATGATGATCATGAAACTTCGGATCAAGTTACTACCAAACCTTGTAGGTCAACCAGAGTATAATCTGCACCACAGTGGTATCGTAATCCTGTTATGGAAGTCATGTTACTAGACCATGACGAACCTACGAACTATGAGGAAGCGACAATGAGCCCAGATTCTGCAAAATGGCTTGAGGTCGTGAAATCTGAGATGGTATCCATGTCTGAGAACAAAGTGTGGACTTTGGTTGACTTGCCTAGTGATCGGCAAGCCATAGAGAATAAATGGATCTTGAAAAAGAAGACTGACGCTGATGGTAATGTTACTATCTACAAAGATCGACTTGTTGCAAAAGGTTTTCGACAAGTTAAAGGAGTTATCTATGATGAGACCTTGTCACCCGTAGTGATGCTTAAGTCTGTCTGAGTAATGTTAGAAATTACCCCATTTTATGATTGTGAAATTTGGCAAATGGATGTCAAAACTGCATTCCTTAATGTATTTCTTAAAGAATAGTTGTATATGGTGCAACCAGAAGGTTTTGTCAATCCTAAAGGTGCTAACAAAGTGTGCAAGCTCCAGTGATCCATTTATGTACTGGTGCAAGCATCTCGGAGTTGGACTATACGCTTTGATAGTGTGATCAAACCATATGGTTTTCTATAGACTTTTGGAGAAGCCTGTATTTACAAGAAAGTGAGTGGGAGCTCTGTAGAATTTCTAATATTATATGTGGATGACATATTTTTGATTGGAAATAATACATAATTTCTGGATAGCATAAAAGGATACTTGAATAAGAATTTTTCAATGAAAGACCTCGGTGAAGCTGCTTATATATTGGGCATCAAGATCTATAGAGATAGATCAAGACGCTTAATTGGACTTTCACAAAGCATATACCTTGATAAAGTTTTGAAGAAGTTCAAAATGGATCAGTCAAAGAAAGGGTTCTTGCCTGTGTTACAAGGTGTGAACTTGAGTCAGACTCAATGCCCGGCCACTGTAGAAGATAGAGAGAAAATGAATGTCATTCCCTATGCCTCAGCCATAGGTTCTATCACATATGCAATGTTGTGTACCAGACCTGATGTGTACCTTGCTATAAGTTTAGTAGGCGGGTACCAAAGTAATCCAGGAGTGGATCACTGGACAGCGGTCAAGAACATCCAGAAATACCTGAAAGGACTAATGATATGTTTCTAGTTTATGGAGGTGACAAAGAGCTTGTCGTAAATGGTTACATCGATGCAAGCTTTGACACTGATCCGGATGACTCAAAGTCGCGAACCAGATCCATATTTATATTGAATGATGGAGCTATAAGTTGGTGCAGTTCCAAGATGAGTGTCATGGCGGGATCTACGTGTGAAGCGGAGTACATAGCTACTTCAGAAGTAGCAAATGAAGGAGTCTGGATGAAGGAGTTCATATCTGATCTAGGTGTAATACCTAGTGCATCCGGTCCAATAAAATATTTTGTTACAATGCTGGGGCAATTGCCTTAGCGAAGGAATTCAGATTTCACAAGAGAACCAAACACATCAAGAGACGCTTCAATTCCATCCATGATCAAGTCAAGGAGGGAGACATAGAGATTTGCAAAATACATACAGATTTGAAAGTTGCAGACCCGTTGACTAAGCCTCTTTCACAAGCAAAACATGATGAACACCAAGACTCCATGGGTGATAGAATCATTACTATGTAATCGAGATTATTCACTCTAGTGCAAGTGGGAGACTGAAGGAAATATGCCCTAGAGGCAATAATAAAGTTGTTATTTATATTTCCTTATATCATGATAAATATTTATTATTCATGCTAGAATTGTATTAACCGGAAACTTAGTACATGTGTGAATACTTAGAAAAAACAGAGTGTCCGTAGTATGCCTGTCGGTGTACAAAAGTGAGGGCTCTCCTTTTGACCCCTTTACTTGTGCACGGGCTGTCAGAGCTACGCGCCGCGGCCACCCTTAGCAGGGCAGAGGAGGGCAGCCGGAGAGAAGCCGAAGCATAAGACAACCAAGGCGACGCCAAGACCAGAAGCGCAGGAGGGCAAAGGGCGAGGTGGACTCCCTCGGCAAGATCCTTGCCGAGGCGGCCCCCCGCAGCCCCAGCAAGAGCCTTGCTGGGGCAACTTACCCAACACCAGCAGAGCGAGCCACCCTTAAGCCTACAGGCTCTGACCCAATCAACTACATTGGAGCCAAGGCTCGGGAGGCGCCTCTATGGTGGCATGCAAATCTTCATCAAGATCATAAACATATGAGTTCAGATGAGGACCAGAAGACGGCGACCCTCGGCGGGATCCTAGCCGAGGAAATCCACAAGACCCCTGGCAAGACTCTTGCCGGGGATGACAGCAACGCCACGGCAAGACCCTTGCGGACGGCATCAGCAGGGCCACTGTCAGGCCTGCGCCAGCCAAGACTCCAACGCCGTCCCCATGCGGCTGCCAGCTCAACCAGTTGAGCAGGCACCTGCATGGCGACGTGCGGCCTCTACACCAACCCAGCAAGCTCCTGCGTGGTGTCATGCAAGTCTTCCTGAAGGCTCCACCACCGCGCCAGCCTAGCAGCCAGCCAACGTGGCGCCACGACGCCCCATCAGCTTGGACGCGTGTCAATGCCAGGCGAGGCGGTGACAGCTGGGATGTGCTTCCCTGTCGTCCTTGATAAAGCAAGAGGGGCACGTCGGCAGTGCATTAAATGCGTGCGTCCTACGGTCCTAGAGGATAGGCTCATTGACTTTAGATATTTCCACCTCCTGTGTGCCACTATGGCGACCCCTTTTTGCCTATAAAAGGAGGCCTGAGGCGACCAGGAGGGGGATTCAGCTCTTTTGGGCAAGTTGCACCCCGTAGCTAGCTCAAGAACACAAGAACACTCAAATACATCCACCAAAGCAAGACTAGGGTATTACGCATCTTCGCGGCCCGAACCTGGGTAAATGACCCGTGTGCTCCCTGTCAGACCTGCTCTTCTCACAACCCCGTGCCCGCCTACCGTAGAAGGGATCCCAGTGACCCCATAGGTGTCATTCCCACCGACATCTCTTGCACGCCAGGTAGGGGGCGCGGTTATGAAAATCTGGTATGATCGGGGCAGCGGCTTCGTCGTGGCTGTCATTCCAAGGAAGAAGACGACCAAGCTTGGCGGCACCGTTTGCGGACGCGGTGGACGCCTGTGCGACGACAGGAAAGCTAAGTCATGCAAAACTTCAAGCAATTTCATTTTATATATATGGTTATTATCCTCGACGGTCATGCCCTGTGTATGAAAAACCTGCACGTAAAGGGGCCCTTCCGCAATTGGCAACGCCCTTGTTCTGTTTCGAGTCCGCTCAATAGCTCAAGCGGTCGCGTCAAGAGTGGCGGGGTAGCCTTCTGCAATTGGCAACGCTCTCGATTCTGACTCGAGTCAAGCTCGACAGTTCGAGCCACTGTGTTGAGAGAGGTAAGGTCACTCGTCGGGCAGCAAGCACACCCGGCATGCTATTGGGGATCCGTCCCCAAGGTGCCGCCCTGGGTTTACGCGCCGACGAGCCTACCCGGTTAACGTAGGGTGAACATACAAGGAAAGATTAGACAGGAGAATAGCATGCATTGTATCAAAAGTACTGTAGAGTTATATTACATCAATTGTTCCTGTGGTTCTAACTAGAGATATAAATTGTCTTGGCCATGAACCCATAGCAGCAATGAGAAACAGGGTACCTAATCCTGGCGTTGGCCCTCCACCCTATCGATTCCGCTGATGAGGCTGATGATGAGCTTGATACGCTCCTTGAGCGTCGCGACATCTGCAGCCTCCGGCAAGCTCTCTAGCGCGGCGTCGAAGTCGAGGTTGGGGTTCCAGTGCGCCACCTTTTTGAGAACCTTGGTCATGACACCCCGACAAAGCCTCCGGGACTCATCAGCCAGGGAGGCCGCCCGGTTGGAGTGGAGCTACTCCAGGGCCCCGAGGACGCCCTCGAAGAAGATGGTCAGCCTGGCGTTGGGGCTTGCTTTGCGCTCTGGGGTATACCTCACATTTGGCATCCCCATGGTAGCCAGCTGCGTGGTGATCCTACCGGCCTTCGAGACGCCCAATCCAGATGCTTCTTGGTCTCTAGGTCCTTGGCCAGGGCCTCCTCCCGGGCCTTGCCATCTGACAGCATCCCCTCAAAACCCTCCAGCTTCAGCTTGAGGTCTTTGATGGAGTTGTTGGCTTCAGAGAGCTGCCAGGCCTTGTCGAGGACTACACCCTGCCCCTCAACCAGGGCATCGTTGAGCGTGTCCTTCTCCTTGGACAGCTTTAGGACCTGATACTTGAGCCCATCCCGCTCCACCTCCAGCTCCTTCACATTGTCTGCTTGAACAAGAGCCTGGGCATCGAGTGTCTCATTGTGCCTCTGCTCCAGCTCTTGGGTCCGCTGCATGACACGCTTTTCCACCTCCTCGTCCTTGCCGCAGATTGTTGTGGCCAGCTTCTCCTCACGCGTGGCAAGGTCCTCCTCCTGGGAGTTCAGCGCGGCCTGATGCTGGGCTCGATCAGCCTCGGCTACGGTGGCTAGGTTCTTTGTTATCTCCTGGGCCTTCTCAATGTTGGCCCGCCCATGGTGAGCTCCACCTCGCGCCTGGCCAGCTCGCCCTAGGCGGCATTCAGCTCCTCACAGGCTTGGCAGTACCAAGTCTGTGCCTCGGCGACGAGTCCCTTGAGGTCTACCTCCGCCCTGTCCACTGTTGCCATCCTGGACCTGCCCTTGTCGAGGAGGGCACGGTGGAGCGCCTGGAACTTCCGAAAGCTGGAGCCCATGGCCTGGAGAATCCGCTCCTCCTAAGAACCGTCACCACTGGTGCTTGGCTCATCGACGACCTCGAGCCCGGTGGCGGGGAGCACTTCCTCGTCGAGCACCACTCCCTCGACGGGCGCCCTGGAGCTTGACGCCCCTGGGAGGTGGACAAAAAGGTCATCGCTCACCTTTAGGTACTTGCCGAAGCCAGAGGTAGTGGAGGAGGAAGGCTGGTGATCAGCCACCTCCTCCTCGGCAACGGGCTCGCCGGCCTCCCCGGCAGGTCCCTTGTCGGCCTCCTGGGCAATAGCCTTGCCGGACTCCCCGGCAGGCCCCTTGGCGGCCTCCTTGGCGACGATCTTCTCGGCCTCCGCCGTGGCGTCGGTGGCGACATCCTCGATGATGGTGTCCAGGTCCTCCCGGTCCGCCGGGAGAGGATCTGGATATTGGAAGGGGGTGAAGTGAAGCCAAGACCAAGATTCAAGAAGAAGAAAAGGGATGGAAGGCGAATGGCTTACCCATGCCAGGCTGCGAAGATGAGGCCCCCTCCCCGCCAACATCAGGTGCCGAGGTGTGGCCACCGGTGCCCAAGCTTGCCTCCTCCTCCTCCATGTGCATGGGCATGGTGCTTGGCGCCCTTGCCGGGGACGCCCCTCGGGGCGGCGTGGTTGACGGAGGCGCCATGTTGGGGGTAGTCCTCCTACTGCTGTCCTCCTCATGCGATCACGGCAAGGTCAGCACCAAGGGTCATGCCCTTGGCACACGTTGACGAGGGGCGAGTGGTGAACTTACACTGGGGGCTGCTCCGAGGGCTGCTGTTCGGGCTACTCACCACCACTAGTGGCGACTTAGAGGTGCCCACCGGGGGCTTGCCGCCAACTGAAGACCTGGCCCTCTTCACCCTCTGTGCCAGCGTCTCCGCATCCCTGCCGAGATGAAAACAAGTCAAGATAAGAAGCCCAATTATAGGAGTCAGGGATGACAAAAGGAAACGACAATTACTCGTCCTCCACCTCCTCTTCTTCTGCCTTCCTCTTCCTCCTTGGGCTGAGAGACCCGAGGTCAAAGAAGACCTCCATGTCTTCGCCTGCGGGAGTAGGGGAAGCAGGTGGAGGAGGGGAGGCAGGCAGAGTTGGGGAACACTTGGACGAAGAAGAGGCAGATCCTTTCCTCTTCGCCACCGCGGCCTTCACCAACTTCTTCGCTGCTGCGGCCCTCCTTTGGCGCACGGACGTCTCCTGGGCATGCCTGGGTTGTGCGGCCCTACCGGGGAGAACCGGCTTGCTAGAGCTGGCCCGCTGCAGGACTCGCCCTTTCCCCGTGGCTGGGGGCTCGACAACTTCGGCTTCCTCCTTGGACGACTCGTCGTCATCATCCTCGACGAGAGGGGCCCCGGTGCGGGCGCTGTTGGCCTTCCTAGCGGACTCCGCCCACTTGGCGAGTTCCTTCTCCTCTGCAGCCGCCACGGCCTTGTCCTCCACGCCGCTGGTGCTGCCGGCATCCTTTTCAAGCTCTGCCTCCGCCGCCCTGGCGGCGATGTAGTCCAGCTCCGCCTGGGTAGTGTCCTGGATGATCTGCGGCTCGTTGCGGATGTACTTCTCCTCCAGACTATTGAAGAACTCCCACACCTGCTCCTTAGGAAGCTCGACCCAATTTGGGACGGGGGCATGCGTGTTGTAGTCCGGCATCATGGCGATGATGCCATTCCGACACGAGTTATTGCTCAGCAGGACCACCCCTACCGGTAACCCAAACAAGGGACCCTTGGCGACCTTGTCGGCCTTCGCAGCCTTGCTGGACCTCTCGGCCTTGCTGTCACGGCCCACGTCAAGCTGGAAGAGCCGCTGGCACAAGTGAGCATGCGCCAGGACTGTGAAGTTGTGGTCGAGGCCGGGGCGAAGCCTCATGATATCGGCCGCATTCAGGAAGAGCCTGGCCGGCCTCCCCTTGTTATGCAGTGGAGCGATTTAGCGGGGGATGAAGTCCGCCCTGATCATCTCAAGGGTGAGCCCGACCTGGGTGAGGCGAAGAATCCGGGTGATGGCGATCTTGATCTTGTCATCCTGGGCGTCGACGTCGCCCCAGTCAGGCCTGCGAACCGGCAGCGCCTGGCGAACCCGGCAGAACTCCTGTGGGTCATCCTCCTCGATCCAGCACCACCGGCCCTGCCATTCTTCCCACCTGTCCTTCTGGGCGCCCTCTGGGTATGTCCCTTTGGACCTCGGGATGGCGCCTTCCCCTGGATGCGAGGATAAAAGTAATGGAGAAAGAGCGCCATGTTGGGGACGAATCCGGTGAAGCCCTCACAGAGGTGGGCCAAAAGATCCATGCACAACACAACATTTGGAGTAAAATCCAGGAGGTGGAAGCCAAATGTGTGCATGACATCATTGAAGAAATTGGAGAAAGCAGGAAGAGGCCACAAGAGAAGTACTTGACAAAAAACGGGTACCGATTCAGGGCGGCCTTGGCGTAGTTGGCGGACACGACGCGCGTGGCTGGATGCCACGTCGCCTCCCCCCGGTCATGCACCCCCACAGGGGCCTGCAGCTGTCCAGGAGCTCGAACATGTCGACCTTGGCCATCCCTTTACTCTTGTTGGTTTTGGGGTCCATGGCGGCTATGAGAGGCGAGGGGTGGAGGACAACGAAGACGCAACGGCGGCAAGAAGGCGCGGGCGGGGGTAAAGTGAGCAGCACGCCTGCGGTTATTCCTCTTTTTATGGGGAAGGCACGGGCCGCCTCCTCTCCCATTAACCATGATGTGATGCATGCGTGCAGGAACTGCCCCATGCATGACCTCCATGTCACGCACGACCCTCCACATCGCGAGTTCAACGCGGGTCGTGGGGAAGTGCAGCGGACGAGAAGTTACTGCGGTAAAATCCGCCCCACCTGCCCGCGCAGCATTCTAGGCCTAGCCTAACAACGCGTCGCGCTTATGTGTGGCCCAGGCCCGGGGGCTCCTGTCGGTGTACAAAAGTAGCGGCTCTCCTTTTGACCCCTTTACTTGTGCACAGGTAGTCAGAGCCACGCATCGCGGCCACACTTAGCAGGGCAGAGGAGGGAAGCTGGAGAGAAGCCGAAGCACAAGACAACCAAGGCGACGCCAAGACCAAAAACGCAGGTGGGAAAGAGGGCGAGGTGGACTCCCTCGGCAATATCCTTGCCGAGGCGGCCTCCCGCAGCCCCGGCAAGAGCCTTGCCGGGGCAACTTGCCCAACACCAGCAGAGTGAGCCACCCTTGAGCCCATAGGCTCTGACCCAATCAACTATATGGGAGCCAAGGCTCGGGAGGCGCCTCTGTGGTGGCATGCAAATCTTCGTCAAGATCATAAACATATGAGTTCAGATGAGGACCAGAAGACGGTGACCCTCGGCAGGATCCTAGCCGAGGAAATCCACAAGATCCCTGGCAAGCCTCTCACCGGGGATGACAACAAGGCCACAGAAAGACCCTTGCTGGGACCCCGGCAAAACCCTTGCCGAGGGCATCAGCAGGGTAACTGCCATGCCTGCGCCAACCAAGACTCCACCGCCTTCCCAGTGTAGCTGCCAGCTCAACTAGTTGAGCAGGCGCCTGTGTGGCGACGTGCGGCCTCTACACCAACCCAGCAAGCTCTTGCGTGGTGGCATGCAAGTCTTCCTGAAGGCTCCACCACCGCTCCAGCCCAGCAGCCAGCCAATGTGGCGCCACGATGCCCTGTCAGCTCGGACGCGTGTCAAGGCTAGCCGAGGCGGCGACAGTTGGGACGTGCTTCCCTAGCGTCCCCGATAAAGCAAGGGGGCATGTCGGAAGCGCATTAAATGCGTTTGTCCGACGGTCCTAGAGGATAGGCTCATCGACTGTAGACCTTGCCACCTCCCGTGTGCCACTGTGGCGACCCCTTTTTGCCTATAAAAGGAGGCCCAAGGCGACCAGGAGGGGGATTCGGCTCTTTTGGGCATGTTGCACCCCGCAGCTAGCTCAAGAACACAAGAACACTCAAATACATCCACCAAAGCAGGACTAGGGTATTACGCATCTTCGCGGCCTGAACCTGGGTAAACGATCCGTGTGCTCCCTGTCAGACCTGCTCTTCTCATAACCCTGCCCCCGCCTACCGTAGAAGGGATCCCAGTGACCCCATAGGTGTCGTTCCCATCGACAATGCCTTGAATTGACCAGCTCATTAATCAAAGATGGCTAAGTTTCCTAACCATAGACATGTGTTGTCATTTGATGAATGGGATTACATCATTAGGGAATAATGATCATTAAGTTTTATTGCTATTGCTTTCTTCATGACTTTTACATATTCCTATGACTATGAGATTATGCAAGTCCCGAATACCGGAGGAACACCTTGTGTGCTATAAAATGTCACAACGTAACTGGGTGATTATAAAGGTGATCTATAGGTGTCTCCGAAGGTGTTTGTTGGGTTGGCATAGATCAAGATTAGGATTTGTCACTCCGAGTATCGGAGAGGTATCTCTAGGCCCTCTCGGTAATGCACATCACTATAAGCCTTGCAAGCAAAGTAACTAATGAGTTAGTTGCAGGATGATGCATTATGGAACGAGTAAATAGACCTGTCGGTAACGAGATTGAACTAGGTATGATGATTCCGACGATCGAATCTCGGGCAAGTAACATACCGATGACAAAGGGAATAACGTATGTTGTTACCGCGGTTTGATAGATAAAGATCTTCATAGAATATGTAGGAATCAATATGAGCATACAGGTTCCGCTATTGGTTATTGACCGGAGATGTGTCTCGGTCATGTCTACATATTTCTCGAACCCGTAGGGTCCGCACGCTTAACGTTCGATGACAATTTGTATTATGAGTTATTTGTTTTGGTGACCGAAGTTTTTTTGGAGTCCAGGATGAGATCACAGACATGACGAGGTGTCTCGAAATGGTTGAGTGGTAAAGATTCATATACTAGAAGGTAATATTCAGACAACGGAATGGTTCCGAGTGATTCGGGTATTTTACCGGAGTACCGAGGGGTTACTGGAACCCCCCGGGGTAATTAATGGGCCTACGTGGGCCTTAGTGGAGAGAGGAGGGCCGCAAGGTGTGCCCCCCCCCAATGGCAGTCCGAATTGGACTAGGGGAGGGGGCGACGCCCCCCTTTCCCTCTTCCTCTCCCTCTCCTTACTTTTCCCTCCGGTGAAGAAAGGAAAAGGGGGCGGGGTGGGGGCGAATCCTACTAGGACTAGGAGTCCTAGTAGGACTCCCCCCTTGGCACGCCCCCTCTAGGCCAGCCGCCTCCTCCTCTCGTCCTTTATATACGGGAGCGGGGGCACCCCAAAGGCACATCATTTGTTCTCTTAGCCGTGTGCGGTGCCCCCCTCCATAGTTTACTCCTCCGGTCATAGCGTCGTAGTGCTTAGGTGAAGCTCTGCGCGGGTCACATCACCATCACCGTCACCACGCTTCATACTGACAAAACTCTCCCTCGGCCCTCTGTTGGATCAAGAGTTCGAGGGACGTCATCGAGCTGATCGTGTGTTGAACTCGGAGGTGTCGTACATTCAGTACGAGATCGGTTGGATCGTGAAGATGTTCAACTACATCAACCGCGTTAACCTAACACTTCCGCTTTTAGTCTACGAGGATATGTGGACACACTCTCCCCCTCTCGTTGCTATGCATCTCCTAGATAGATCTTGCATGATCATAGGAATTTTTTTGAAATTTCATGCTACGTTCCCCAACAGCCTCTTGGTCCCATTGGTGGCTGTGGTTTCCCGCGGCATCTTTGGCATGCCAGGTAGGGGGCTCGCATGCGCGAAGCTGAAGGCGTGTGTCGCGCCTCAACTTCATCACCATCTTCATCTTCGACGACGCCATTCACCATGGAGCCCAAGAAGAAACACGGTCCTTCCGCTCACCCATCAATCTTGAAGGCTCCGCCGCCCACGGAGTCCAGCGCTATGGGGGGGTGCAGAGGCACACGAGGACGCGAATGCTGCTGGGGGAGTGGTCGGAGCAGGCAGGACCGTCACCACTTCCCCCGCAGCCGATGCAGGAGCAGGGGCCGCTGGAGGAGAGCAGCATCGACAACACCCTGACGGCCACGCTCCCCAAGGTACGGGTGAAGGGCTTACTCCATCTGCGCCCCTTTCTGCCACCGATAGGCACAGCCGCAGCAACAACGCCCGGACCGGGGCGAATTGCCGCCCTCAGGCCACTCCCACCATGGGTGCGGCCACCGCGCGTGCAACCGCTCTAGGACGGGTCGACCAAGCCACTACGCCCGACGAAACCACTGTTCCTCGAGCGCCTTCGCCGCCCGACGTCCAAGTGGTCGCCCCGCAGTAGCAGCGGGGGCGTAGTGCCGCAGCCGCTGGCACCATTAGGGGCCGAGCGATGGTACGATCAACCTCATCATTTTCTATGCCATGTACGGCTTCATAGGCCATGGCGCGGGCTCAACTGTTGTTGAGGTTTCCGCTAGCGGCCGAGCAGATGGACGAATGGCGTGCCACCATCCAAAGCCTACTCGGTTTCAGCGAAGCTGGGGGCTCGCGGCGAGAAGGCCCACCATGACCTCCCCGAGTGACAGCAATAGCTCATGCTGCTGACTATACAGAAGGGGCTATCCTCAGGTTGCTGTCCCCACCACGGCAGCCAGAACGAGCGCAACAGAATCAAAACCTCGATGATGTCTTGATGGCGTCTTCTGACCCTCGAGCACATCTAGGCCAACGACGAGCCCCGGAGGATGAGCGGAGAGGAGACACGTGCGTCGTCGTCGAGCAACGCCATGAAAACCTCCGCCAAACCGACGGGCACGACGGCACCGAAGTCGACGAGCCCATGCTTGGTATTTCCGGGTGCCTACCTTTAGAGGTTGGTTGCCCTGCCTTTACTCGTGAACTGCGACAAGTCCATTGGCCGTCCGTTCGCGCGTTCAAGCCAGAGATACCCGAGAAGTACGATGGGAGGTTGAACCCGACAAAGTTCCTGAGCGTCTACACCATCGTTGTTCAGGCTGGCGGGGGAGGAGATGAGAAGGTGTTGGCCAATTACTTCCCTTTGGCCCTCAAGTCCAATGTGAGGTCTTGGCTGATGCACCTATCAGAGAACTCCATTTCATCATGGGCTAACCTATGCCACGAGTTCATTGGCACCTTCACGGGCGGCCATCAACAACCCTGCAGGCCGAGCGACTTGCAGCTTCTCCAACAGAAGGAAGGAGAAACCCTCCGTAAGTATTTATAGAGATTCATAGAAATATCCCAAATATCCATCCGGAGGCCATAAAATCTACCTTCCTGTCTAATGTGCGCAACCGTCGCATTCCTTCCATGATGAACGTACGGTTGCCATAGATTGTGAAGGAGCTTTACACTCTAGTAGATAAGTATGCTCGGATGGATGAGGGAAGAAAGTTGCCTAGAGAGGAAGATTGGACCAATGTTGATTCATAGGATGAGGATGAATCAACTAGTTAGACAAAGAGCAAGAAGCACAGTAAGAAGCAGAGAGATAAGGCAGTGATGACTATTGAAGGATCGGGTATGCCTAGTACCAGCAAGAAGGCCAAAGCTGAGGCCCCCGGCATGGAAGCTATTGTGTGCACTGACTGCCGGGAAGCCGCTACTGCCGAGAAAGCCGGAAAGGTGATGGGTCATACTGCAAGATCCATCGGACCAAGGGCAACGACATTCAAGAGTGTTATCAGGTTGAGCACCTTTTCAAGAAACATAGAGAAAAGTATGAGAAACATGATAAGGAAAAAGGTTAGAAGGTTGCTCGTGGTAAGGGTCGAGGCGGTGAAGTAAATCTCCCTGGCAAACCCTTTCGGAACCAAGGAATGCCCGACAAAGGTCGAGGGAAGGAAGCCTGTGATGATGACGGTGATGGAGGGGATGAAGAGGAAACCAGTGAGCAGGAGTTTCAGAAGACCACGGACGCCCTGTGCATTGACAGAGGTGCATCTCTACACACTTCTCACCGCCATCTCAAATGGTGGGCACGAGAAGTCAATGCCATGGACCCAGCGCGAGAGGCCCAGAAGCCGCTCAAATGGTCTCACACGCCCATCATCTTTGACGAGGAGGATCATCCTAGCCATACCACTGTGGTAGGATGTTTGTCGTTGTTGGTCTCCCCAATAATTCACAACCTCAAGGTCACAAAGAAGTTGGTGGACGGCGGGGCCGGGTTGAATCTGATTTCCCTAGCAGTTATCAGCAGACTTCAGATATCAGAGGAAGAGCTATTTGTTACTGGCACGTTTCAAGGATTTAATCTCGGCAGGAGCCATCCTAAGGGAAAGATCACGTTGCCGGTAACATTTGGGGGAGAACTGAACTACCGGATTGAGAAGATTGTGTTTGATGTGGTTGATCTCCCCCTACCTTACAATGGGATTCTTGGACGCCTAGCCCTGGCTATGTTCATGGCAGCATCCCACTATGCCTACAACAACTTGAAGATGCCTGGGCCATTGGCAATCATCACCATCTCATCGGTTGAGAAAGATGCGATCATTTGTGTGGACAAGATGTACCGTGATGCGGTCGTGGCAGAGACAGTGGCAGCGACAGATCTCGCTATGGAAATTAAAGGGAAGAAGACTGATTGTAGGAGGTCCGGCAAAGAATTCAGGAAGCGTGCCCCACCGAGTGCATGGTACCCGTTGACGACGTGCCGGAGTATTTTAAGAGCAAGTGATCCAAAGTTGTTGCACCCCAAGTGAAGAAGGTCCCGACAGGGCTGGCGGGCGTAGATGGTACTTTCACTATCAGCGCCACCCTCGATGACAAATAGGAAAGCGTGCTCATTGCCTTCCTGTGGGCGAATATCGATGTGTTTGCCTGGCAACCATCGGATATCCTTGGTGCTCCAAGGGAGGTAATCAAGCACCACCTTGTTGTTTGCCCACATGCCCGACCTATCAGGCAAAAAGTTCGGAAGAAGGCCTTGGAGAGGCAACAGTTCATTGCAGAAGAGATCAAGAAACTTGAGGCAGCTGGTTTGGTCAGAGGAGTGTTGCATCTGACGTGGTTGGCAAATCCAGTGGTAGTTCGGAAGGCTAAAGGGAAGTGGAGGCTTTGAATAGATTTCACTGATCTCAACAAGGCTTGCCCGAAAGACCCATTTCCCTTGCCGCATATCGACCAGATTGTGGATTCCACTTCAGGTTGTTATTTGCTCTCCTTTTTGGACACATACTCTGGGTATCACAAAATCTTCATGTCCAAGGAAGATGAAGAGAAGACGTTATTCATCACTCCGTGTGGTACATACTGCTTTGTCTGCATGCCATTCGGATTGAAGAGTGCCAGGTCCACTTTTGCAAGAGCAATCCAGATTCGTTTTGAGCCACAGTTGCACAGAAACATAGAATCCTATATGGATGATATTGTGGTCAAGACCAAGGATAAGGCCACCGTTATTGGAAACAGAGCACGTACCCCATGCGGAAAACATCATAGTTGATCATCTGCCAAAGTGTGCTATGCAAAAGCTTCCTGTGGAACCAGGGACTTTTGTTCTCCATCTCACTCGGCCCTCCGTATCCCCAGCAACAGTAGCCCGGGAGAAGAGAAAGTTGGACTATGGTAAGCCTCTCCCAGTAGAGTCATCCGCTCCTGGCAGAGACCCTGCCGGAAACAACTCCTCACAGCCTGCCGAACCACCCCCTCCAGCCAGGCCCATGGACCCCACGAACGAGGCTCGTGCTCCCGTAGCGGTGGAGGTGTTGCTAGTCCTCGTTGTCGAGCCCAGGCTCCAACTTGGGCAAGGCACATAGTCCACTTTCTCCAAACCGGAGAGCTTCTCGACGACCAAGATGAAGATGAAAAAGTAGCCCGGAGGGCCAATATGTACCTGTTTGTCGATGACACTCTGTACAGAAGGAGGCCCAACAGCGTGAATTGAAGTGTGTCTGCCGGGAAGAAGGAAAGGAATTGTTGGCTGAGAACCACAAAGGAATGTGCGGCTCCCACATTGGATCAGGGGCATTAGTTGGGAAAGCATTCCGACAAGGATTCTATTGGCCCACAGAGCTCCGAGATGTAGTCGAGCTAGTCACGAAATGTGAAGCCTGCCAGGTCCATTCCAGGAAAACACACCTGCCTGCCCAAGCTCTTCAAACAATCCCTCTATCACGGCCATTTTTGGTCTGGGGGCTCGATATCCTCGGCCCTTATGCCTGAGCAATCGGGAGCTTTGAATTCTTGTTCGTTGCCATCGACAAGTTTACAAAGTGGCCAAAAGTGACTGCCGTCAGAAAGGTGACTGCTCCGTCAGCTATCAAGTTCATGAAAGAATTGGTGTGCCGATTTGGAGTTCCGGCAAGGATCATCACCGACAACGGCACGCAGTTCACGACCTGCTCCTGCATGCAATATGTTCATGCCCTCGGATGCAAGATCTCATTTGCCTCTGTGGCACACACCCGGAGCAATGGAAAAGCTAAGAGGGCGAACACTGAAGTGCTACGCGGACTCAAGACAAGAACTTTTGATACGCTGCAGAAGCACGGCAGGCGGTGGATGAAGGAGGTGCCGGTAGTTCTCTGGTCCCTCAGAACGACACCAAACCAAGCTATCGGGCAGACTCCCTTCTCCCTAGTAAACGGGGCAGAAGCAGTTATGCCCACAAAACTCATTTACAGGTCACCTCGAATGCTTGCCTACGATGAAGTAGTGCAAGATCAGCACTGGCGTGACGACGCTGGGCTACTCAAGGAGAACCGTCTTCGGGCTGCTATGCGTGCTGCATGCTACCAGCAAGCCCTGTGTCGCTATCATAGCTACAGTGTCCACGCCCGGTGTTTTAAGGAAGGTGACCTTGTCCTTAGGCGCGTTCAGTCCGCCAAGGGTTCAAACAAGTTGTCACCGAAGTGGGAAGGCCCTTACCAGGTAGCACGAGTCACCAGACCTGGCACAATCCGTCTAGATACTGGAGATGGCACTCAGTTGCAAAACTCATATAATATTGAGCATCTCCACAAGTTCTACCCGTAAGGCGCGCCTGTCGGGCCCTGCCCGGCAGCCACCCTTTTGTACAGGCCTTGCCTCAGCTGCATGTTGTCGGTGTCCTGGGAACGGGGGTACCATGACTTGCCTGCCTGCGGCCCACGACATGGCTCCATCAGTGGCCTAGTACAGCCCACTATCTGCAGCGACAACTCAAGGCCCTCGCGAGGGGCCAAGCCTCGCGAGGCGGACGGCAGCAAGACCTCCTTGGGGGCAGCCTCACCAGGCTGACTCCCGATGAGCGGAGATATCTATGCAAGGGGCACCTCGCGAGGTTCATGTGACATGATCCATGACGACCAAGGCCATGCGGGCGCCAGCGGGCGTAGTGTACCAGTTTCCTCCTTGGTGCTAAAGAGGTAGGCGCAGGCGAGGAGTCCCTTGGCATTAGGCAAAGGTTTCCATATTGGTGCAACAAGACCAAGGCCAATAGGACGACAGGACAGAGGTCGCCGCAGAGCCCACAGCACCGTCATCACCAGAGCCTTTGGCAGGCGAAGACCACCTTTTGTCAGGATAACTTGTACTAGTTGTCCCCCTTCAAACATGGCAGTTATTGGATCCCTTTTCTCCTAGCATTTGGGAAGAGGACTGGGCCCTCTATAAATAGGACTAACCACCACCGTAGCAAGGGGGGACGGATCATTCGGACCACCCTCACACACACCAGCTCATCAAGCTCAAGAACACCTTTTCTCAGGACGTAGTTCATCCATTGTACTAGTTCATCCCTATCCGTCGAGGAAATCCACCACACCACACTTGAGTAGGGTATTACACCACAACGGTGGCCTGAACCAGTATAAACCCTCGTGTCTCTTGTTCCTTGGGTTTGTCGAGCTAGGCCTTGAGATCGTTGTGTGAGCGAGCTAAGAGAGAGAGAGAGAGAGAGAGAGAGAGAGAGAGAGAGAGAGTTCTTCGTGCACACCCTAGTGTTCGAACCTCAATGGTTTGCCGGAACACACAATCTGACATTTGGCGCACCAGGTAGGGGTGCGCCAGAGCTTCGCCCCTCCGCCTACTTCGTCCCACTCCCATGGCAGACGCCACTCTTCCTATTAGGTCGGCAGGCACTTACGGATGCGCCGCGGGCATCCGGGCTTTCACCCTCGCTTTGTGGCAAGTGCGGTGGCCGCGCAAGTTGAAGCCAGAGATGCCCCCTCGCTATGACAGCATGGAAGATCCAGCGGCCTTCCTACTAGCGTACGAGGAGGCCGTCCTGGAAGATGGAGGCCACGACAAGGTCATCGCCAACTGGTTCCCCATGGCCCTCGCTGGCGCGTCGCGCGCCTGGCTACTCAACCTGCCAGGATCTTCCGTGGCTTCCTGGGGGGAGCTGTGCGGCTTTTTCGTCGCACGCTTCGCGGCGCCTGCGCCACTTGCTGTTGCGGCCCTCCTCGACGGCTCACAGGCACCACCCTCCGACCGCCATGTCAAGCACTTCTTATGTCCGATTGGCGCCGCCTCCGTGCAACAGGGAGCCCCTCCTGGATGGGCGGCGCCCAAGGATGACCTCACCTTCAACTCGGGGGACCACCCCACGACCACTGCTGGCACGGGCGCACTCCCGATGCTCTGCACACCCACCATCTGCAACATAGCTATGACCAAGACCCTCATCGACGGTGGAGCTGGCCTCAACATGCTCTCCGTGGAAGCTTTCGGTTTGCTTCACGTACCATACGGCCAGCTCCACCCCACCAAGCCTTTTTTCAGAGTCGGCATCGGCTCCACCAGCCCCCTAGGGCAAATACGCCTCCCGGTCATCTTCGGTACCCGCGACAACTACCGCACCGAGCTGATCGACTTCGACAACACCCGTATCGGCTTCCCATACAACGCCATCCTTGGGTACCCTGCCCTGGCTCAGTTCATGGCAGCGACTCACCCGGCCTACAACCTCATGAAGATGCCAGGGAGCAGCAGTGTTCTCACTGAGGCCGGGAACACCAAGGAAGCCCTGGCGGCTCTCAAGCTCGCCTTCAGGGCTACCGCGGCAGTGTGCCCGGCTGACGGAGCCGCCCCGGGGGGCTAAGGGAGTTGTGCTAGCGGAAAATAAGTAGTTGTTCACTCAAGATGGGGCCAAAACAAATCAAGTGCCGGTCGAGGAGGACGGGGCCTCGGGAGCCACCTTCACCATAGGCGCCAACCTCGACCCTGACCAAGAAGAGGCACTGGTGAAGTTCGTGCGCGCGAACAAGGAGGTATTTCCCTGGGAACCCAAGCAGCTTATGGGGGTCCCAAGGGGGGTAATCGAGCATCACTTGAGGGTGTGTCCCAATCTGCTTCCTGTGAAGCAAAAGGCATGGCGACAGTCCACATAGAAGCAGTCCTTCATCATGCAGGATACCCGCAAGCTACAAGCGGTGGGTGTCAACCACGAGGTCAAGTACCCAGAGTGGCTGGTGAACCCCGTCGTCGTACCCAAGAAAGGCGGGAAGGAACGCATGTGCGTCGACTTCACCAAGCTCAACCAGGCCTGCCCTCAAGACCAGTTCCCGCTTCCGCACATCAACCAGATCGTCGACTCCACCGCCGAGTGCAAACTTCTGTGATTTCTAGATGCTTTCTCGAGTTATCACCAGATCATGATGGCGGTGAAGGACGTGGAGAAGACGACACTCGGGACCCCGTGTGGGGTATACTGCTACACCTGCATGCCGTTCGGACTGCACAACGGTGGGGCAACATTTCATCGACTGATGCACATCACCCTGGACTAGCAGCTCGGGAGGAACGCTAAGGCCTATGTCAACGACATCGTGGAAAAGTCTCGGGAGGCGAGGACCCTCATTCAGGACCTGGAGGAGACTTTCGCCAGCCTACGCCAGGTGGACCTGCGGCTCAATCCGGAGAAGTGCCTATTCGGCGTCCCCTCCAGCAAGCTGTTGGGTTTCCTTGTATCACACAGGGGGACCAAGGCAAATCCGGAGAAGGTTAAGGCGATAGAAGAAATGAGCCCGCCGCAAACCCTTAAGGACATGCAAAAGCTCGTGGGGTGCATGACCTCCCTGGGCGCTCTATCTCCAAGCTAGGGGAGCGTGCCCTGCCATTCTTCAAGCTGATGAAGAAGAAGGCCCCATTCAAGAGGACCCTGGAGGCCGACCTGACGTTTCAAGACCTAAAGAGATACCTCACCAGCCCACCGGTGATGGTGGCACCTCGTCCCCTCGAGCCTCTGGTGCTCTACCTGGCCGCCATGCCTCACTCCACCAGCAGGGCGCTGGTGGCTGTCCGGGTGGAGCGCCAGGTCAAGAGCCCGCCACGCCGTTCCGCACCTTCAGTAGGGGCAAGGCGGCACCGGGACGGCGCCACTAGAGCCGTAACAATGCCAGCGGATGATCAGGCCCTACAAGATGGCGGTCCTGGGCCATCGGAGGCCCCGGCGTGTGACCAAACTCCTGAGGTCCCTCCATCTCAGGAGGCGCCCCAACCTTCGGAGACATCGGGCTCCATCGACACTCCCGCCCTCGTCGAGCATCCATTGTACTTCGTCAGCACGGTGCTACGGGACGCAAGGGCGCGATACCCTAGGCCACAAAAGCTCCTGCTCGCGCTCCTAGTGGCCTCGTGCAAGCCGCGCCATTATTTCCAAGGCCACCCAATTAATGTCGTCTTAGCCTACCCACTGGAGAGGGTGCTCCGGAGCCCCAACGCTGTGGGAAGAGTCGCCATGTGGAACATCGAGCTGCAGGCGTTTCAGCTGGAGTTCAGCACAACCAAGGTCATCAAGGGAGCTGCCATCGCCGACTTCGTGGCAGAATGGACCGACGCCCCGGAACCAGAAGCAGGCGAGAACCGATCCCTATCGCCAGATAGTGAAGCGCCAGATGGCTGGGTCATGTACTTCGGCGGTGTTTTCTCATGCCAGGGCGCGGGGGCTGGCGCCGTGCTCATCTTGCCCACTCAAGACAGGTTGTACTACGCCATGCAGCTCTGCTTCCAGCAGGGTGAGAAGGTCTCCAACAACATCACGGAATACGAGGGGTTAATCGTCGGCCTCAAGGCTGCAACAGCCTTGGGGGTGAAGCGTCTCACCATCAAGGGCGACTCTTAGCTCCTCGGCAACTTCTCCAACAAGGTGTACACGCCAAAGGACGAGCACATGGAGGCATACCTCGCGGAGGTACGCAAGAAGGAGAAGCAGTTCTTGGGCATGGAACTGCAGCATGTGCCCCGCGGCATGAATAGGGGAGCCAATGACATCGCCGAAAGGTCATCAAAGCATCAGCCACAAGAACCAGACGTCTTCGAGGAGCGGCTCTTCAAGACTTCCGCAGCTCCTCCAGACACGGAACCGACACCGCCCCGAGAGGAGCTCCCCCCTTCATTAGCCTCAGGAGCCCCCGCTTGTGGCCCAACCTCAGGAGCGTGTCTGCTCCTCGTGCTTGAGCCTCGGGAGGGGTGTTGGACCAAAGAGTTCAAGGCATACCTCGAGCAAGTAACACTGCCGGAGAAGGAGGAAGACGCGGAGTGCGTGGCCCGGTAGGCTACGGCATACTTCATCCAAGATGGTGAGCTATACAGAAAGCGACCAAATGATGTTTCTTTGTGATGCATCTCCAGGAAATAGGTGTGCAAGCTGCTAGCAGACATACAGGGCAGAGATTGCGGGCATCACTCGTCATCGCGGACCCTTGTGGGCAAGTTGTTCCATAGCGGATTTTACTGGCCCACGGCACTCAATGATGCAACCGAGCTAGTGAGATCCTGCAAGGCCTACTAGTTCCATGCCAAGCAAATCCAGCAACCTACCCAGGGCCTCCAGACTATCCCACTCTCGTGGCCATTCGCGGTCTGGGGGCTGGATATCCTAGGCCCTTTCCCTCGAGCACCGGGCGGTTATCGCTAACTCTACGTCGCCATCGACAAGTTCACCAAGTGGGCGGAGGTGGAAGCCGTCCGCACCATCCCAGCAGGCTCTGCAATCAAGTTCATCAAGGGCCTTGTGAGTCGGTTTGGGGTCCCTAACCACGTCATCACCGACAATGGCTCGCAGTTCAATAGCAATCTTTTCAAGACATATTGTGCTAACCTTGGAACGCAGATATGATACGCTTCAGTGGAACACCCCAGGAGCAATGGCCAAGACGAGCGCGCCAACGCAGAGATCTTTAGAGGCCTCAAGACTAGGACCTTCAAGAAGAAGATCGACTCTTGCGGTAGAGGCTGGCACAACGAGCTCTAGTCCGTGCTCTAGTCCATCCACACCACCGCCACGAAGCCAACAGGTGAGAACTCGTTCTTCCTCGTCTACGGAGCCGAAGCGGTTCTCCCTCACGAAGTCAGGCATCGCTCTGCGCGGGTCCTGGTGTTCAACGAGGCACGTCAGGACGCCATGTAGGGGATGGACCTCGTTCTGGGGGAGGAACGTCGCTGCCAAGCCTCGCTCCGGGCGGCGAGATACCAGCAGGCGCTGCGACGGTATCACTGCCGCAACGTCCGCCCTAGGACGCTCGAGGTGGGCGATCTCGTCCTGAAGCGGGTGCTCTCCAGGGAAGGGCTGCATAAGCTCTCACACATGTGGGAGGGACCATCTAGGATTGCCCGCGTCTCCAGGCCTGGCACCGCGTGCCTGGAGACGCAGGACGGGATCCCCATCCAGAACGCCTGGAACATCCAGTGCCTCCGGAAGTTCTACCCATGAAGCAAGGCCTAGTGCCTGTGAAAGTCTCCGCTCGTGACACTCTCACGTAATAATGATTGGGGCTGTACACGCCCCGGAGTCTCCGGAGTGCAGACCTAGGTCCTCGGGGGCTCCCTCCCACGTCCTAGTCGCAGCACTTAGCTTCGCGCTGGTGAGAAGACTAGACTAGGTGCCGGACGCGGCTCTTTATTTTCTTTCTGTTGTTAGCCTGCAACCTTTATAATGGAATTTGAAGTTCTGTCATTTCTCGATTTGCTTGGTTGAGTCACTTCTTTTCTCTATTTCTTCACTCGGCTCTTGCTTTGCACCAGGGAGAACAGTCGTTGCCCGACGCTCTCCCTCGCGTGCCTCACGCGGGGGCTCAGCAGGTGTGCGCATGCGCTGGGCTAACCCGGTCACGGGTACACCTTGCCAAAGCCCTATCGCTCCAGAGCTTTGGCTCCCCTGATCTTAGCGAGGCGCCCTTGATTGAGCTCGTGATCAGTGCACCCTTCTATGTCCGTGCCCCACAGGTACCGCGACACGGTGCGCTAGGCCATGATCAGCCTATGCCAAAGGCCTCGTGCAAGGAAAGGGAAGGATTTCCTAACGAACTTTTGCAGCTTCGCGTTTCTCCCGAGGTCAGTGGCTCCTGAGTTGGCAGTTGGGAAGCCTCACCAGATGCCAGGAGGCATGCGCCCTCGCGAGGTGGAAACTACCTCAGATTTGTTAAGCTAAGTTATCCCTCTACGCCTACATAAAGCACAAATGCCGCAACACAACGTAGAAATGATAGACATAACATGAGCAGGATAAGAATTACGGTTCATTACACGCCCTCACAGGGCCCCATACCTGTTTCTTGGAATGCAGGAAAAAAGGGAAAGGACAAGCAAAAGCGGCGCCCACGCCCGCAGTAGCTCATGAGGGCTGGCCCCCAGCACCTCCCCTCGGACTCAGCCAGAGTCCTCTTCACGCTTCACCTGGGCACGGCAGAGGGACGACCCGCCGTTGTCCTTGTAGCGAGCCTGGTGGCGTGGCGATTGGCCGTAACCACCGCTGCTGGAGCTTTCGCTAGAGGAGGAGTTGTTGCCGCTCAACGGCCACGGCCGTCTCCAATGGCGAGCCCACCCTCAACGTCATCAAAACCCAGCTCATTGTCACCGCCACTGTCCTCGAGGCAGCACCCTGCACGTCGTCTGTCCTCCCCAAAAACCCTCACGTAGACCGTCGCGATGCCACCGTACTTGATGTGGAGGGTGCATGTCCTGCCAGGTCAGGCGCACAAGCAAACGTCTGCCAGCCGCGTGCCAAGACTGCAGTGCCCGTGGCGGAAACCTCCACCGCAACCCACAAGGCCTTGCTGCAGCAGCCGTCAGCCTGCAGCCAGAAGCCGTCGAGACCTGTAGCCGGTAGCTCACCGGAGAAGGAGCGCGGGAGCTAGAGCCAGGTGTCGGACGGTTGCTCCAACCACACCACGAACTCCGAGAGCACCTTCGCCGAATGGAAGCGTCGACGAGGGGGCCGGGCGACCACGGCGCGCCTCCCCTCGATGCAAGGGCTGCTCCGCCTGGAATGGCCCCCGTCGCGGGAGGAGGCACCACCACGGCCGCCAGGGACGACGTCGCCGGTTCCCAAGGGAGTACACCTGCACCCCCCGGGGGCCGCGGCAAGGGGTCGGAGCGTCCTTGCGTGGACAGCCGTGCCCCCTCTTAGGCGGTGGCGAGCCGGGCCCCTCCTGGCGCGCCTTCCCTTTCTCCGCAGCTGAGAACCTCTTCGTCGGTGCCATGGGTGTCGCGGCAAGATGGCAAAGTGAGAAGGAAGAAGAGGTAGGCGAAGTGGAGGAGGCGATGAGCAATGGGGGCTCCACCCCTGTACTCATTTATAGCCAGAGGGAGGCCAACCGCCGGCCTCCACGATCGCAGGTAATGATGATCTTTCTTCTGCATGCAGCAGGGTCTCTTCGAGTCGAACGGTTTGCCGAGGCAGTGTGGGGAAGCGGATACACCCACATCCCATCAATCGCCATGCGTAGACCAAGGCCGTAGGTGGTTGGGGCCCGCGACCCTCCGAGGGGGCCTTGGGCCCGAGGGCTACTGTCGGCATCCTGGGAACGGGGGTACCCAGACCTGCCTGCCTGCGGCCCACCATGTGGCTCCGTCATGGCTTGGTACGGCCCACCATCTAATGCGAAAACTCAAGACCCTCGCGAGGGGCCAAGCCTCACGAGGCGGATGACGCCAAGACCTCCCTCGGGGCAGCCTCACCGGGCTGGGTCCCGAGGAGCGGAGATATCTATGCAAGGGAAACCTTGCGAGGTTTACGTGATGTGAGCCATGATGACCAAGGCCAGGCTGGCGCCAGCGGGAGCAGTGTACCAGTTCCTCTTTGGTGCTAAAGAGGCAGGCGCAGGCGAGGAGTCCCGAGGCATCATGCAAAGTTTTGCATATCAGTGCAACAAGACCAAGGCCAGCAGGACAGCAGGGCGGAGGTCACCGTGAAGCACACAACAGCGTCACCACCAGAGCCTTTGGCAGGCGAAGACCACCTTTTGTCAGGATAACTTGTACTAGTTGTCCCCTTCAAACTTGGACATTGTTGGATCCCTTCCCGCCTAACATTTGGGAAGAGGACCGGGGCCTCTATAAGTAGGACTAATCACCACCGTAGCAAGGGGGAGGATGGATCATTCGGCCCACCCTCACACACACACCAGCTCATCGAGCTTAACAACACCTCTCCTCAGGAGGCAGTTCATCCATTGTACTAGTTCATCCCTTGCCCTCGAGGCAATCCACCACACCACACTGGAGTAGGGTATTACACCACAACTGTGGCCCGAACTAGTATAAACCCTCATGTCTCTTGTTAATTGGGTTCGTCGAGCTTGGCCTTGAGATCATTGTGCGAGCGAGCTAAAGAGAGAGAGTTCTTCGTGCGCACCCTAGTGTTTGAACCTCAATGGTTTGCCGGAACCCACAATCCGACACATGTAGCCCCTTGTACAAAGCCAGGGTGATGACCCCATGCAAGAGAAAATAAAGAAGCGTTGTGGGGGGGGGGCGACCAAGATCTACACGCATGCATGATCATTCCAAGACCACTGCATAAGCATTTCATGAGCATTTGCATATGCATATAGATAGGATTGCATCCTGCATTCATTCTCATCTGCATGGAGCTGCAAGTTCCAGCCGTGAACTTGGCTTGGAGAAGGAGATGAGGAGATTGCCCGGCACAGCGTTCCCTGGCAAGCCAGCCAGATAAGTTCTACCTCTTGTCCATTAGTGTTCTGTAAGTTATAACTTGTGCATGAGAAAGCCTCGCCACTCTTTTGAGACTTAGGTGCTCCCATCCTTGACTCGGACATTGCTTCGTTCAAGATGGTTGCAGTAGCCTTTGGTAAAAAGAAGTTAGCAGGGGGCTGGTCCTCCTGTCTGTTCCTCGGCAGATGGAGCTCTTCGGTAGACAAAAAGGGTACCGGCAGGATGGCTTGCCAGGGAAAACTCGTTTATTTATATTAAAGAGGCATCTTACCTCTGTATGTACATACACATGCACGGGTTCCCGACAAAGTTCATCTTTCTTGTTAACACGCTAATACAAGTACAAGCATTATAGAACACAAACATGGAATCGAGAGATTGCATTATTTGAATTAAAATTTGTCAAGTTCCTACAAATTTTAGATAGAAAAAAGATAAGTGCCCCATAACCCCCTCTTTTCATTTTCCCTCCTTCAAGCACTGTGGCGGAAGGAGGAAAAGACGACAAAAGGGGCACCCAAGAAGGAGCCCACCCTCGTCCCATTAGACCCGCTTGGCGCGGCGTGACAAGACCGAGAGTGGCGAGGCTGCGAAGGAGGAGTACGGGTGATAGCCAGTCGGATGCCCTGGATTGAGCACCGGTGGAGATATCCACCAAAGCTCAGCCGGAAGACTGCTGGAGGGGAGGCGAAGGCGCCAAGAGAACATCCCTCCCTGGCTATAACCTTAGGAGGCTGGTGATGATGATGCCGGGGAGGGAGGGGAAGAGCGGGAAGAGGAGGCGGCATGTCGCCGGTCGGAGGCGAAGGCATCCATGCCATCATACTCCGACCTGACCCCCTACCACCTGCCTTCTCCATCTTCCCTCGCTTTCTCATCACCACCGCTGCTCCCAAGAAGCGCCAAGACTCCAGTCCGGCGTCTCCCTCTGGAAGACGGCGAGTGGCCAAGACAGCCAGGGGGCTTGAGGAGCACCGCTCCCCACCTTGGCGGACCGGAAGGTGTGCCTCTCGTTGACATCAGCCCCAAGATTTCTGGGAGGGGCAGTGCTGGGATTACCAATGATCTCTAACCCTGCCTCCAGGCCGAGCCTCAAAATGAACCAAAAAGGTCGCCACACCAAGGACTAGGCTCACTCCCCGAGCATCATCACTAGTATGTGGCGACATTAACCCCAACCAAGAGCCCGGGGGCTGGCCCTAGGCTCTCCCCTCTAACATATCTAACAAGAAGCAGAAGACAGAAGAGGAGGAATGTGAAGATTGGTGGCTCTGCCCTCCTCTGCCTTTCGCTTTTATAGGCAAGGCGAGGAGGGGAGCAGCTCCATCAACGGGCAATCACAGTCCTCCTCCACAAATTCAAGACGACCAGGCCCTCACCTTGATGCTCTTCCGCGCCACCCGCCTACGTTACCTACCCCATGCTATGTATGCAGCATACATGGCCAAGGATAAGGGCGTGGTGGGAAGAGTGAATTGTCCATTTCCACCCCGTGCGTTAAAGTCATTCACGGGCCATTACTGGAGCGGCCACACCACCATTGGGTTTAGACGACGTGAGGAGAACCTGGAAACTGGCCCAGGAACAAAGCTAATGAAAAAGCAAAGACCTCAAGAGACCAGCCTCTTTAGCGACCCTTGCTTGTGCACTTATTAGGCCCTATTCCGACGTCGCTCGGCAGCGCGTTCGGGGCAGGTCCGGGGGCTTATGTCTGTGCAGCAAAGCTTCGGTCTGTTGCCCAGACTGTGCACATGCACGGGAACAAGATTGGAGCACCAGCCCAGATTAGAATGCAAGAACCCCGGAGGTTCGAAGGACCAACATGCAGATCAGAGGGACCAAGATCAAACTAGAGAAGCGGGATATCATCAAGAGAAAAGTCTCCCTTGCCGGGCAGGCAAGCCTGGCAAGGGGTGAGGCCACCTCCAGAAACAGACAACCAAAGCACCCCGGTAGGGCCTGCCAGGGATCACGGAAGCAAAACCACCTCACCAACCACTCTACCATGACCCACGTCGACGATCGATGCGGTGTCAAGCCACAAAGTGATTAAGTGGTAGCCATTCGCCACATGGCAGCCACTTTCTACAAGAGAAACCCTCAGACGACACTTGTCCTGCGACATGTCAAGTGAGCAGGTGCGGAGCCGGCAAGATAGCCCGGCAAGCCTTGCCGAGCAACCAACGATGTGACATTGAGCGCTGCATATAATGCGCCCTCTCAACCCGCAGAGTTAGGTATGATAGCATTTTTTTCTATCTTATCAGTGTGTAATGACTACTTTGCCACTTGGGTAACCCCTTGATCTATAAATGGAGGCCCTTGGCAACCATAGAAAGGGTTAGGAGGTTGGATAACTCACACCCCCATATGCGTGTAGCCACTGCTGCCTCGAGGCAACCCAGCCGGGCAAGTGTACTACGCTCTGCCACCACCTTTCCATCATCAATCCACCAAAGTAGGAGTAGGGTTTTACGCCTCACGGCAGCCCGAACCTGGGTAAGATCGACTGTGTGATCTCTGTTGTGCTGCCCCATGCTTGTCTACTCTTTGCACAACGCGTCGCCCCCCTGCCGAACCAGCAAGGGGCCTCCTGGTCCCATAGGTGGCTGTAGTTTCCCGAGACAATTGGTCAAATCCCTCAAAAACCCTTTTTGGATATTTCATGCATTTGAAATATGTACAAAGGAAATATTCTCCAATAAATCCAAGAAAATTCTATCATGTGAAAAATTTCCTATTTGACGATATTACCAAGCTTCATGTCTTTGCACTATCAAGTTTCTACAAACTTAGCGAAATTAGTACACATGCTAAAATGGTCCAATAATTCATCTATATCAAGTGGTGCATCAAGGAGAACAAGTTAACTTGATCAAAGCTTGTCAAAACCATTTATGTCCATTCCTAGGGTTTGAAATGTTTGCACTAGAAACTTTCTCCATTTGAGTTTGAATTTTTACCACAAGTCCAGTTGGTCCTAAGATCTACATTTCTGTTAAATCTCATGGTAAGTATGTCAACTTACCTAGCCCAAACACAGCATCAACACCTTATGCTATTTTACCAAAAGCGTTGTTTTGACCGCTTCCGCTATTCTCCATGAGCTCAAAATTTTACCAGAGTGTCCCCTAGTCACCCTTTACCTCCAATAACTCCCTCCCAACCAGATCTCCATGATTGATTGGTAAAACCCTCTCTTTCTCTCTCTGATCACCCACGGCATCACTCTCTCTCTCCCATTTATTTATCTAGCATCTCCCCTAACTGTTCACCATACTAGAGCATCCAAAGGAGCCCTAGGACACAAGTGGACAAGCCCCTAACCTTTAAAAAAGGGCAATGCTAGCCACTGGCACGCTCGGGAGCGTGCTACAGTGCATCAGTGCACTGTGGCGCCCTCTTGACCGAGGCCCTGACCCCCCCCCCCCCCCCCCCGCCCCCCGCGCACGCACCTGCCGAGGACCCTCGCGTGCCTGACACAGCCCAGCTCAGCCAGTGCGCGCACTTGCTCAGGACCCGCTAGAGGCACGCCCCGCTCTCTCTTTCCTTCCCCTAAGTCCTGAGCCTGACGTATGAGGACCGTAGACATGACCTAGAGCACCGATCTGTCCTCTAGCATCGCCTAGGCCATGGTCGTGGACGTCGTCCTCAATACACCTCCGCCTCGCCATATAGAGCCTCCCCGGGTCTCTCTCTCTCTCATCTCCATTCACTCTCCCTCCCTCTTAGCTACCTGCTAGACCGGTTCTCTCCTCCTGAAGTGACCCCCATAGCCCTCCATGGCTGGAGATCCATCGCCGGCAACGGGCTAAATTCGTGCCCCTCGGACCTCCTCCCCTCCACCTGTTGCCTCCAGGAGACTACCATCACCCTCTCAGAGCCCCCAACCTCTCCATTTTCCCTCTCTCCGACCTATAGCCGTCCCCAATAATGGCCGACGGCCCCGCACGCGGCCATCAATGCCATTGCCGCTACAATCTTCCCCTGCTTGCGTGCATTGCCTGGATGGATGCGTAATTCTCCCCCGAGCTCGCCGGTGTGTGGAGTGTCGCCAGAAGTGGCCGGAGCCGCCGAGGCGAGCGCCAGCACCACTCGGTCATGCCTCCACATCGGTGCCCTACCTCAGGAGCGATGTAGGGGACAACTGCCCCGCCAGCTGGCAGGGGCCCCGCATGTAAGCGATAGCGGTGGTTGAGTTGGGCCCCTTCTGTCAGGTTAAGTGGAGGTGGGATTAGTGGAAACCATAACCTCCACGAGGAGGCGCTCTCCAGGAGTATGTCTTCGGTGTCACCCCCCTTTGCTCGCACAGCTGAGACGCAGGGCCGGCCAGGTACGCTCTGGCAATTAGTTCCGCCCAGTGCGCGCTGTGACTGTCCAGATCCAGCCTATTTTGGTAAATCCGTTTCTTTTTTCGAAATTTGTAAAATCTCCCAAATATTGAAATAAACTCCAAATTTGGTGATTCAAATTACTAGTGCCCTCTAAATTCCCGATCTACTTCATGGTGCATCATGCACATTTTCCAGAACATTTTCCTCCACACATATTTAATATATCCTATTTTCTTATTTTTGTGCTAAACTTTATAAATACACACAGAGCCCATTTTCAATCCAAATGCCATGATTCAAATTCCTAGGTGCAACTAAGTTCATAACTTAGTTTATGAACATTTGTCCATATACTTTCTCTACCACCACAATTATTGGTCCATTCCTTCATGTCATGTTGACGAATCTTTATTTTTGAGCACGTTTATTTCATATCATGTTGTGTTGCTTATCGTGATTGCTCTCGACGATAGACGACGATGTAGATGGAGTACTTGGGGACCGACCAAAAGATTGCAAGACTTTGCTGAGCCAGGCAAGCAAACCCTTGACCATGTCTATGAAACCCTTTTTATGCCTGTCGTATAACACTTTAGTATTGTTGCATCGGAATCATGATGAGATGGTAGCCACTTTGGTGGGTTGCCTCCGTTACTTCCTTGTTGAAACTTGCATTGTGCATGACCCTACATTCCTACGAGGGTTATGCGGGTGGGAATAGATAGGATGCTAAAGTAGTTGCTACGAAAACGGGATGGGTATATGCATGGTGGTGGAGACAAAATTATTTTAAGGACTTCTCGAAAACCCCATCGGGTGCCATTAATGCCCAGGGGAGATGTTGATCTAGGTAACCACTTGATAAAGAAGTGGTGTACCGAGGCAAGTGAGAGTGTTGTTTCCAAAAATGGATTGGTTCAAGTTGCGAACGTTACTCCAACCTTACATGAGCAACCACACTACCCTTAGGGCTTTGTTGATTACCTTGCTCAATGCTAGCAGAGAGCCTGCATTACTAGTGGCGGGAGAGTATGAGTGACTCTCTCGATATGGGGTCATGCTTGGTAGGGCGACTATGGTTGTTTTTTACAAAAACAGGGAACTCCGTTGTGTCCCCTCTTGGATGGATCGGTCTTGAGCGAGTCTCATGTGATGTACATCATGAGGACAGGGGCCAACGAGTGGATTCTTTGTTGGTATTGTAAAGGGAAAGATAATGTTCGGGTGCCTACCTCGGGTACTTGATGCGCCGTGAGCCATGCATTGACACGATGGTTCCCCGAGTCTTGTGGGTAAAGTGTGCAACCTTTGCAGAGTGTAAAACTATTCGAATAGCTATCTCCACAGTCAGGGACAGTTGGATGACTTCTCTTGGGATACATCCATTGTTTACAAAAACCTGGTGTGTGTGGGGGGGGGGAGAGAACTACTTGAGTCAAGCCGAATGACTCGACTTGTTGATTAAGATGGATTTGATGCAAACTCTCTTTATGTTGATATCGGTACCCTGTTCACATGGATATCCAAATTCTTGTGATACATGCTTTACAAGTTGTTAGGACATGTCATTGCACTCAAAACTAGCTTTCTACAAAATTAACTTCTTAGTGTTATATCATGCATTGTTGTACCTTGTTCCAACACATGGGTTGCTTGCGAGTACATTCAAACGTACTCATTGGTTTGTCCCTGATTATTTAATTGGCCAGGCCTGGAAGAGCAAGGATATTGTGAAGAGTTCTTTGGTGATGAACATGTGAGCCAGGACATTTCCTAGTCAGAATGCATGTAGGATTAAGGCAGATGGCATGGGTTCAAGTTATCGATGAAGATTTCCGCTATGATGTTATACTCAAGACTAGACCATAATTGTCTTATTTGTGTAAGTTGGTATGTAATGGATGTAAACTATTCAGTTCAGTCTCTGGTGTACAGTGAGCATTGATCCTAGGGATCAATGTGCTCATGTAACCGGTGGCTTCAACTATGTAGGTCGGGGTCCCCAAATAGCATCATCAATAACTTGTGACATATCAGGATTAATAGCATGTGGTGATGTTGCAAGCTTACTCAAAACATAAGGTGAATCAAGTGCAGAGCTAGTTAATAGTTCCTTACCTCCCCTCGTCTTAGATGGAAAGATCTAGGTTTTTCATCCTTAAGATTCTTCATAGTGATTGATAGATATAAATCCCAGGTAACTCAACAAATATAGCTATGCTCCCCGGCAATGGCGCCAAAAAAGGTCTTGATAACCCATAAGTATAGGGGATCGCAATAGTTTTCGAGGGTAGAGTATTCAACCCAAATTTATTGATTCGACACAAGGGGAGCCAAAGAATATTTGCAAGTATTAGCAGTTGGGTTGTCAATTCGACCACACCTGGAGACTAAAGATCTTCAGCAAAATGATCAGTAGCACAGTAGTATGATAGTTTGATAGCGATAGGAATAGTAGTAGCAATAATAGTAAAGGTAACAGGAGTAGCAGTGATGTTGTAGCAGTTGTAACAATAGCAGCAATAGTAGTAACTTAGCAATAACAATATGTGTAAAGGCTCATAGGCAACGGATCAGTGATTTCGTTGGATGATATTTATCATATAACAATCATAACCTAGGGCGACATAGAACTAGATCCCATTCGTCAATATAATATAGGCTTGTATTTCTAAAGAGTCATACGTGCTTATGGAAAAGAACTTGCATGGCATCTTTTGTCCTACCCTCCTGTGGCAGCTGGATCCATAAGGAAACTAAGGGTTATTAAGGCATCCTTTTAAAATAGAACCGAAACAAAGCAATAACACATAGTGAATACATGAACTCCTCAAACTACGCTCATCACAGGAAAGTATCCCAATTATTTTCACCTTGGGTTTATGGATCATAACATGTAATAGGTACATATAACTTGGAAGCTCGGATCAAGAACGCAGATATAATGGTGAAAACATAAACGGTTGTGATATGAAATCATGACACTCAGGACCTAGTGACAATCATTAATCATAGCACAGTCATAGCAACATCAATCTCAGGAAATAATGGATACTAGGGATCAAGCCCTAACAAAACTAACTCGATTACATGATGAATCTTGTCGGGGCTTTGGGACTGGGGGTACCCTGGCCAGTCTGCCTATGGCCCACCACATGGCTCCCTTGATGGCCTAGTGTGGCCCAGCGTCAAAACTTCACGAGAAAGACCCTCGTGAGGCCTCCACCTTGCAAGGTGAACTACATCAAGACCTCCACGGAGCGGTCTCCCGAGGCTGCCTCTCGGGGGGCAGACATCTCTAGGCTCGCGCCCAACCTCACGAGGCATGCAATGGCGTGAGCCATGACGACCAGAGCAAGAAGGGCGTCAGAGGGCACAGGCGAGGATAGTTTACTCTTTGGTGCTAAGAAGGCAAAGACGTGTGTGGGTTCCCAAGGAATCCCCAAAGGTTTCCATTCCAGTACAATAAGACCAAGACCACGGGCTCAGCAGGACGGAGGACATCACCAAGCCCACCTGCTCATCATGCCAGAAGCTTTATAGGAGAATACTACCATTAGTCATGATAGGATGTACTCTTGTCACCTTTCAAAATTGGCCACTCTGGTATCCCTTCACTCCTAAGCCATAAGGGAAGAGTACCAAGGCCACAATAAATATAGGTTAGTCTCCACCATAGAGGGAGAGAGCCATGTGGTGCCGAGAGCCAAGTGCAGAGCCAAGTGGTACCCACAACCAAGTTGTACCATGAGCCCTCATGAGGCAGTTCGTCCTTGTACCAGTTCATACTCATCCTCCTCGTGAGGCAATCCAAGACAAAGCACGAGTAGGGTTTTACACCACAAGGTGGCTCGAACCTGGGTAAATCTTGATGTCCCATTCCTTTTCCGTTCGCTCGAGCACAACGAAGCTTCACCGTGAGACGGTGAGTGGCAAGCAGTAGCATGGCGGGGTTCTTCCTGAACACCCCAGAGTTCGAACCTTTCTTTGGGTCTGCGAAGCCCCAATTCTGACATTTGGCACGCCAAGTAGGGGTGTGTCACGGCTCCTTTGCTCCGTTCTGCTTCCGCTCCATTGTCTCCATGGCCGATGCTCGCCATGTTCGTGCCAAGCACCAGGCTGCTCGTGCCACTCAAACGGCAGCAGCGGGTTGCTACGCTCCCCACCACTCCACTTCTGACGTGGCTAACGCTACCACTAACTCCGCTGCTCATGAGCAGCAGGATTCTTTCTTGCCACCTTTTGTGCTGCCACGCCTTCCCTCACTTCGGCTACGGCCTCGGCTTCCAGTGCTTGTCGTGGGCCGGCAAACGCGTAGGTGGCGCTCGCCATGGCGTGTGAGCTACTATGCTACTGTCCTGCCAACTAAGGTTATGATGGTTGGCTCGATCACAACACAAGAGCTCATCAACGCCACGGGCGAGGCCCCAGAGCTCACCCAGTTGCCCCGTCCCCCGCCTCCTCGTATGGGCGATGTGTCGCATCGCGCGCCTCCACCTCCTCCTATGGAGCATGGTGTGTAGTGTGTTTGTGCGACCCTCCGCGTGTAGCGCCCCCGCCGGCGCGGGACGAGGCCAACTGTGAGGTGGTGCAGGAGCCACGGCACAATGTGCATGCGCTCCCCGCGCCGCCACACTAGTACCAACACCGAGCCGTTCAAGAGGCTGCGGTGCATAGGCACCAGGACCATGCTCCTCCTGCGTGCGCCATACCCGTGAACGCCGCGAGCTGTCGTGCCTTCACCCGCGAGCTACGCCAGGTGGTCTGGCTAGTCAAGTTCAAGTTGGAGCTGCCCTCACACTACAACGACATCCCCGAGCCGAGGGGTTCCTCGATCTCTATGCATTGAGCATCGAGGCGGCGAATGGCGATGACAAGGTCATGTCGAATTGGTTCCCCATGGCTCTCAAGGATGGCGCATGCTCCTGGCTGACGCATCTCCCGAAGGGGTCGATCTCTTTGTGGGATGAGCTCCGTGAGCTGTTCATCGCCAACTTCCAAGGCACCCGCGATCATGCTCTCACCATCAATGGCCTGCAACGCGTGAAGAAGCACCCCGACGAGACTCTTAGCATGTACATTTAGTTCTTCACCCAGATCTGCCCTAAGATTACGAAGGCCTCGGATGAAGAAATCATCTCCGCGTTCACCGAGCGTGTCACGGACGTCAAGAGGAGCGAGGAGCTCGTCATCTACGATGACATGTGCACAACGCTGGAGATGTTTAACTTGGTGGACAAGTGCGCTAGGGCAGAGGAAGGCCGCCTCTCCCTCCTCAAGCACCGAGACGACGACCCTGAAGACAAGAAGGCCAACACTAAGCAAGTGAAGCACAAGGGCTATGCTGCGCTGGTAGCCGAGCCTGAACTAAAGCGCGCCCATGACCTCGACCAGCCCACCAAGGATGGTTGCCTGTTATGCGTCCTCCACAACTTGCACACTCACAACATCGACGACTATTAGGTGATCAGGGGGCTTCGGGATGAGCGCCTGGAAAGCCTGTCAATCATCGCTGGAGGTACAATGGCACAAGCTGAAGCGGCAACCTATGGACAATGAGTCGAGCCATCCAGTGGACGGAGAGGCATGGAAAGAGTTTGACAATAAACATGGAGATTTTGTTGCAGATCCAAGGAACATAAAAATTGGCATTGCCACAAATGGCTTTAATCTGTTTGGGAACATGAGAACATCTTATATCATGCGGCCCGTTTTTGTGGTGCCATACAACTTGCCAGCATGGGCATGCATGGATCAGTCCAACTTCATGATGTCGTTGTTTATCCTGGGTCCAGAGTCTCCAGGAAAGGAAGTTGATGTGTTTATGGAGCCCCTCGTAGAAGAACTACTCTAGCTCTGGACTGGTGTAGCTACATATGATGCCTTGATTCTGGAAGAAAAGTTCAATCTACATGCTACAATCATATGGTCCATCCATGATTTCCTTGCGCTGCACACTCTGTCTGGGAGGATCACAGCGGGTTATCAGGCTTGTGTCCATTGTGACAAAGACCCTTGCTCGAAGAGAATAAGGAGCAAGATCTTCTATATTGGGCACCGCCGCTTTCTTCCCCGAAACCTTCGCTGGTGAAGAAGCAAAGATTTTAATGGTGAGAATGAAACCCGTGACAAGCCAGCTGAATTCACTAAACAAGAGTTGGAGCAGCAACTTTAAAAGGTGAAAGATGTGAGACCAATAGAGCTTTCGAAGAAAAGAAAGCGTGAGGAAGGTCAATTTTGGGACCGGAGGTCTTGTCTGTGGGACCTGCCATACTGGGCTGATCTGAAATTAAGGGCATAACCTCGATGTAATGCACATTGAGAAAAACATATGAGAGAATCTGCTAGGGACGTTTCTAAACATTAAAGGGAAGACAAAGGACACAGTTAGTTCTAGGCTTGATTTGGAGGACATGGGCATAAGAAAAGATTTGCATGTAAAACACAATGAAGATGAAGATTCATTTGAAATGCCACGAGCATGGTATACAATAAGTAAAGAACAAAAGCTTGCGTTATGTGAATTCCTAAGAGTGGTGAGATTTCTAGATGGTTATGCTGCTAACCTAGCAAAGTGTGTTACTTCTGATGGATTCATGCTTTTACTACTGAAAACCCATGATTGTCACATCCTCCGACAAAGGATTTTACCGGCGCACCTCCGAGGAATCATGGACAAGGATATATATGAAGTGGTTGCTGGGCTAGGAAATTTCTTTAGAGAACTGTGTTGCAAAACACTCGAGTTAACTATTCTGGAAAGACTTGAAAAAGAAATCCCAATTATTCTTCGCAAGCTCGAGAAGATTTTCCCTCCAGCTTTCTTCACAATGATGGTCCATTTGGTGGTGCACTTACCAAAAGAGGCAATGCTTAGAGGCCCTGTGCAATACGGTTGGATGTACCCAATCGAAAGAAGGCTGCTTACTTGTAAGCGTTATGTGTGAAACATGGCAAGACCTGAAGGTTCGATTGCTGAAGCATATGTCATTGACGAGTGCTTGACTTTTTTCTCTAGATATTTTGGCGATGTGGAAACAAGATGGAACCGGTCGGGTAGAAATAGAGAGTAGTCTAATTCGCAAAGTGGTGATGTCTTTGTTTTCAACCATGGTGTGAAATTTCTTGGACGCTGGTGATGAGTATGACAAGATGGTATGGTATGTGCTCCGCAATTGCGCCGAGGTTCTACCATATATCGAGTACGTTATATCTTGTGCACTTGTTATATTTTTTTGCTTGGGTTGGCACGAGCCTATTGTTTTAATTCACGTGTTTTGTTGGCATTGCAGGAAATGCAAAGAAGAGTTCAATGAGGAAGAATGTCAGATCAATGTTGATAAAAGGGTTGCCAAGGGATTTGCTAAACGGTTTAAGAATCATGTGAGATCTTTAGCCACATGTTTTATGTTTTCTATGTCATTCACCAACTATTAAATACCATTGTTGCTAAATGGTTTATTCATGCAGATTGGAAAGTTGCATGAGGAGAAGAAGGCCAGTGATGATCTATTTTCTTTGGCATGCTTACCGGATAAGCGAGTGAGAGTGTATTCAACATGCATTGCTGACGGTGTTCGGTACCACACCGTTGACTACGAGGAAAAAAGGAAGACACATAATAGTGGAATCATCATTGAGGGGTCACATCATCGTGAGAACATTGACTTCTATGGTCAGCTGAGAAGCATCGTAGAGTTGCGGTACAACTCTAGTGGAGGCATCCATATCTCGGTGGTCTTATTTCGCTGTGACTGGTTTGAGCTTGTTAGCAAGAAGAAGAGAGACTCTTTTGTCAAATATGATGGCCACTTCAAAAGCATCAACACTGGAAGGTGCTGGTATAAGAGTGATCCTTTTATTCTAACAACACAAGCAACAAGGGTGTTTTATCTGCCAGACACTCTTTTGCACAGAAAATGGTGAGTTGTGCAAAACTTTGAGCACAGACACTTGTGGAGTGTGACTGAAACTGGAGTGGAAAAGGGCCCTAGTGGTATTGGACTAACAGACCAGGATGATGACTCTACGGAAGTTCTGTTGCAAGCTGATGACGACTCTTTGTAAGTTCCGGTGCAAAGTAGAGTGCGAAGGGACCGGGAACGTGTGCACGTTGATGCTGCAACAGTTGAAGGCATCAAGAAAAGAGGAAAGGTGGTAGCATATGAACTGATATGTCCATTTTGCATCATACTTTTATATCGATATTTATTGCATTATGGGCTGTTATTACGCATTATGTCACAATACTTATGCCTATTTTATCTTATTTTACAAGGTTTACATGAAGAGGGAGAATGCCGGCAGCTGGGATTCTAGGCTCGAAAAGGAGCAAATATTAGAGACCTATTCTGCACAGCTCCAAAAGTCTTGAAACTTCAGGGAAGTTATTCCCAAAATATATAAAAAATAGTGAGCGAAGAAAGTTCCAGAGGGGGGCCACACCCTGGCCACGAGGGTGGGGGGCATGCCCTACCCCCCTGGGCACGCTGCCCTGCCTTGTGGGCCCCCTGGTGGCCCTCCGATGCCCATCTTCTGCTATATGAGGTCTTTCGTCTGAGAAACAATAATAAGCAAGCTTTCGGGAAGAAACTCTGCCGCCACGAGGCGGAACCAATCTAGGGCTCCGGCAGAGCTGTTTTGCCGGGGAAACTTCCCTCCGGGAGGGGGAAATCATCACCATCATCATCACCAATGATGCTCTCATCAGGAGTGGATCAATCTCCATCAACATCTTCACCAGCACCATCTCATCTCAAACCCTAGTTCATCTCTTCTATCCAATCTTTGTATCCAAACCTCATATTAGTACCTATGGGTTGCTAGTAGTGTTGATTACTCCTTGTAGTTGATGCTAGTTGGTTTACTTGGTGGAAGATCATATGTTCAGATCCATTATGCATATTAATACCCCTCTGATTATGAACATGAATATGCTTTGTGAGTAGTTACATTTGTTCCTGAGGACATGGGAGAATTCTTGCTATAAGTAGTCATGTGAATTTGGTATTTGTTCGATATTTTGAAGAGATGTATGTTGTCATCCCTCTAGTGGTGTCATGTGAACGTCGACTACATGACACTTCACCATTGTTTGGGCCTAGAGGGAGGCCTTGGGAAGTAATAAGTAGATGATGGGTTGCTAGAGTGACAGAAGCTTAAACCCTAGTTTATGCGTTTCTTCATAAGGGGCTGATTTGGATCCATATGTTTCATGTTATGGTTAGGTTTACCTTAATACTTCTTTTGTAGTTGTGGATGCTTGCAATACGGGTTAATCATAAGTGGGATGCTTGTCCAAGTAAGGATAGTACCCAAGCACCGGTCCACCCACATATCAAATTATCAAAGTACCGAACGCGAATCATATGAACGTGATGAAAACTAGCTTCACGATAATTCCCATGTGTCCCCGGGAGCGCTTTCCTTCATATAAGAGTTTGTCCAGGATTGTCCTTTGCTACAAAAAGGATTGGGACATCTTGCTGCACCTTATTTACTTTTATTACTTGCTACTCGTTACAAATTACCTTATCACAAAACTGGTTGTTACTGGTAATTTCAGTGCTTGCAACGAATACCTTACTAAAATCTGCTTACCGTTTCCTTCTGCTCCTCGTTGGGTTCGACACTATTACTTATCGAAAAGGATACAATAGATCCCCTACACTTGTGGATCACCAAGACTCTTTTGTGGCGCCGTTGCTGGGGAGTGAAGCGCATTTGGTAGGTGGAATTTGGTAAGCAAAAATTTATATAGTGTGCTAAACTTTACTGTCATTTGTTACTATGGAACATAATCCTTTGAGGGTCTTTTTCGGGGTATCTTCACCCTGACCAGTAGAGAAAACAGTTGCTCCTCAACCCACTGAACCTACTGAAAATGTTTACTTTGAAATTCCTTCAGGTATGATAGAGAAACTGCTAGCTAACCCTTTTGCAGGAGATGGAACATTGCATTCCGATTTACACTTAATATGTGTGGATGAAGTTTGTGGATTATTTAAGCTTGCAGGTATGCCCAATGATGTTATCAAGAAGAAGGTCTTCCCTTTATCTTTGAAGGGAGAGGCATTGACATGGTGTAGGCTATGTGATCATATGGGATCATGGGACTACAAGCGATTGAAATTGGAATTTCATTAGAACTTTTATCCTATGCATCTTGTTCATCATGATCGTAATTATATATATAATTTTTGGCCTCGCGAAGGAGAAAGCATCGCTCAAGCTTGAGGGAGGCTTAAGTCAATGTTATATTCATGCCCCAATCATGAGCTCTCAAGAGAAATGATTATTCAAAATTTTATGCTCGACTTTCTCTCAGTAATCGCTTCATGCTTGATACTTCTTGTAATGGATCTTTTATGATGAAGACTATTGAATTCAAATGGGATTTATTGGAAAGAATTAAATGCAACTCCGAAGATTGGGACCTCGATGAAGGTAAGGAGTCAGGTATAACACCTAAGTTTGATTGTGTTAAATCTTTTATGGATACCGATGCTTTCCATGAATTTAGCACTAAATATGGACTTGACTCTGAGATAGTAGCTTCTTTCCGTGAATCCTTTGCTACTCATGTTGATCTCCCTAAGGAGAAGTGGTTTAAATATAATCCTCCCATTAAAGTAAAAGTAGTTGCACCTATTAAAGTTGAAGAAAAGACTATCACTTATGATGATCCTGTTGTTCCTGCTGCTTATATTGAGAAACCACCTTTCCCTGTTAGAATAAAGAATCATGCTAAAGCTTCAACTATGGTTAACAAAAGTAATATTAAGACACCTAAACCCCCTGAGCAAATTAAAGTTGAACCTAGTATTGCTATGGTTAAAGATCTCTTGGCCGATAATATTGATGGGCATGTTATTTACTTTTGCAATGAAGCTGCTAGAATTGCTAGACCTGATGCTAAAAATAAACATAGACCTGTTGTAGGCATGCCTGTTATTTCTATTAAAATAGGAGATCATTGTTATCATGGCTTATGTGATATGGGTGCTAGTGCAAGTGCAATACCTCATTCCTTATACCAACAAATTATGCATGATATTGCACCTGCTGAGATAGAAGAGATTGATGTTACAATTAAGCTTGCCAATAGAGATACTATTTCACCAGTTGGGATTGTTAGAGATGTTGAAGTCTTGTGTGTGAAAGTTAAATATCCTGCTGATTTTCTTGGTCTTGGTTCCCCACAAGATGACTTTCGTCCCATTATATTTGGTAGACCCTTCTTGAATACTATTAATTCTAAGATAGACTGCAATAAGGATATTATTTCTGTTGGTTTAGGGGATATGTCTCATGAGTTTAATTTTGCTAAATTTAGTAGACAACCCCATGATAAAGAATTGCCTAGTAAAGATGAAATTATTGGTCTTGCTTCTATTGTCGTGCCTCCTACTGATCCTTTAGAACAATATTTGCTAGACCATGAAAAGGATATGTTTTTGAATGAAAGAAGGGAAATAGATGAAGTATTCTTTAAACAAGGACCTATTCTGAAACACAACTAGCCTGTTGAAATTCTAGGGGATCCTCCTCCACCCAAGGGTGATCCCGTGTTTGATCTTAAACCATTGCCTAATACTCTTAAATATGCTTATCTTGATGAAAAGAAGATATATCATGTTACTATTAGTGCTAACCTTTCAGAGCACGAAGAAGAGAGATTATTGAAAACTCTGAAGAAGCACTGTGCTGCTATTGGATATACTCTTGATGATCTTAAGGGCATTAGTCCCACTCTATGTCAACACAAAATAAATTTGGAGAAAGACGCCAAACCAGTTATTGATCACCAACGACGTCTAAATCCTAAGATGAAAGAAGTGGTAAGAAAGGAAATATTAAAGATCCTTGAAGCAGGTATAATTTATCCCGTTGCTGATAGTCAGTGGGTAAGCCCTATCCATTGCGTCCCTAAGAAGGGAGGTATTACTATTGTTCCTAATGATAAAGATGAATTGATTCCACAAAGAATTATTACAGGCTATAGGATGGTAATTGATTTCTGCAAATTAAATAAATCTACTGAAAAAGATCATTACCCTTTGCCTTTTATTGATCAAATGCTAGATAGATTATCCAAACATACACATTTTTGCTTTCTAGATGGTTACTTTGGTTTCTCTCAAATACTTGTGTCAGCTGATGATCAAGAAAAGACTACTTTTACTTGCCCCTTCGGTACCTTTGCATATAGATGTATGCCTTTTGGTTTATGTAATGCACCTGCTACCTTTCAAAGATGCATGATGGCTATATTCTCTGACTTTTGTGAAAAGATTTGTGAAGATTTCATGGATGATTTCTCTGTTTATGGATCCTCTTTTGATGATTGCTTGAGCAACCTTGATCGAGTTTTGCAGAGATGTGAAGAAACTAACCTTGTATTGAATTGGGAGAAGTGCCACTTTATGGTTAATGAAGGTATTGTCTTGGGGCATAAAATTTCTGAAAGGGATATTGAAGTTGACAAAGCTAAAGTTGATGCTATTGAAAAGATGTCGTGTCCCAAGGACATCAAAGGTGTAAGAAGTTTCCTTGGTCATGCCGGTTTTTATAGGAGGTTCATTAGGGACTTCTCAAAAAATTCCCGGCCTATGACTAACCTATTACAAAAAGATATTCCTTTTGTCTTTGATGGTGATTGTGTAGAAGCATTTGAAATACTTAAGAAAGCTTTGATTTCTGCACCTATTGTTCAGCCACCCGATTGGAATTTACCCTTTGAAATCATGTGTGATGTCAGTGACTATGCTCTAGGTGTTGTTCTAGGACAAAGAGTTGATAAAAAATTAAATGTTATCCAATATGCTAGTAAAACTCTAGACAATGCCTAGAGAAATTATGCTACTACTGAAAAAGAATACTTAGAAGTTGTATTTGCTTGTGATAAGTTCAGACATTATATTGTTGATTCTAAAGTAACTGTTCACACTGATCATGCTACTATTAAATATCTTATGGAAAAGAAAGATGCTAAACCTAGACTTATTAGATGGGTTCTCCTGCTACAAGAATTTGATTTGCATATTATTGATAGAAAGGGAGCTGAGAATCCCATTGCCGATAACTTGTCTAGGTTGGAGAATGTTCCTGATGACCCACGACCTATTGATGATAGCTTTCCTGATGAACAATAAGCTGTCATAAATGCTTCTCGTACTGCTCCACGGTAAGCTGATTATGCTAATTACATTGTTGCTAAATTTATACCACCTAGTTTCATGTACCAGCAAAATAAAAAGTTCTTCTATGATTTATGACATTACTTTTGGGATGACCCACACCTTTATAAAGAACGAGTAGATCGTGTTATTAGACGTTGTCTACCTGAGCATGAACAGGAATATATCCTACGCAAGTGTCACTCTAAGGCTTATGGAGGACACCATGTTGGAGATAGAACTGCACATAAGGTATTGCAATCCGGTTTTTATTGGCCTACTCTCTTCAAGGATGCCCGTAAGTTTGTCTTATCTTGTGATGAATGTCAAAGAATTGGTAATATTAGTAGACGTCAAGAAATGCCTATGAATTATTCACTTGTTATTGAACCATTTGATGATTGGGGCTTTGAATATATGGGACCGTTTCCTTCCTCTAATGGGTATACACATATTTTAGTTGCTGTTGATTACGTTACTAAGTGGGTAGAAGCTATTCCAAGTAGTAGTGCTGATCATAACACCTCTATTAAGATGCTTAAAGAAGTTATTTTTCCGAGGTTTGGAGTCCCTAGATATTTAATGACTGATGGTGGTTCACATTTTATTCATGGTGCGTTCCGCAAAATGCTTGCTAAGTATGATGTTAATCATAGAATTGCATCTCCATATCATCCACAGTCTAGTGGTCAAGTAGAACTTAGCAATAGAGAGCTTAAATTGATTTTGCAAAAGACTGTTAATAGATCTAGAAATAATTGGTCCAAGAAACATGATGATGCATTATGGGCTTATAGAACTGCATATAAAAATCCTATGGGTATGTCTCCGTATAAAATGGTTTATGGTAAAGCATGTCACTTACCTCTTGAATTAGAACATAAGGCATATCTGGCTATTAAAGAGCTCTACTATGACTTCAAACTTGCCGGTGAGAAGAGGTTATTTGACATTAGCTCACTTGATGAATGGAGAACCCAGGCTTATGAGAATGCCAAACTGTTGAAATAAAAAGTTAAAAGATGGCATGATAAAAGGACACAAAAGCATGAGTTTAACGTCGGTGATTATGTATTGTTATACAACTCTCATTTAAGATTTTTTGCAGGAAAAATTCTCTCTAAATGGGAAGGTCCTTACGTAATCAAGGAGGTCTATTGTTCCAGTGCCATAAAAATCAACAACTTCGAAGGCACAAATCCGAAGGTGGTGAACGGTCAAAGAATCAAACATTATATCTCAGGTAATCCCATAAATGTTGAAACTAATATTACTGAAACCGTAACCCCGGAGGAATACATAAGGGACACTTTCCAGAACGTTCCAGACTCCGAAAAGGAATAGGTACGTGGTATGGTAAGTAAAACGACTCCAAAACTGTTCTAATGGCAATTTTCCTCCGTTTTGGAATATTTAAGAAAATAGGAAAACAAGAAGCAGACCGGAAAGGACACGAGGCCTCCATGAGAGTGGAGGGCGCGCCCTACCCCCCTGGACGCCCCCCTGCCTCGTGGGCACCTCGTGCGCTCTCCGGACTCCGTTTTCTTGCATGATACGTCTTTTGGTCGATAAAAATTCACTATATAATCTCCCGAAGGTTTTGACCACCGTATCACGCAAATATCTCCTATCTTTGTTTCGAGCTATTTTTCTGACAGATCTAGGTCTCCATGTCATCTTCAAGTGCCCCCAAGGACAAGTTCTTCGAGAAGGTCATCAATCCCTACCTCGCGGAGGTGCTGCAACACCCTCAAACCATTGAGATGCGTGAGGGGTTGTTGCACATCCGCGATGTTGAGGAATCAAGGAGGACCGGAAGCATGGAGACAAGGCTCGAGGCATTGGAGCAACAAGTTTTCAAGTGTCAGGAGATGGTGGAGCGTGGACTCGACTCCAATCACATAATGATCATGGAGTTCACCAACAACCACAAGCTGGATGCCAAAGACATTGGGAAGGCCATCTTCAAGCTTCACGAGAAAATCGAGCTTCTCCAAGCCCAGATCTATGACCTGCAAAACCAAAACTGTGAGTACGAATATAGATTTAAGAGGATGAGTTTGGCTGCAGATTTGAGGATCCCGGAGACTCGATCATCCTTCTATGATGGTGAGCCTATGCCTTGGAAGATGGACGACAAGCCTACATCATCAACAACTCCTTCGTCACCACCTCCGAGGAAGGAAACATAAGCACATGGGTATGGGCACTCCCCTTGGCAACTGTCAAGCTTGGTGGAGTGCCTCGATATCATATCACCATCACACCTTTTATCTTTATCATTTTCCTTAGTTCGATCCTTTTGATAATATCTTGATCTAGTAGAATAAAGTTTTAGTATGATTTAGTTGTGAGTTTTGCTTTATGATCTTCCTATGTAATCGAGTCCGCGAGCTATATATATAATAAAGATTAGTGTTGAGTCAAGTGCTTGATTATTTTGCTATGATCTTGAGGGAATAAAATAAAAGAGAAGAAATAAAAAGAAATAAAGATATCATATGGATCTTATGGAGAGTAATGAGCTCACATATAAAGAGTATGATGAATGAAAGTTGTTGAGAGTTGACAAACATAGTTTTGGTCATCATTGCAATTAATAGGAAGTATTAAAGAAAGAGAGTGTAACGCCCTCGATGCGGCTATATCTCCCACGTGTCGAAGCACGACTTAGAGGCATAACCGCATTGAAAGCAATGTCGCAAGTGAGGTAATCTTCACACAACCCATGTAATACATAAGGAAAAGAGATACATAGTTGGCTTACAATCGCCACTTCACGCAAATACATGAATAAAGCATTACATCATCCAAATACACTCAAGGTCCGACTACGGAACCAAAATAAAAGAAGAACCCCAAAAGCGACACAGTCCCCGATCGACCCCAACTCGGCTCCACTACTGATCAACTAGAACGAAACAACACAAAGGACAAGATCTTCATCGAGCTCCTCCTGAGCTTGGTTGCGTCATCTGCACAGACTCATCGGCACCTGCAAGCTCGGTTTGGAACTATCTGTGAGTCACAGGGACTCAGCAATCTTGCACCCTCGCGATCAAGACTATTTAAGCTTATGGGTAAGGTAAAGGTATGAGGTGGAGCTGCAGCAAGCGACTAGCATATATGGTGGCTAACATACGCAAATGAGAGCGAGAAGAGAAGGCAAAGCACGATCGAGAAAGTATGATCAAGAAGTGATCCTAAACAACCTATGTCAAGCATAACTCCAACATCGTGTTCACTTCCCGGACTCCGCCGAGAAGAGACCATCACGGTTACACACGCGGTTGATGTATTTTAATTAAGATCAACTTCAGGTTTTCTACAACTGTACGCTAACAAATTTCCATCTGCCCATAACCGCGGGAACGGCTTTCGAAAGTTCAAATCCCTGCAGGGGTGTCCCAACTTAGCCCATCACAAGCTCTCACGGTTAACGAAGGAATAGACCTTCTCCCGAGACATTCCGATCAGACTCGGTATCCCGGTTCTACAAGACATTTCGACAGGGTAAAACTAAACCAGCAACACCACCCGAATGTGCCGACAAATCCCGATAGGAGCTGCACATATCTCTTTCTCAGGGCACACCGGATTGTCCAAACTTCCAGTAGGCCAGCCCAGAGTTGCCCCTGGTGGCCACCGGCGGCTAACAAGTTGTACCAACACTCAGAGGAGCACTGGCCCGGGGGGCGGTAAAATAATGATGACCCTCAGGAGCGCGACTCCCAAGGGAAAGGAAAAGGCTAGGTGGAAAATGGTAAAACCAAGGTTGGGCATTGCTGGAGGAGTTTTACTCAAGGAGAACTGTCAAGGGGTTCCCATAATAGCCCAACTGCGTAAGGAACGCAAAATCCGGGAACATAACACCGATATGACAGAAACTAGGGCGGCAAGAGTGGAACAAAACACCAGGCATAAGGCCGAGCCTTCCACCCTTTACCAAGTATATAGATGCATTAATTAAGTAAGATATATAGTGATATCCCAACAAGTAAAACATGTTCCAACAAGGAACATCATCTCCATGTTCCAACGAGGAACAAACTTCAATCTGCACCTGCAACTAACAACGCTATAAGAGGGGCTGAGCAATGCGGTAACGTAGCCAAGCAACGGTTTACTAGGACAAGGTGGGTTAGAGGCTTGGTTCAAAAATTTAGGAGGCATGATAATCAAGTGGTAGGTATCGTAGCATGGGCATAGCAAAAGAGCGAGCAACTAGCAAAGCAAAGATAGTAGTGACTTCGAGGGTATGATCATCTTGCCTGAAATCCCGCAAGGAAGAAGAACGAGTCCATGAAGAAGATAAATGGACGTAGACGAACGGGTCCTCACAAACGCGATGTTACCGGAACCAACCCGAAGAAGCAAACACCTAAAAGAAGCATACAACATAGTAAACAATCAACACATGAACATGGTATGATATGTGACATGCGGTATGCGATGTATATGCACGATTTGCAAAGGAATGAATGAACCTGGCCTCAACATGGAAATCCAAGTGTTCCACTAGAAAGATGAGATGAAATCTCTTGAAAACGATATAAAGAACGCCGGAATCGGAGTTACGGTTTGGAAATGGCAAGCAATTCAAATATGACACCGGTCTGCAATTTACACCAAGTCGCCAACTAAATGCAACAAGATGAACATGCTACAACACTCAAACATGACAACAAAATAAATGGCAGGGATCCACTCAAGATGCTTAACAAAAGATGAACACTGAGCTATGGCCAACTCATCCATTAACAGGTTCAAACAAGCATGGCAAAAATGCATATGGTAAACAGATTTCAGACTTAGTGAAATTAACACTTGTCTGGAATTTCACATCAGATAGCACTCTTTGGAGCATGAAAACTATATGCTACATGGCCTGAACATGGCAAAGTAAAGCATGGCATGGAGCTACTCAAAGAGCTTAACAAAAGTCCCTTAGTGACCTTGAGCCAAAAGGGATCAGAAAATACATTTGCAAGCATGTGAACATGGCAAAAACATAATCAGATCACAGAGCATGCGGAAACAGATATCAAGTAGGCATGTTTACGAGCTCGATGCACTCACTACAGAGCAAGGCATGACAATATAAGCATACACCCATCAAGAATACACATTATACAAGCTAGACATGGCAAGAACAATAGCATAGCATGCAAGGATCAACTACAACATCATCGGCAAAATCGCTAACAAGTAGACAATCTGCCTAGATTTACGAAGTAGCAAAAGTAGAGCTCGATTGACTCAAGCTAGGGTGCTACATAATTCCAAACAAAGATATGGATGGCTAGAGAACTACAAGATTAACAAAACATCCTTACTGATCATCCTCAAAAGAGGCACGGATCACTAGGAAACAACATGAACATATGGCCATATGAGATAAACAGCTCAAGGACTTAGTGGAAATGCTAAGTCCCTGAAATCAGCATTACCAAGTGCCTCACTTTGCAAGCTCGTGCTAGTCACCACACACATCACAAAAATACATGGGTTGCACCTCTGGAAAGATGGCAAAACCCTTAACAAAACATATGTAGAGCTCATGGGCATATCATGCACATCATAATCATGGCAAAAATGACAAATATCTAAATGGAGCAGCAGATCTGACAATTATCTCAAGTAGCACTCTTCTAACAGCATTTAGGACATCAAGATGAACTCAAATGAAAATGATGCAATGAGAAGAAATGATGTACTCTGTGAGATAAACATTCTGATAAGCTACACGCATGAATCAGTGCTACGGATGCAAAGTTACGAGATGATGAACATGGCCATATGAAACTGGGAATCTCGAGGACTTAGTAGAAATATTACCCTTGCAAAAAAAATACAACGGGCCGGGGAAGTGGGCCGGCGGAGATAGATCTGGGCCGCGAGGAGGGAGATGCTGGGCTGTGGTGAGGTCGACCCAGGAGGAAGTCAACGGCGCCGAGAGGGGACGGCTGGATCGGGCTCCACCCGATCCATGGCGATGGCGGCGAGGGAGGACTCCGGCAGGGTGCGGCGAGGCCCGCGGTGGCCAGTGAAGGCGTTCGCTGGTGGCAGAGAAGGCCGGAGCAGCGGGGCGACCACGGGCGAGCTCAGACGACGGGCTTCAGTGGCGCTCGCGCGGAAGTCGAGTTCGGTGGGAGGCGCGCGGTGGTGTAGGAGCTTGACGGCAGCGGCGGCTCGCCAGAGAAGGACGAGAAGCGGCGCGGCGGCGGGGAGGCGCGCGGCAGCGTAGACCCGGCGGGGCGGAGCTTCGGTGTGGGAGGCGGATCAGGATCCAGGCGGCGGTTCGGGCTTCGCGGGCCCGACGCGGGCTCGCGGGCCGGCGGCGGGGACGAGCTGCAGCAGCGCCACATGGTGAGGTGGGATTGGAGGGAAGATGCGGTTGAGCTGATGTGGCGCGCTCTCATTGGCTGGGCGATGTGGCGGCGGGCGGTGGACACGTCCGGCGCGGCGTGGACGCGTCCGGCGGCGCGAGGGGAAGGATTTTAGGGTTTGGACTGCGGGATTTTCGGAAGGGATCACATATTTATAGGTAGAGGGAGCTAGGAGAGTCCAAATGAGGTGGGCTTTTTGGCCACGCGATCGTGACTGAACGACCGAGATGATGGAATAGGTTTAGGTGGGTTTTGGGCCACTTTGGGGGGGGGGTGTTTGGCTGCAACACACACGAGGCCTTTTCGGTCCCTCAGTTAACCGTTGGAGCATCAAACGAAGTCCAAATGATACGAAACTTGACAGGCGGTCTACCGGTAGTAAACCAAGGCCGCTTGGGAAGTCTCGGTCCAATCTGGAAATGTTTAATCCCCACACACGAGAAGAAGGTAGAAATGACCACCGGAGGAGAACGGAACGCCGTAATGCAAAACAGACAACAGGAAAAATGCTCGGATGCATGAGACGAACATGTATGCAAATGAAATGCACATGATGACATGATATGCAATGCATGACACGCAAGCAAATGACGAGGAAACAACAGCGAATAACTAGAGTACACCTGGCACATCGGTCTCGGGGCGTTACAGAGAGGTTCACATATAAATATACTATCTTGGACATCTTTTATGATTGTGAGCACTCATTAAAGTATGACATGCTAAATAGTTGGTGTTGGACAAGGAAGACAACGTAATGGGTTATGTTCTCTTGCATCTGAGATAAATTATATTGTCATGCATCATCCAACATGTTAAGCTTGCCTTTCCCTCTCATGCTAGCCAATTTCTCTTCACCAAGTAGAGATACTACTTGTGCTTCCAAATATCCCTAAACCCAGTTTTGCCATGAGAGTCCACCATATCTACCTATGGATTGAGTAAGATCCATCAAGTAAGTTGTCATCAGTGCAAGCAATAAAAATTGCTCTCTAAATATGTATGACTTATTAATGTGGAGAAAATAAACTTTATACGATCTTGTGATGTGGAAGAAATAAAAGCGACGGACTTCATAATAAAGGTCAATATCACAAGCGGCAATATAGAATGCATTCTTTTGCATTAAGATTTTGTGCATCCAACCATAAAAGAGCATGACAACCTCTGCTTCCCTCTGCGACGGGCCTATCTTTTATTCTTGTCTTATACTTCATGCAAAGAGTCATGGTGATATTAACCTCTCATTTTTACATTTTATCCTTTGGCAAGCACAATGTATTGGAAAGATCCTGATATATATAGCTAATTGGATGTGAGTTTTCATGAACTATTATTGTTGACATTACCCTTGAGGTAAAACGTTGGGAGGCAAAACTATAAGCCCCTATCTTTATCTGTGTCCGGTTAAAACTTCATACCCATAAATATTGCGTGAGTGTTAGCAATTGTGAAAGACTAAATGATAGTTGAGTATGTGGACTTGCTGAAAAGCTCTTATATTGAATCTTTCCTATGTTATGATAAATTGCAATTGCATCAATGACTGAGATTAGAGTTTGTTGGTTCTCAATGAAGTTTGTGATTCATACTTGAAATTGTGACTGAATTGTTACTTTAGCATAAGAGATCATATGACAATATATATATATATATGTTGTTCTAAGAATGATCATGATGCCCTCATGTCTGTATTTTATTTTTATCGACACCTCTATCTCCAAACATGTGGACATATTTTTCGATTTCAGCTTTCTCTTGAGAACAAGCGAGGTCTAAGCTTGGGGGAGTTGATATGTCCATTTTGCATCATGCTTTTATATCGATATTTATTGCATTATGGGGTGTTATTACGCATTATGTCACAATACTTATGCCTATTCTCTCTTATTTTACAAGGTTTACATGAAGAGGGAGAATGTCGGCACCTGGGATTCTGGGCTGGAAAAGGAGCAAATATTAGAGACATATTCTGCACAGCTCCAAAAGTCCTGAAACTTCACGGAAGTTATTCCCATAATATATAAAAAATACTGAGCGAAGAAAGTTCCAAAGGGGGGCCACACCCTGGCCATGAGGGTGGGGGCGCGCCCTACCCCCTGGGCGCGCCCCCTGCCTCATGGGCCCCCTGGTGGCCCTCCGATGCCCATCTTCTGCTATATGAGGTCTTTCGTCTGAGAAGAAATAATAAGAAAGCTTTCGGGAAAAAACTCCACCACCACGAGGCGGAACCTTGGCGGAACAAATCTAGGGCTCCGGCAGAGCTGTTCTGCCAGGGAAACTTCCCTCCGGGAGGGGGAAATCATCACCATCATCATCACCAATTATGCTCTCATCGGGAGGGGGTCAATCTCCATCAACATCTTCACCAGCACCATCTCATCTCAAACCCTAGTTCATCTCTTGTATCCAATCTTTGTATCCAAACCTCAGATTGGTACCTCCGGGTTGCTAGTAGTGTTGATTACTCCTTGTAGTTGATGCTAGTTGGTTTACTTGGTGGAAGATCATATGTTCAGATCCATTATGCATATTAATACCCCTTTGATTATGAACATGAATATTCTTTGTGAGTAGTTACGTTTGTTCCTGAGGACATGGGAGAAGTCTTGCTATAATTAGTCATGTGAATTTGATATTCCTTTGATATTTTAATGAGATGTATGTTGTCATCCCTCTAGTGGTGTCATGTGAACGTCGACTACATGACACTTCACCATTGTTTGGGCCTAGAGGGAGGCATTGGGAAGTAATAAGTAGATGATGGGTTTCTAGAGTGATAGAAGCTTAAACCCTAGTTTATGCGTTGCTTCATAAGGGGCTGATTTGGATCCATATGTTTCATGCTATGGTTAGGTTTATTTTAATACTTCTATTGTAGTTGCGGATCCTTGCAATATGGGTTAATCATAAGTGGGATGCTTTTCCAAGTAAAGATAGTACCCAAACACCGGTCCACCCACATATCAAATTATCAAAGTACCAAATGTGAATCATATGAACGTGATGAAAACTAGCTTCACGATAATTCCCATGTGTCCCCGGGAGCGCTTTCCTTCATATAAGAGTTTGTCCAGGCTTGTCCTTTGCTACAAAAAGGATTGGGCCATCTTGCTGCACCTTATTTACTTTTATTACTTGCTACTCATTACAAATTACCTTATCACAAAACTGTCTGTTACCGGTAATTTCAGTTCTTGCAGAGAATACCTTACTGAAAACTGTTTATCATTTCCTTCTGCTCCTCGCTGGGTTCAACACTCTTACTTATCGAAAAGGCTATGATAGATCCCCTACACTTGTGGGTCATCATGGACATGAGAGCGAGGATGAGGAAAACCGGAGTGATCATACTATTATCCAATATTGTAGTGATGATGAGGAAAACAGGAGTGGGCATAGAGTTCCTTGTTTTGGTATCGACAACGATGTGTAGCGAAGGTAAATTTTGTCTCCATGGTGAGCTAATGCTATGTTTCCTCTGCAAGTAGTTGTTGTTGATGTGATCTTGATGTAGTTTTTGTACTACAATTCTCTCCAGGTAGAAAAATGCATGGGACTGATGGTTGAAGATACAATGCAAAATGATGTAGTTTTGGTGATCCTGAAGTTTTGGTGATGGATCTAGTAGTTTTGGTGATGGCTCTAGTAGTTTTGGTGATGCATAGTGGTCATAACTAATGAAGGCAAAATGCATAGTGGTGATATAGTTTTGGTGAGGCTCTAGTAGTTTTGGTGCCATTTTCTTATTTTTGGTCAGAACTATTGGTTGTGCAAAAGATTTTCATAGTGGTCAAAATGTTGTCTTGTAATGCAAAAGATTGCAAAATGGAGATCCTGAAGTTTTTCATAGTGATCCTGAAGTTTATTCATAGTGGAGATGTTGTTTTCAAAGCTTTTTTTCATACTATTTTCAGAGACCCTGAAATTTGTTTTAACTGAATTTTGCACTACATGGGCGCCTGATCCCACGTGCGGCTCCATTTCACTATGAGCAAAAAAATATGTGTGAGTGGGGACTCGAACCCACGACCGTGCGCTCATTTGATTGTGTTTCTACAACTGGGCTAGGAAGAGGCTACGGGACTTCTACTCTATGTCATCTCTTTTCAAATCATCAAACCAGTCAAGTATCAAACACACACCTCGCTGACAAGTGGGCCACTCGACCCACTCGCTGACAAGTGGGCCATTTTCTTACTCTACCCACTCGACCCTTTTCCCCTGAGCTACCAAAAAATATTGGCGCGCAGCCAAAAAATATGTGTGAGCGGGGGCTCGAACCCACGACCTGGAGCTTATTACACTTGGTTTCTACCACTAGGCTAGGAAGAGATTGTTGGCTAAGTATAGGAACATTTTACTATATCAAATAGAATTGGCTGGCAAGTGGGACCCACTCCCCCTCTCTATATCAAATAGAACTGGCTGTCAATTGCCGGACGAGTCCACTTCTCCTCCCCTTTGAATCTGGCGATGGTGACGGTAACAGCCTCCCCTTCTCCTCAATCGACGGCGAGGGCCTCCCCTTCTTCTCCATTACCAGTACTTGCTTGTATCAGTAGCACTGGGAGAAGAAGCTACCTGCTTGCTTATTAATTAGGGTTTGTATCAATAGTACTTGCTTGCTTCTCTTCAATTTCCTTCATTGCTTGCTTGTTTCTGCAGTAACACTTTGCTTGCTTGCTTTCTTGTTTAGTGTACATATGTTTCCAGTGTACATGCATGCTTGTTTAGTGCACTTACATGTTTGCTTAATTAATAACACTACATCATTGTATGTGCATGATGGTCCAAATGCTTTCCTTTATTGACACAAGTGCATCATTTTTTACTTTATCCCTGTTGTATATAATTGTTGTTTATTCTATTTTACAAGCACCACCTCAAGATCATCCATGGCAAGGATGACAAGGTCAAACATGAGGCCAACCATTGGTATGCAACCTACTCCTTATGGTTATACTTTCAATTTTATAAAATATGTGTCTTAATATGCTAAGTGAAATGTACTGCTATAATCTTAATAAGCTGGTTTAATTGTGCCTGTGTGCTATTAGTTCATACGTCTCCAACGTATCTATAATTTTTTATTGTTCCATGCTATTATATTATCAACCTTGGATGTTTTATATGCATTTATATGCTATTTTATATGATTTTTGGGACTAACCTATTAACCTAGAGCCCAGTGCCAGTTTCTGTTTTTTCCTAGTTTACCTAGGACGCCAACAGGATCCTTCTATTGAGGGCACCCTACGTCGTCACATGCAAATCCCTCGCTCCAGTAGTTATCTTCGACGTTGATGTAGCCTTTGTTGTGCCCCGCCATTGTATCCCTCCATCGCGTGCATTCGTGCCTCCTAGTATGTCTAGGGTGTTTCTCTTGTCCGAACTCATACTAATAGTGTGTAATTGGCCCCGCATATGTATCTGTATGTCTTCAATGACTACTACTTTGTACATAATGCGCCTTTGCTCGTTGGTCAAGTTACATCATGAATGACTCCAAACACTTGCTCCACCCCTTGCTGAACTACCACCTGTTACCTTCTAGCAGGTGGTCAGACCCGCTGGTCGTGGCTGTGGTGGCAACGCCCCACCATCGCCTGAGTACATGGCTGGTATGATACGGCAGTTGAGCTGAATCGCCAGTCCATGGAAGGAGTCATGGCTCACTTTCCGTGCCCTGAATATGAATCAGCAGCCAGCCGCAGTAACTCTGCAAGACTTTGCGCATCTTAACCATATCATCTACCGTAGCTCAACTTAGCCCCTTGATGCTGATGACTGGCTCCATGACATCACTTTCAAATTGGAGTTTGTTGATGTAGCCCCTTCCAACTATGTCACCTTCGCGACTTACTATCTGAAAGGTCCCGCTGCTCAATAATGGGACAGCCATGTTCCTTACCTGTTGGAACCGATGTCACATAGCCGGAATTCCAAGCTGCACTCCGCGGGCCAATTTCAAACCACCATGGTTAGTCAAACGTCCCCGTTGAACTCGAAGGGTTGGAATTCCATGCTTCCCCCATTGTTTTGAAGTCTTCCAATATTAACCTCATTTCTGGGAATGGAATGATTGAAATAACGTACCACTCCAATCATTTGTGCCACTAAAATTGTCCATCTACTACATCCTTCAAGTGAGATAGTACGCTACCATGCTCATCTTGTTTGGAATGTCGAAGCACGGATTTATTCCTTGAATGCGTGAAGCGCTTCTCCTCTTGTGAGAATCGATAATGCTCCAATCGTTTGTGAATTCCAAGATACCTTTCCAAAAGAACTACATAGTCCATGACCTTGAACTTCCTGCCGTTAAACAGCACTGAAGTTGTGGTGGCATTATCTTCCTGGTACTTGTTGTGACATCTTCACCGATCATCAAAGTCTCAAGTATCTATTTACTCAGCTAGATATGGATCTCAGTCAGTGGCGATGTATGGAAACAATTACAGACTATGACTACAGTATTTCTTATACCCCTGGCAAGGCTAATGTCTTGGCCAATGCCCTGAGTCACAAGTCTTATTGCAAAAACCACATTGCGTATAAAGCTCAACCCCCACAAGATGATCTCACTTACAGAGAGCATCCGATCCGCATTCTCGTTCAAGCTGAACGTCGCAATCGTCAGAGGACTATCAAATTTGTAGAAGTTCAGTGGTCAAATCCTTCTAAAGATGAAGCCACTCGGGAACTCGAGGATCGTCTTCGTGATGAATACCCCGCTTTGATCCCTTCTACCTCCTAAGTCTCAGGATGAGATTTCTTGTAGTGGAGGAGATTTGTAACGCCCGAATAATCAAGCTACAGAAATCCTCTGCTAATGTTGCCTTGTCACCGCTGTTACTGTTGCTAATCTTGTTTAGATTCAAATCAGAGTCAAATTAGAATTTCAAATAAAAAGTCAAATTCTTATTTCTTCAAACTATCAAATAAAAATGCTTGATGGGATGCAAATATTCACTAAGTGATTCACATCTAGGAACCAATATCAAATGTATTTTTAATTTTCCCTTAGAAATAATTTAAGTGGACAAGCCACACTTATTATGCCTATTAAAATATGAACTTATTTTCAAACATTTCCAAATAAACCCAAACTTTTGGCCAATAGCCAAAATATCACGAGGTAATTATGTGAGGAGTTTCAACTTTAAGTAAAATCAGTTAGTACCTAAACTAAGTACAAAATAGTAGATACATAAGAAAACAGTAAAAAAAGAATGAAAAAGAAAAGACCTAAACTACTGGACCCTTGGCCCATTAAGCAACAACCAGCCCAACCACCTCGCGACCTCCTGCTTCCTACTGCTCACCAGGAGTGTCATGGACGCGCGCGCCCCGTCCATGGCCACGGTGTAACACCCTCGATGCGACTATAGCTCCCACGTGTCGAGGCACGACTTAGAGACATAATCGCATTGAAGGCATATGTCGCAAGTTAGGCAATCTTCACAACATCCCATGTAATATGATAATAAAAGGGGAGATAACATAGTTGGCTTACACTCGCCATGTCAATCAAGTACATAAATAACATTACATCATCCAAACACTCATGGCCCGACTACGGCGCCAAAATAAAAGAGAACCCAACATGCGACACGGTCCCAATCACCCCCAATTGGGCACCACTACTGATCATCGGGAAAGGAAACATAGTAACGTTGAGAGTCTTCGTCGAACTCCCACTTGAACTCATACGCGTCACCTGGAGCAGAATCATCAGGCCCTGCATCTGGTATAGTAGTAATTTTTGAGCCACAGGGACTCAGCAATCTCGCACCCTCGCGATCAAGACTATTTAAGCTTATAGGTATGGCAAGGTAATATAAGTGGAGCTGCAGCAAGCGACTAGCAAGTATGGTGGCTAACTTATTCGCAACAGAGGGCGAGAAGAGGAGGCAAAGCGCGAGTGAGAAACTAGAGATCGACCTGCACAAACATTACTCCAACACTGTGTCCGCTTCCCGGACTCCGCCGAGAAGAGGCCATCACGGTAACATACTCAGTTGATTCATTTTAATTAAATTAAGGTTCAAGTTATCTACAACCGGACATTAACAAATTCCCATCTGCCCATAACCGTGGGCACGGCTTTCGAAAGTTCAAATCCCTGCAGGGGAGTCCCAACTTAGCCCATGACAAGCTCTCGCTGTCAACGAAGGAATAGACCTCCTCCCAAGACGTTCCGATCTGACTCGGTATCTCGGTAATTCAAGACACTTCGACAGGTTAAAACAAGACCAGCAACACCGCCCGAATGTGCCGACAATTCCCGATACGAGCTGCACATATCTCTTTCTCAAGGCACACTCAGATTGTCTAAACTTCCGGTAGGCCAGCCCAGTGTTGCCCCTGGTAGCCACCGGCGGCTGACGGTTTGGACCAACACTCAGAGGAGCACTGGCCCGGGGGGGTTAAAAATAATGATGACCCTTGAGTCTGTAGAACCCAAGGGAAAGAAAAGGCTAGGTGGAAAATGGTAAAACCAAGGTTGGGCATTGCTGGAAAAGCTTCAATCAAGGCGAACTATCAAGGGGTTCCCATTATAACCCAACCGCGTAAGGAACGCAAAATCCGGGAACATAACACCGATATGACGGAAACTAGGGCGGCAAGAGTGGAACAAAACACTAGGCGAGAGGCCGAGCCTTCCACCCTTTACCAAGTATATAGATGCATTAAGATAACATAGCAATATAATGATATCCCAACAAGTAAATAAATGTTCCAACAGGAACGGCCTCCGATCTTCACCTGCAACTAGCAACGCGATAAGAGGGGCTGAGCAAAGCGGTAACATAGCCAATCAACGGTTTGCTAGGACAAAGGTGGGTTAGAGGTTTGACATGGCAATTTGGGAGGCTTGCAAGCAAGTGGTAGGCATCGCAGCATTGGCATAGCAAAAGAGCGAGCAAACTAGCATAGCAAAGATAGTAGTGATTTCGAGGGTATGATCATCTTGCCTGCACAGTTGTCAGAGTTGACTGGATCCTCGAAAGCAAACTCAACGGGCTCCTCGTTAGTGAACTCGTCTCCCGGCTCTACCCAGACAAGACAAACAAGGAACAAGGATACAATCAACCACGTGCAAGGATCAAGCAATATGATGCAATGATGATATGCTATGCGGGATGCGATGCGGGATGCCAAATGCAAGATATGACAGGAAATGCATGAACCTGGCCTCAACTTGGAAATCCAAGTGTGCCACTGGAAAGATGAGATGAAATCGCTTGAAAACGATATAAAGAACGCCGGAATCGGAGTTACGGTTTGGAAATGGCAAGCGATTCAAAAATGACACCGGTCTGCGATTTACAGCAAGTAGGCATCTAGATGCAACGAAATGAACATGCTACAACACCCAAACATGACAACAAAATACATGGCAGGGATGCACACAAGATGCTTAACAAAAGTCTAGCACTGAGCTACGGCCAAATCATCCATCAACAGGTTCAAACAAGCATGGCAAAAACGCATATGGCAAACAGATCTCAGACTTAGTGAAATTAACACTTGTCTGGAATTTTAGATCAGGTAGCCCTCTTCGGAGCAACAAAACTACATGCTACAGGACCTGATCAAGGAAAAGTAAAGCATGGCATGGAGCTACTCAAAGAGATTAACAAAAGTCCCTTAGTGACCTTGAGCCAAAAGGGATCAGAAAATACAATTGCAAGCATGCAAACATAGCAAAAACATAATCAGTTTCAGACTTAGTGAAAAACTGACACATGCTGAAATATAACTCAAGTAGGCATGTTTACGAGCTCGATGCACTCACTACAGAGCAAGTCATGGCAAGACAAGCATACATCCATCAAGAAGGCACAAAATGCAAACTATAAATGGCAAGAACAATAGCATAGCATGCACGGATCAACTACAACATCACCGGCAAAATTGCAAACAAGTTGACAATCTGCCCAGATTCACAAAGTAGCAAAAGTAGAGCTCGATTGACTCAAGCTAGGGTGCTCCATAATTGCAAACAAAGACATGGATGGATAGATCTCTACAATATTAACAAAACTCCCTTACTGATCATCCTCAAAAGAGGCACGGATCACTAGGAAACAACAAGAACATATGGCATCATGAGATAAACAGCTCCAAGACTTTGTGAAAACTACTAAGTCCCTGAAAACAGACTTAGCAAGTGCACCACTTTGCAAGCTTGCACAAGTCACCACACACATCCTAAAAATACATGGGTTGCACCTATGGAAAGATGACAAAACCCTTAACAAAACACATGTAGAACTCACGGGCATATCATGCACACAATAATCATGGCAAAAATGACAAAAGTGCTAAATGAAGTAGCAGATCTGACAATTAACTCAAGTAGCCCTCTTCTAACAGCATTTCGGGAATCAAGATGAACTCAAATGAAAATGATGCAATGGAATAAAATGATGTACTCTCTGAGATGAACATTTTGATATGCTATATGCATGAATCGGAGCTACGGATGCAACATGAGCTAGGGTTTTTGAGAAAAGTCAACCTCCGAATTTCCAGATCTGAGATTTGCACGCGGATCGAGGACGGCCGGCGAGGTATTGTTCACGCTGGAGTTCACCGGGATGAAGAGGCAGCGGCCGGCGAGAGGAGGTGGCGGCCGGATCTGGTCGGGGCCGGGGCGGAGGCGGCG